>NC_064927.1:199873988-200190059 GCF_023897955.1 Schistocerca gregaria
TTGACCTCTTGTATCAGACTGATGCCATCGATGTCGGAAATCGACTGCGGTGTGGCAGTGATATTCATTATGAAAAACAGAAACATTTCATCACTACGAACGGCTGAGTCGCTACTGGAAATAAGAAATAATGTTAAATTGCAAAGCCATAATATTATACGAAGATCTGTATAAGAGAAACGTATATAGTATTGCAGGAGTCTGTCCTATTACTACACTGACCAACAGAATTAAAGGATCGCTTTTTCGAAACTCCGTACTTGTTTCGCGCTCCAATGCATAAACCTCAAATTTGGCTCAAAGCCTAAAACTTTCCTCAATAACGGTACAAAAGTAGGGGCCCTGCGACATCACCCACGGTCTGGACGACGCTACAAAAGCAGGATGTCAATATATACACTCCTGGAAATTGAAATAAGAACACCGTGAATTCATTGTCCCAGGAAGGGGAAACTTTATTGACACATTCCTGGGGTCAGATACATCACATGATCACACTGACAGAACCACAGGCACATAGACACAGGCAACAGAGCATGCACAATGTCGGCACTAGTACAGTGTATATCCACCTTTCGCAGCAATGCAGGCTGCTATTCTCCCATGGAGACGATCGTAGAGATGCTGGATGTAGTCCTGTGGAACGGCTTGCCATGCCATTTCCACCTGGCGCCTCAGTTGGACCAGCGTTCGTGCTGGACGTGCAGACCGCGTGAGACGACGCTTCATCCAGTCCCAAACATGCTCAATGGGGAACAGATCCGGAGATCTTGCTGGCCAGGGTAGTTGACTTACACCTTCTAGAGCACGTTGGGTGGCACGGGATACATGCGGACGTGCATTGTCCTGTTGGAACAGCAAGTTCCCTTGCCGGTCTAGGAATGGTAGAACGATGGGTTCGATGACGGTTTGGATGTACCGTGCACTATTCAGTGTCCCCTCGACGATCACCAGAGGTGTACGGCCAGTGTAGGAGATCGCTCCCCACACCATGATGCCGGGTGTTGGCCCTGTGTGCCTCGGTCGTATGCAGTCCTGATTGTGGCGATCACCTGCACGGCGACAAACACGCATACGATCATCATTGGCACCAAGGCAGAAGCGACTCTCATCGCTGAAGACGACACGTCGCCATTCGTCCCTCCATTCACGCCTGTCGCGACACCACTGGAGGCGGTCTGCACGATGTTGGGGCGTGAGCGGAAGACGGCCTAACGGTGTGCGGGACCGTAGCCCAGCTTCATGGAGACGGTTGCGAATGGTCCTCGCCGATACCCCAGGAGCAACAGTGTCCCTAATTTGCTGGGAAGTGGCGGTGCGGTCCCCTACGGCACTGCGTAGGATCCTACGGTCTTGGCATGTTTCCGAGCGTCGCTGCGGTCCGGTCCCAGGTCGACGGGCACGTGCACCTTCCGCCGACCACTGGCGACAACATCGATGTACTGTGGAGACCTCACGCCCCACGTGTTGAGCAATTCGGCGGTACGTCCACCCGGCCTCCCGCATGCCCACTATACGCCCTCGCTCAAAGTCCGTCAACTGCACATACGGTTCACGTCCACGCTGTCGCGGCATGCTACCAGTGTTAAAGACTGCGATGGAGCTCCGTATGCGATGGCAAACTGGCTGACACTGACGGCGGCGTTGCACAAATGCTGCGCAGCTAGCGCCATTCGACGGCCAACACCGCGGTTCCTGGTGTGTCCGCTGTGCCGTGCGTGTGATCATTGCTTGTACAGCCCTCTCGCAGTGTCCGGAGCAAGTATGGTGGGTCTGACACACCGGTGTCAATGTGTTCTTTTTTCCATTTCCAGAAGTATATGAGAAATATGTCAGAGCTCAAAAGTTCATGCTACGTGTAAAGTGGGTTAATTCTAGTGAAGTCACATTGCCATCAAATTTTACCACATTTCTACCCATGCCACCGCTCACAATCGTCGCGAAATGGACTCAGGGTGTGGCATAAAGGGCACCAATATAGCCACCGCTTTCTTTGGAACGCTGATTCCCACGCATTTCTCCGTCGAAGATGACAATTTTCAGTACGATGTGCAATAGGAGGATGTTTTTGGCAATCTCTGCCCTCCACGACACTTCAGCCCTTCTCTAAACACATCGTGGGCTAGCAGTCGCATTGAATGTGATCGCACAGCTTGGAGTGCAGAGCGATTGCAATGTTTGCTCTGGTCTACAGGGTGGAACCGCTGGGAACCGTTCGAAACCAATAAATGTGGGCGGGTGTGACCGAAGTTATTGCCGAACTGCAAGGGCTTTAGGAGGATCCTTTGCCGCTTTATTCACACATGTGTCGATGTCACACCCCTCCGTCACCGCGCCACAAGAGGGCTTGAAACAGGAGCAATGAAAAAGCATAGGAATCCTTTGCTGTTTCGAATCTCTTTCAAGTTTCGTAGAATGGTTTTGAACGCTCTCTAATTCCAACCTGTCAACGAGAGCAGCGATTGTGGTCGCACTGCATTCCAAAGGGTTGAGATCACATTCAACGAGATTGCTAGCCCACGATGTCCTTAGAGTAGGGTTGAACCGTCAGGGAGATGTCAGTAGCAGCACTGTGAAGATTCCCGTTGCACGTCGTATTGTAAACTATCGTTTCCGAGACGCGAAATGTGTGGGGATCAACGTCTCAAGGAGACCAGACAGCGAGGTCATCGGTCTCATCGAATTAGGGAAGGACGGGGAAGGAAGTCGGCCGTGCCCTTTGAAAGGAACCATCCCGGCATTTGCCTGGAGCGATTTAGGGAACTCACGGAAAACCTAAATCAGGATGGCCGGACGAGTCCTGAGGACTTTTCGTGTCCATTGTGAACGGAGGTATGTCTGAAATGTTTCTCTCGGCTACCAATAAGAAACCTGCGTGATTACAACGATGGACACCGCAGAGCTGTCAAAACGATGGGACTGTGATGACCTTTGCATCGTGTGACACGACCACGGCACCGTTGGGGAGGATTTTGGAAAAGTCGGGTACCAATGTGATATCGTTAACCTACTTTACACGTTACATTAACCCTGTCTTATTTTCGTGTGATACGTTTTTCACTGTTTCAAGCGTCGTCGGGTCAGAGGGTGCTTTGATACGAGTTTCAAAATTATGTGTGGCAATGGAAGGCAGTTAAGAGGATCGAAAAAGTGATCCTTTAATTCTGTTGCGCAGTGCAGAACACGTATCTCTCGTCGGTAGGGTATTTCGTGCACATCTATTGACCTCTGTTTACCTGCTGCACCCTATGTCCACTTGGATCTGCTTACTTGGTCTCTCCCTAAAACTTTTACGCGGCACGCTTCTCTCCATTACCAGATTAACTATTCGTTGATGTCTCGCGATGGGTGCTATCAACCTGTCCTTCTTTTGGTCTAGTTGTAAGATATCAGTTCTTGGCAGTGCCCTTTCTGTGGCTACTGTCTTTGCCAGTGGGCGGGCGAGGGGATCATCTGACTAGCTTCATGCGGCCGCTACTACGACTTCCTCTCCTGTCTACACCCAACGTGTTTAGTTGCCTGTTTTAACCCTCTGTAGCTCCCTTTAGTACCCTAAAAGTAATTCCCTGACCTCTTCACACACGTCGTATCATATTGTCGCTCCTTCTTGTCAGAGTATTCCACACGTTCCTTGTTTCGTCGATTCTGCGGAGAACCTCCTCATTCCTCATCTTGCCCTCGCTCGAGAAGTAACTCTTACTGCCAGGTACAGCTTGTACAGAGAAGAATACTCAGATGCTGTAACACTGGAATATTACAAGAAGAAATTCTTGTTAAAGTTTAATTTACGCAGAAAGAAGGTTAAGAAAGACACATGTTATATTTGTTCCACATTTGAGGCTCTGATAAAAAAAATTGTGACGATTTATAGGTAGATAAGATCAACAAAAACACTCATTGTAATATAACGGAGGCTGATCAGGATCCGAAATCTCCGCATATTTTAAGAGAAAAGATGAGAATGTAGAAGTTCTTTCTTTTGAGCTTGAAGAAACATGGCCTCTTCCAAGAATTCCTAAGAACATTCTGTTCTACAAGCTCTATTTCTGGCTATATAACTTAGGTATTCATAATACTCTGGTTAGAAGGTAAGGCGAAATGTGGAGCACAGGAAGTAGTATCCTGTTTATTAAAACTTTTAATGGAGCAGGTATCGACAGCCAAACAAGTAATTTTGTAGTCTGATTCATGTGCTGACACAATAGAAACATAGACACAATAGAAAATACTAAAATCAGTGTTAGATCAGCATCCTGCATTGCAGAAAATAAGGCAGAGGTTTTTTATACCTGTATATAGTTCCCTTGATTTTGATTTCGGAGACTTAGAACGCGCTGTCAAACTGCAGGAGAGACTTTACACGCCAGACGATTACATGAATGTCATGTAAATGTGTCTTCTTATAGTTCATAGAATGAAAGCTGTAGATTTCAAGAGTTCGTCAAATATAGAAAATAAGAGAGTAAATTGCAAAACTTCAACAACTTCAACAACAAGAAAATTCACTGGTAGAAGGTGAGAGAAATATAACTATTTAAAGAGAAACCCTTTCAGTACATTGTTAAAAACTAAATTAAAGGTGAACCGTCCGCAGATGACATTAGGAAGAAATCAGCTGGTCGACCCCTTCAAACGTGGAACAAAATTAATTTTCATACCCTTTTAACACCTCTGTGTACAACTGGAAGCGAATTTCCGAAGCTAAGCTTAAAGACATTCCATCCCTATTGGACCTCATTCCAAATCATGCACAAGATTTTTACTGCAAACTCTTTAGCCATCCTGATGCCTTTGACTGCCCGGAACTTGATTTTTATCGTTGATAATGTAATATCAGAATAACAACTTCTTCATTTACACAAGTCTAAAGTTTCAATGTCTAGAGACTTTTTAAGATGTAAGAGGTTTTATTATAATTTTATTTTTGAACTATTTATAACATCTTAAGAAGTAGCTCAATTTTGTGTAAATTAATTGTCTGCTATAATTTCGTAATGGTATAAAGTATTGATGAATTAAAATAAGGTGTTTAAATGTTTAGAATCAATCTTGGTACCTGTGTTCATATGTCAGTAAAACACAATTACATCTACAAACTCATTAAAATATGTTAGTTATTGCCATAACTTTTTATTTCTAGAAATTCTTTTTAATTGCATTACAAAGAGTATATTATTTTCTGAATATATAAGGAGCATATTTCTTAAAGTTATGAAGTTATTACATTAATAATTAGACAAACACAATGAATGGAAATGCTATTTTCCACATGTATCAGACAAATATAATTAAATACAGCCTGAACTAGTACAATTAGTCATATTTTTTGAAATAAATGACGGTACATTCTTCTCGAATTCTTGCATTACTTGACATGTTTTCGCTTGGAGTCAGATAATGCAAAATACAGAAATGAAAATCGTACATAAAAGCATCATATGACCAAGCTACATTTCTATATAAACTCAGAGTTTGAGAGCGGAGACGGAAGATGAATCAGCACAGCATATATCCATTTTCTTCGGAGCGACTATTACTGAATTACTGAAACTTCCTGCGAACTTACTGAGAAGTATCATCTACCGCTTCGCTTCCAAAATGAAAAAAAATATAGCAGGCAAATTTTCTTATTACGCCTTTTTGACAGATCTTCCCACTCCGAGATTGAGAGTGCCCGAAGAAATGTCGATGGCATGAAGAAAATGGCTTAATAAAGGGCGTGTTAATGAGTTTGTTGATAAATATGAGGAAATACTAGATGAACATAAGCTGACTGCTGACAACGGCATGGAGCAGTGAGGTATGCTTCGACATCTCTCCCCCGACCATTGACGTGGTAGGCGAATTCCTACCTCCGATGTTAATATATAAGAGCAGCAGAATGAGTGGTGTGTTACAAACGGAAGCTCCACCATATACAGCATTTGGATGCTCGGCAAATGGATGGATAACATCAAAACTGTTTGTTTGGTGACTATAACATTTTATACAAAATGTACAAAAGTCGAAAAAAAGGACCAGAAACAAAGAGATTTTACCAGATGGACACATCACACATATTAAAAAATTTAAGGCAGCTCTACTCAAAGTCTACAGCGATTGGGAAGATCGTTCTTTAAAACACTGCAAAACAGCTACAGTGGAGTGACATCTTTGTGACTACCTTCACATCTTGCCAGTGTCATGAAACAAGCTCACATTCCAGAACTCTGGGGTAATGCATATACGAGATCAAGTTGTGTAAACATAGCACTTAACGCTTTTAAAGGAAAGAGCTTGTGCCCAGACGAAGGAAATGACAAGGAAAAGGACTTTGTAGCTACTACTGTACACATTGTTGATCACCAGAGCAAGAATCGGCTGATGGAACGGAAGCAATAACACGAAAACCTGGATGGCCGCCAATGTTGCAAAACCACTGTGATTAGTCTGGATCTTCTACAATTTCTCAAGAATATGAACCAGAAAAAATAGTGCTACAGTTACCGAAATCAACAGTCAACAAATAAAATCTTGCTTTAACACTTTACCTCCCATCCTGTGGATAACAACAGTTATAAAAAAATACGAAACGATCTAAACCAACAGTGGAATTAACATCAAGTTCTTACAGAAAAGAAATAGAAGCCAAGGAAAGGTAAGTAAAATGAAAAAAAAACTGTGAAAAAATCTAAAAAAGAGACAGATAAATGAAAACTTGAACAAGAATAAAAAAGGAATAAAAAAAAGGACATAATGAATTGGTCGCGTCAACTGTGTAAGGAACATCCAGAAGAAAACATGATTCAGCACATTAAATGTTAAAGTTGGGTTCATGACTTATGCGCTGGCGGGGAAAGTAAAATTGAGGAATATTTTTGTGGTACCTGTGTTCAAACCAACAAGTCTTCGATACGGCAATTTAAGCAATTCAATTAATTAAGAATTTATATTTTCTTTCCTATGTGTAATTCCATTACGTGTAAGTGAAGCTTCTTACATTATGCTATGGATTTATTATGTCGTCGCTAACTTCTTATCCTTAGTGCGATTTAGGCTGCAGCGGGTAAGGATTGGGACACAAGGCGCCTTAATAGTACGGAACGTGTAGATTTGAAAAAGGTTGAAATCTCATTTTGATTGTATTTGTGTAGAGGCTGATTGATAATTTAAAAAAAGGGGAGAAAAGCTTGAAAACCGTCTTGCGCCCTTTTCAATCCGAGCACTTAGTGCTTTTTCTTCTGTTCTTATTGTTCCTTGGTGATTCTTATGCATATTGCATATTAACTATCTTTTCCTACATGTTGTTGTTGTTGTTGTCTTCAGTCCTGAGACTGGTTTGATGCAGCTCTCCATGCTACTCTATCCTGTGCAAGCTTCTTCATCTCCCAGTAACTACTGCAACCTACATCCTTCTGAATCTGCTTAGTGTATTCATCTCTCGGTCTCCCTCTACGATTTTTACCCACCACGCTGCCCTCTAACGTTAAATTTGTGATCCCTTGATGCCTCAAAACATGTCCTACCAACCGATCCCTTCTTCTAGACAAGTTGTGCCACAAACTTCTCTTCTCCCCAATCCTATTCAATACCTCCTCATTAGTTACGTGATCTATCCACCTTATCTTCAGTATTCTTCTGTAGCACCACATTTCGAAAGCTTTTATTCTCTTCTTGTCCAAACTAGTTATTGTCCATGTTTCACTTCCATACATGGCTACACTCCAAACAAATACTTTCAGAAACGACTTCCTGATACATAAATCTATATTCGATGTTAACAAATTTCTCTTCTTCAGAAACGCTTTCCTTGCCATTGCCAGTCTACATTTTATATCCTCTCTACTTCGACCATCATCAGTTATTTTACTTCCTAAATAGCAAAACTCCTTTACTACTTCAAGTGTCTCATTTTCTAATCAAATTCCCTCAGCATCACCCGATTTAATTTGACTACATTCCATTATCCTCGATTTGCTTTTGTTGATGTTCATCTTATATCCTCCTTTCAAGACACTGTCCATTCCGTTCAACTGCTCTTCCAAGTCCTTTGCTGTCTCTGACAGAATTACAATGTCATCGGCGAACCTCAAAGTTTTTACTTCGTCTCCATGAATTTTAATACCTACTCCAAATTTTTGTTTTGTTTCCTTTACTGCTTGCTCAATATACAGATTGAATAACATCGGGGAGAGGCTACAACCCTGTCTCACTCCTTTCCCAACCACTGCTTCCCTTTCATGCCCCTCGACTTTTATGACTACCATCTGGTTTCTGTACAAATTGTAAATAGCCTTTCGCTCCCTGTATTTTACCCCTGCCACCTTTAGAATTTGAAAAAGTGTATTCCAGTCAACATTGTCAAAAGCTTTCTCTAAGTCTACAAATGCTAGAAACGTAGGTTTGCCTTTTCTTAATCTTTCTTCTAAGATAAGTCGTAAGGTCAGTATTGCCTCACGTGTTCCAACATTTCGACGGAATCCAAACTGATCCTCCCCGAGGTCCGCATCTACCAGTTTTTCCATTCGTCTGTAAAGAATTCGCGTTAGTATTTTGCAGCTGTGACTTATTAAACTGATAGTTCGGTAATTTTCACATCTGTCAACACCTGCTTTCTTTGGGAGTGGAATTATTATATTCTTCTTCAAGTCTGAGGGTATTTCGCCTGTCTCGTACATCTTGCTCACCAGCTGGTAGAGTTTTGTCATGACTGGCTCTCCCAAGGCCGTCAGTAGTTCTAATGGAATGTTGTCTACTCCGGGGGCCTTGTTTCGACTCAGGTCTTTCAGTGCTCTGTCAAACTCTTCACGCAGTATCGTATCTCCCATTTCGTCTTCATCTACATCCTCTTCCATTTCCATAATATTGTCCTCAAGTACATCACCCTTGTATAAACCTTCTATATACTCCTTCCACATTTCTGCCTTCCCTTCTTTGCTTAGAACTGGGTTGCCATCTGAGCTCTTGATATTCATACACGTGGTTCTCTTCTCTCCAAAGGTCTCTTTAATTTTCCTGTAGGCAGTATCTATCTTACCCCTAGTGAGATAAGCTTCTACATCCTTACATTTGTCCTCTAGCCATCTCTGTTTAGCCATTTTGCACTTCCTGTCGATCTCATTTTTGAGACGTTTGTATTCCTTTTTGCCTGCTTCATTTACTGCATTTTTATATTTTCTCCTTTCATCAATTAAATTCAATATTTCTTCTGTTACCCAAGGATTTCTAGCAGCCCTCGTCTTTTTACCTACTTTATCCTCTGCTGCCTTCACTACTTCATCCCTCAGAGCTACCCATTCTTCTTCTACGGTATTTCTTTCCCCTATTCCCGTCAATTGTCCCCTTATGCTCTCCCTGAAACTCTGTACAACCTCTGGTTCTTTCAGTTTATCCAGGTCCCATCTCCTTAATTTCCCACATTTTTGCAGTTTCTTCAGTTTTAATCTACAGGTCATAACCAATAGATTGTGGTCCGAGTCCACATCTGCCCCTAGAAATGTCTTACAACTTAAAACCTGGTTCCTAAATCTCTGTTTTACCATTATATAATCTATTTGATACCTTTTAGTATCTCCAGGGTTTTTCCACGTATACAACCTTCTTTCATGATTCTTAAACCAAGTGTTAGCTATAATTAAGTTGTGCTCTGTGCAAAATTCTACCAGACGGCTTCCTCTTTCATTTCTTAGCCCCAATCCATATTCACCTACTATGTTTCCTTCTCTCCCTTTTCCTACTGCCGAATTCCAGTCACCCATGACTATTAAATTTTCATCTCCCTTCACTATCTGAATAATTTCTTTTATTTGATTGTACATTTCTTCAATTTCTTCGTGATCTGCGGAGCTAGTTGGCATATAAACTTGTACTACTGTAGTAGGTGTGGGCTTCGTATCTATCTTGGCCACAATAATGCGTTCACTGTTCTGTTTGTAGTAGCTTACCCGCATTCCTATTTTCCTATTCATTATTAAACCTACTCCTGCATTACCCCTATTTGATTTTGTGTTTATAACCCTGTAGTCACCTGACCAGAAGTCTTGTTCCTCCTGCCACCGAACTTCACTAATTCCCACTATATCTAACTTTAACCTATCCATTTCCCTTTTTAAATTTTCTAACCTACCTGCCCGATTAAGGGATCTGACATTCCACGCTCCGATCCGTAGAACGCCAGTTTTCTTTCTCCTGATAACGACATCCTCCTGAGTAGTCCCCGCCCGGAGATCCGAATGGGGGACTATTTTACCTCCGGAATATTTTACCCAAGAGGATGCCATCATCATTTAATCATACAGTAAAGCTGCATGTCCTCGGGAAAAATTACGGCTGTAGTTTCCCCTTGCTTTCAGCCGTTCGCAGTACCAGCACAGCAAGGCCGTTTTGGTTAATGTTGCAAGGCCAGATCAGTCAATCATCTTATAACTATTTTTCTGAAAACTTAGAGCATCTTCGAAAATTTTACTTTCCCGAATGCATTTTTGTTCCGACAAATCGTATGAAGATGTCTTGATTTTTCTTAAGTGTTCCTCCCTTTATCAAGCGCAACCTCAGAACTGCCACTCTGATGCTCTGTCTTTCTAAAGGCAAACCGACATTATGCTGTATATTATTCTTATCACCAACTTTATGAGCTGTTAAGCTGCTTGTACAGTATATTTTTCCAGTCCTCCGAAATGGTTTGTGGAGTTAACCTAGAAGACTGAATAAAGGAAATTTAGTTTTCCAGGATGTCAGGTATTTCGTAGCACATGATTCAATAAATGTTTGAAACAGTTGCGTGGAACAGTTGCATGCATTACTCTACGTGGCAACACTTTCTAAGGATAGACAACGTGTAAAGTTATTACACGTTGTCCGTATTTCTGTGCAGTTCGCATCTCATTTGCAGCCACTCAACAGTCACACTGCATGACAAAAAGATTGAAGCATCCAGAAGGTACATGTCAATGTAACTTCGTACAGGTGCACCACCGGTAGAAATGTAAATAGTTAACAATTGATCAATATGTATGGGAACTGTATATACGTCCTAATGTAATCCATCCCCTCTCTCTGTGTCCGTTTCCTCTTTCACAACCGTCTGTCCATGCCCTCTTATACACTCACTCTGTCGCTGAGCCTTGTTTATTGAAACCTTGACTGGGTGTTGACATAACTTAAAATGAGTGGGAAAATCGTTGGTATCATTAGTATACGGGATACGTGAGATACCCCTCCAGTTGCTGTGTCTATGAGGATAGTGGTCTCAGTGACAATATTTTGCACAGTTTTAATTTACGAACGTGTAGAATTACATCGTTTCGGATAATTCAGATGCCGTAGTAGTATTTTAGTCATACGCCAATAAGCCAAAAAAAACGAATTTCCTATTTTCTGATGCAACCATTGCGATGAAAGAAACACAGCAGCTTATTGTTGTGTATACAATTATTATTTGAAATGTATAAAGAAGAAGAAAATGCTTGAGAGAAACGTTAACGGTTTAAATGCACAGCTGTCATAGTTAAAACTGACCGTATAAAAATTGCGAAACCACACATTTTCACAAATCTGCATTTTGTTTCTCGCAGTCGACATTAACAGAAAACCTAAAAACTTTTGTTTGAAAAAAATACATAGCATATGTCGGTATGATTTTTGTAGGAGAATGGTGTAAAAATCTGAAGTAAATTTGTCAAGCACTTTTCAAGATTATTGCTTGTTCATCCAAATGTTTATTAGAGTATCGTGTAAAAGTATGAAGTAAATCGATCAAAAACTTAACAAGCTCTGTGCTACGTTTACACTTCCCATGTTGCATACAGTATACCATGTGGTTGCAATTAAATTTCCGTATTTAACACGTAATAACACGGAAACTACACCGAAGAGCCAAAGAAACTGGTACACCTGTCTAAGATCGTCCCCGCGAGCAAAAAGGAATTCTGCAACACAACGTGACATAGACTAGACTAATGTCTAAAGTAGTGTCCATAAATCCATATGAGAACGAGGCGGTGAAGATCTCTTCGAACAGCACGTTGCAAAGCATCCCAGATGTGCGCAGTAATGTTCTTGTGAGGGGAGTTTGGTGGCCAGCGAGAGTGTCTAAACTCAGGAGCGCGTTCGAGGAGCCACTCTGCAGCAATTCTAGATGTGTGGGGTGTCGCATTGTCCTGCTGGAGTTGTCCAAGACCGTCGGAATGAGCAGTGGACATGAATGGATGCAGATGATCAGTCAGGGTGCTTACATACCTGTCAGAGTTGTATCTAGACGTAACACTCCAACTGCACGCATCCCACACCATTACAGAGCCTCGATCAGCTTGAACAGTCCCCTGCTAACATGCAGGTTCCATGGATTGATGAGGTTGTCTTCATACCCGTACACGTTCACCCGTTCGATACAATTTGAACCGAGACTCGCCCGACTAGGCAACATGTTTTATGTCATCAACAGTCGGTGTTGACAGGCACATCAAGGGTACACGAGTGGGCCTTCGCCTCTGAAAGCCGATATCGATGACGTTACGATGAATAGTTCGTACGCTGACACTTGTTGATGGCCCAGCGTTGAAATCTGCAGCAGTTTTCAGAAGGATTACACTTCTGTCACGTTGAACGATTCTCTTCAGGCGTCTTTTGTTCCGTTCTTGCAGTATCTTTTTCCGACCGCAGCGATGTCGGAGATTTGATGCTTTACAGGATTCCTGATATTGACGGTACACTCATGAAATTGTTGTCCCTGAAAATCCCCACTTCATCACTACCTGTTAGATACTATGTCCCATCGCTCGTCCGCTGACAATAACACCACGTTCAAACCACTTAAATCTTGATAACCTGCTATTGTACCAGCAGTAACCGATCTATCAACTGCATCAGAAACTTGTTGTCTTACATAGGAGTTGCCGAGCATTTCATACTGTTGAAATTCACAAAATTGTGAAGTAAAATGTACACAAACATCAGTTTTAGGTCGTTTTCGTAGTCCAATTTCAGGCTGTTTTATGGTTTGATTGTTCACAAATGTCTGACATTAACTTTTCGTATCGACTTCTCATAAACCACTGATATACGTTGTACGCCATGTATGTTGTAAACAGTACCGACCCTATCACACTCGAAATTAATTTTACGTTTGTGGATTTCGTGTTATTAAGAACAACGCCTTGTGTACTGTGTCAGGAAGTCGTGGATCAAGTTCTAGACATGGACTAACACTCGATAAGCTCTTACTGTGTACATTGAACGACACAGAAATTTATCGAATGCTGTCCGGAAGACAGGGAACGTGGCGTCAATCTGGATGAGATTTTCTGTGGTGCTCTACATCTCATAGAGAAATGGAACAGGCTGAATGAGATTTCCTATCTCTGTTTCCGAAATTAATTCTGATTTCCGTAAAGAATATTTGTTTTCTTCAATGTATTCCGCATATTACTAAATGGCTAACTCGGTACGTGGTACTCAGGCTAGTTGCCTATCTAACGGCTCACAAGGAGAAGGAAAGTTATTTCATATATTACTACCCTATCTTAAAATTGCAAAATCTTTTATAATCTATCGATTAAGATGTATAATTCTTTGCTAATTGTTTAATACAGCAAGACACGTATTACGGCTACACACTGTGTATACCTCTGAGGTAGATACCCAGACTAAACTCATTCCTTATTTCAGAATGAAACTACTTATTAACTTGCAAGAAACTTCATACATAGTTTCAAACTTTTACGAAACTTTTTCTGGCTGACATACTTAAAAAATTATGAAAGGAATTTTTTTAGCGATTACAACTTTTTCGCAGTTCTTGCAGTACAGCTCCAACGTCAGGCATGGCGTTTTAATTCATCACTTTTGCATTGCTAACATTATTCGCAACATATTTAGCGAACAGGATCCACATATACCAGTAATGCACCAGAGAACAGCACCATTGCAAGACATACACAGTGTCGGAAAGATTAGTGCAGCCTTTTAGAGATTTCTAATTCACTCAAGATTTATTGCTGCAACAGTGCATTTGGAGTATATCAAAGGATTACATTCACAGATCACTAGAACAAACGGTTTTGAGGTACCAGGTATCGACCCATGCAGAAACACAGAGATAAGCATGTGGTGGAGCCTCCACAGGCGGCAGTGGAGGTTTAGACTCTGGAATACAGTCGATACTGTCCTGGGATACGTTATGTCACAACTGCTCGACATGTTCACCTAGTTCTATAACAGTTGTTCGCTGCCGAGTAGCAAAGGTATCACATACCATATGTGTTCGATGGAGACAAGTCTGGACATTGTGTAAGACAGGGAAGTTGCTGCATCTCTTTCAGAGTACGTTGAGTTTCATGGGGTGTGTGGGCGAGCGTATTCTGTTGGAACAACACATCACCCTCCTGTTACAAGAAAGGCAAAAGAACAGGACCAAGACAGTTTTGCAAGTACCGAGCGCTGGTTGGCTTCCCATCCAGAAACATCAAAGGTGAATGAGATTTGTAGTTTATTGAACCCACACCATGCGGCCTGCGATGAGGACAATGGGTCTTGGACAAATACACTGTACATGACAGCACTCGCCGGATCAACATCGTTTGGGCAAGCGACCATCACCTGCATTCAGGCAGAATCTGCTTTTATCGTTGAAGACAACGGAGCGCCATTCCACCTTCCAAGTGATTCTTTGGCAATGCTAAACGAGCTGTGCACGTCAATGAGGGCGTGGGTGAAAGACGCGTCAGAAGTGAGGGTGCCAGTAGTCCTGTTGCTAATAACCTGTTCGCGACAGTTTAGGACTTAACATCTGAGGTCATCAGTCCCCTAGAACTTAGAAGTACTTAAACCTAACTAACATCACACACATCCATGCCCAAGGCAGGATTCGAACCTGTGACTGAGTCTGGGCTCACAACTTGTGGTAGCCATATAATCTGCTGTAGTACGACGATCCTGGCGGGCGTCTCTGCTGCGTTGCCATTGATCTATGGATGTGAGAATATACACGTGACCACTGATACCAACATTGCTGCACAGCTGACGCAGCACGTCCTACTTGTGTGACTGTTCTCCGAAAGGACCATCCTGCCACTCGAAAGACCACAATTTGACCTCTTTCAGACTCTCTCAGTCGTCTGTAGGAAGCACTAGTGCTTCTCCGTGGCATGGTTCCCTGCTTGCTTCACACATCTGCACCAGCTGAGCCTTCTGGTTTTTTCTTTGTTGCATTTCGATCCCCTACTCCCTCCACGAGAGTTGAAAAACATAATGACAATAAAAACAAACACAAAAACAGGTGATAAAACGGTGACATCGTCAAAACTGTAAAATGGCGGAAAGTTGTGAATTTTAAAATATAAAAACACGGCTTTGACAATGTGAATGAAGACACACAGTAAGTAGATAGGCACAATTAGAAGAACACGGCGACAGTCTGGTTTCTGTTCGCACAAGATAAAAAACACAAATAGCGACAGTATGGAAGCTGTTCTCAACACTGACAGGGGACGCACAACACTTAACATTCATTTTAAACAGCAGTATAGAGCCGACACGGCGGCAAATGGAGGAGGAAGAAAGGGTGGAAGGCGAGGAAAAGGGGCGGAGCCGATGGAGAGGACACAGAAAAAAGGGGGGCAAGGAAGACGCAGAAGTATTCAGGAAGGCAGTGGAGGGGAAAGAAAAAGGGGGTAGAAAGGAGTCAGAGTGTGGGTAGCTGGGGAAAAAAACAGGATGGGAGGGGGGGGGGGGGAGAGCGAGCCTAGGAAAAGGACAGAGGGAAGGAGGGCGAGGTGAGGATCAGAGTTGAGGGGGAGGATAAATGGTGGGGCATCATCCGGGAGGGGGAGGTGATGGAAACCACCTTGGGAAAGGAGATGAACAGTGTAGAGGTGGAGGGTTGGGGAGACACAACAGTGAAGGCGCGGCAGAGGCCGGGGGTTGGAGAGGAGAGGAGCAACCAGGGGATGAGGGGGATTAACTTGGCGGGAGGTGTAGAGGACGACAGCCTTCTGGCTGTGATCATTTATTAAAGGATAGACACAGATGGCCCTCTGGTAGCTATCCCTCTGCACTATCTATTGGCAGATGACTGAAACCATTATCTGTACATCTTCTAACCTCGGATCGAAAGAGGCATCATCTCTCCATGTGTAGATTTCTTTTTATTCTGGAAGTGTAGTTTGAGAGATATAACGTCATAAACATTGACATGTATGAAAAAATTAACAAACTATCCAGACTACACTTAGTGTTTCATAGTGAAGGCATTTAGCTACTTCCGACAAACTTTACACATAATTTCAGACCTTCTCTAAACTTTTTGTCAGTGGCTTGTTTAACCTCAAATATTTAATGCATTAACTCATTTGTAAAGTAATCAGAAGTTTGATGCTATTTTTTACGTGAGATTCCGATTCTTGAAAGAATCAGTAGTTAACAGGTAACGTTATAATGCGTGATCATAAAACATGTTCAGTAATTCTAAAACAGACTGACGTCAGTGATACAGGTCTATTATTTAGAGAAATGAAATTATCGTGTGACATTATTGACCAATAGCCATGTTTTGAGTAGTTCCGTCGTCTGTTTCTAGTCTTTCCATTTGATGCCATTTCGGCGACTGCGCATCGATGCAGATGAGAGGAAACGATTATGACACCACAGGCGCCGAGCGCCCGAGCGAATGAAGTTGAACCCCGGACCCCGCATTTGCCTGAAGAGCCTGCTTGATAATGGGAATGACCTGCGCTTGTTGCAATCGCTAGGTGTTTTTTGTTATAGCAGCGATCTAAGGAAAACTAATGCAAGGAAGGGGAGCAGGTTTTTTCACATAATCAGTGTAGAATATCACCTATTTCTCATCTGGTCCGATTTCCTTTCTGCAGTTCATCAACTTTAGTTGATTTTCTGTTGCATGATCCCAATATTTACATTTCGAATTATGTGGGATGTTTCAAAGGAGGCAATGTATTACACAGTGAATTTTGGAAGATTGAGTTCAGTATGTCGGCCCCCTCTCTGTCATCTTACGTTTGGATGTCAGCATGATTGCTGAGCAGTTGTTTCGATCTGCTTGGTATCTTTGCATAAGATCGAAACTTCTTCCAATCTCTAGACAGATCAGAAGGTAAAATTTTTCTTTCGAATTCATTGAAAGCTTCTTGCATTGCTCTCATTGCACTAACCTTGATTTCGTTCAGCTATTTTTTGTCAACAGGGGCTTCGACTTGCTTCTGATTTCTGATGAAGCGTTCTTACCTTCGTAGAAAATGTATAATACTGCTATTGAACCACTCCTCACAACTTTTCTCGGTCTAAGGAGTATTGTACAATGCCTTTTTACTTCATCCACGTCTTCGTTGCCGGAGCCGACAATTTCATAGTGACTCTTCAGATAAATAGTTGTTTCCAGAGAATTGTCGGAATGAGGACGTAATACGCTGTTATTGGTGAGATGTTTCCTTTTGGGAAAGTTATCAAAACCATCATTTTCACAGCATGTCAAGCAGAGTAAATGTTGACTACAGAGGTTGGTTGATTCTGGGGGAGAGGACCAAAGAGCAAGGTCACCGTCCCATCGCATTAGGAAAGGATGGGGAAGGAATTCGGCCGTGCCCGTTCAAAGGAACCACCCAGGCATTTATCAGAAGTGATTTAAGGAATTCACGGAAAATTTAAATCAGGATGGTCGGACGCGGGTTTGAACCGTCTCCATACCGAATGCGAGTCCAGTGGGCTAACAACTGTTGCCATCTTGCTCGGTGTTGACTATAATTTGCGTTGTCATCTCCAATGATCATCTGTAGAATAATAGCACTATAACTTAAACATATTCAGCACACTAATATACTCCTACCAGATGAACCACAAGACATAGCGACAGGAAAAAATATCGCTACAGGAACCTCATTTTTTTCAGAACTACAAAAACTGTAGCGTCCATACCAAAACAATATATTTATTTTCTGAATTCAGTTATGCTGGACGAGTCCTCACCAATAAACTGATGGATCCATATCGGTCTGAATTACATGCAAAAATGTCTTACGCACCATACGACATGTTGTAGTTAGCAGGTAGTCACATTTGCTGGCGCCCTGCGCCACTCAAATATTTACTTTGAATTGCAGGTTGTTGGGTTACAAGAACTCTACGAGTACAACGAAAGTTTATTTTCTGCAGTTTTAGTAGCACAGCTTCCACCGGGACTGATTCTCCAGATTTATATGTACCTCCGCAATCACTTTCGTACCAGTATTCTTAATAGAGGCAACACTTCTCTCCGGACGTTGAGTTTCCTTTCCACTATTGTCTTCAGCTGACAAACTCTGTATGCAGAATGCTATAGTATCACTAGGGCTGCAGAAATCAATGGAAGCTTTGCGTCTTGTCACGATCGAACCGACAAACAGGTACATACACTTTGTCCTATTTGGAAGATTCTGTTTTTCAACAATAGGATAATAAATGTAACGTCAGAATGATCATAGGCGTTCATGCAGCTCTGAGCACTTCTGAAAATTTTATACTGTAAGAATAAAAATGCTACAGATAAGGTCGAACATGAAGTGCTTATACGTGAGAGTTTATCTTGTTTTGTTCAGTCGCAGCATTTTACTGATTAAATGATGACTAACTGAAACCCTCAGCTGCCGACAGGTGTTGTTGATGTACCTCGATGTGGATGGCTGAAAATGTATGAACCGACCGGGACTCGAACCCAGGATCTCCTGCTTACATGGCAGACGCTCTATCCATCTGAGCCACAGATGAATAGCGCGAGTGCAGGGACTTATCCCATGCACGCCTCCCGTGAGACTCACATTCCCAACTGTCCACAATTCTATATATGTATTGTACCTTGTGCATAACAGTCCCACCACAAGGACTGGCTACACGTGCTGGTGATCTAGCATGGTCGAAGGGGGCTACAGCAAGGAAAGGAGAGGAGAAGGAAAGGGGCAGAGGAACCCACACTGTAGATGCTAGAGTGGGAATTCTTCTCCAAATGGCTCACACTCAAAACAGGGAATTTTGAAGTGCAAATCAAAAATCAAGTGGTGACGCAAACGCCAAAAAGGATAGAAGAACAGGCAAAAGAAAACAAAATTGCAACCAATACAGGAAACTAGGTGGATAACCAGGTCGACATAAATCAGAAAACTGAGGGTGGAAGGAGCGGGCAAAAGGGATGGGGCGAGGATAGGGAGGGAGGGCATCCAGGGGTGGAAGAATTGGCTGCAGTAGCTTGGGGCCTCATGTATGCCATGCACAGACTCACAAAAGAACCGTGAGCCCTGTGGGGGGCTTAGTTAGGCATGAAGCCCATTTATACTACTCTGTAATATCTTGCATGCAATACGATGGGATGAGTGGTAAGAGTGTAAGTATGTATTTTGTACCTTTGTTATTGTATTCTTCTATTATAAATTGTAATTGACACCAGTTCATCAAATTAAGTAACTTGTAAGTTACATTTCACTGCACACGTTTCTGTTGGTCATAGTATATGGACAATATGTGAGAAGTAGGGACGTGTGTTAATAAGTCAGTAAGGGACTGGATAATAGCATTGCTGGTTCTAAGGACAATTAAAAAAAAATTTTTTTGTGAGTGCACAAGTGGTGGTTATGGACTTGCTATATTATCCTCAAGACTCTTCAATGGTGATAGTCAAACAGATGGCTGCTGGCCATCTCTACAAGGACTGAAGTGGGTCTGCACCTTCGATGGCCCACCAATACCATTATTTCTACAAGGGATGCAGTGGGTCTGCATCTCTGGTGGCCCACCAATACCATAATCTCTACCAGGATTACAGTGGGTCTGCTCTGTGATGACCTACTTACCAATATTCTTCAACTTCGACTGACTCTGCTGTGGGTTTGCTCTGTTGTGGCCCATTACCTTTCTGCATGTCAAGCGTCAGCACTGTCTTTCCGTTGGAAGGACAAAACTACTTCTTCAAGACTGCTTAGAAATCCACTACTTCCGAGTGCATTTTCTTTTATTGCTCAGTCTTTGAGAAAAACACTGCAATTTTACTGTGATGGATGATCAGGGCTGTCTTTATGGACTGTGAGAATATTTTAGCCTTTGACCAACATTGTATCAATAAGTGTGTGCATTTTATTTCTTTGTTATTGTAATCATAATTATGAAATTTTTTTTCAAATCTGTATTGGCCAGTGCACAAAACAATTTTTAAAATTTTTTGTAGGGAGCATGGGGGCTATGTAAGTAGGCTGTTTAGGTTTTTTATATTGGTAACGCCACGTAGCGCTCTGTATGAAAATCACTGGCTGTGCTGTGTGCAGTCTGTGGCTGGTTGGCATTGTTGTAATGCTCGCCATTGTAGTGTTGGGCAGTTGGCTGTTAACAGCGCGTAGCGTTGCGCAGTTGGAGGTGAGCCGCCAGCAGTGGTGGATGTGGGGAGAGAAATGGTGGAGTTTTGAAATTTGTAAGACTGGATGTCATGAACTGCTATATATATTATGACTTTTGATGATATTAAGGTAAATACATTGTTTGTTCTCTATTAAAATCTTTCACTTGCTAACTATGCCTATCAGTAGTTAGTGCCTTCCGTAGTTTGTATCTTTTATTTAGCTGGCAGTAGTGGCGCTCGCTGTATTGCAGTAGTTCGAGTAACCAAGATTTTTGTGAGGTAAGTGATTTGTGAAACGTATAGGTTAATGTTAGTCAGGGCCAATCTTTGTAGCGATTACTGAAAGTCAGACTGCGTTGCGCTAAAAATATTGTGCGTCAGTTTAAGCACAGTCTTGCACAATTTTTCAAAGGGGACGTTTCAAGAGAATTGGGAAAATGTGTTATATATATTGACATCGACTTCCCAATGCTTGGGATTCCAGATGTGTTTCTCCAGGAAGTGTTTAAGTAACATACTACTTGCATCAGCAGAATTAAGTTCTCTTTAATATGGAGCCTAGTGACATTATCAGCGATACAGTGAGATTTCCCTATTCACAACCGTTAAGGTATCGTAATATGGGGGATATCAGTCGAAATGCACAGAAAGCAGGAGATTTCAAAAACATAGGAGAAAATTTGAATACAAGGCTCTAGACATACTTTATGGGATAAAAGGTTTTAGTGAGGACTCATTATCTTTCTGGGAAACAGAGAAATAAATATAAGAACGTCTTGAGTGTATTTAGAGGCCTTTTACAACTAGGAGGTATTCTGTATTCATGTGTTGTGAAATTGGAAACACTACATAGCAGGGAGAGCTAGCGAAAATACCACATTTCTGATGTCATTACATTTGCGAATAATTTAAAATGGTTCCTTTTATTAAAGAAGACTATGACCATGGTTTATAGACACAGTTATCCCAGAATAGAGAGCTGTGATCACAATATGTATGAACATTACATATGGGTTTTGGTACTGTGGTGGGAATTTTATTGTACTGGTCATAATTCTAGGATATACTGATATTTTGTGGGACTTATTTTCATGAAGAATATCTATTTTGTGTATTGTATAGGTGTATGTCTATTTTGAATTTTTATAATCATTGTGAGTTGTACATAACCAACTTTGTAAACTTAGGTTTTTACTAATTCCATTTCTTTTGTTTCTTGCTTTACATGTAATGGTTACATGAGCATATCCCATGATCACGCAAGTAAATAATGAGAAGTGAGCAAAGTACATCCTGGCAACAACAAAATTAGCACTGGGGTGGATAATTCAAAAGAGACCAACACTTCATCAGTCAACAGCATTTTCATGAAGCTTCTCTAAATGTTAGTATTTTTGATTAAATTTTGATATTATTTCTATTGATCTTTAATTTAGTCAATTTTAGATACAGAATTTTTGTGTTTTACAGTTTTAAAGACATTATTTCTAAGGACAACCAAGTGTTTAGTTAGGGCAGTTGGGTTCCCTAGAATCTTTCTTGGTTAGAATGAGTTAGGGAAGTCTGTAGTATTTATCGCACATTTTTCAACTTTAATTTGATTCAGTCTCCATGTTCTTTTATCATGTTACGTGAAGTTCAGAGCATAGGATTTCCTTTGCTCTAAAAGCTGAATTACTACAACTACTGATAAAGAATTTTAAGGAAAATTTGCTATTGTTTTATTGGGAAGGTATGTAAGGGGGTCATACACTTGGCGACTTCAGATGTCCCATCCCATTGTCATTAATGTACAAATAATTAAAATTCTTTATAAATAAATTAAAAATTAAATTCGCTATTGGACTCAGTGCCCTCTTCTTTTCAGGTGTGATTATAAAAGTAGCATAAAGGGAAGAAACTATTCGCTTCTGTCATGGGCATGTCTATGGAGCTTGTTTCATTGCTTTTTTGGTGTCAAATTCTGTAGGCGTTCATGTGACTACAGCATAAAACACAGTTGGACGCAACTGGCTTGAGGTATGCCTCAGCAGTGACAGTGTGTGGGTTAAAAGACAGCTGTCAAGGGATCGATGACATACGATGTGAGACTGTGCACAAAAATATTGATAAAAGTGACACTTGCGTTGCAATGCTGAGAGCGCAAGAATGACGCTCGTATTGCAAATAAAAAAGTGGAAAATGTTTTGTTTGACAGAATGTCAAGCATATTTAATTGGTATTGTGCAGTTGGTACTAGTTTCTTATACAATTGTTGGTTCCAACATAGAAAGCGAAATCAGTTATTTATAACTCAGAGTGAATGATTCTGAGCCTTCTTTCTTTTAAGCACTTTCCATAAATAACCAACAAGAATGAGCTTATAACCATATTGGAAGTAAAGCAGAGCACGTTATTCTGATGTTCTGGAAGACACTTTTTCAAATGTAAAGACATTATGACACTGGCTGAATATAGAACCTATAGAATTCAGAGCTCAAGAAGAAATATTGGCTGCTGCATACTGCTTCAAAAATATTTTTTCTTAAGTTCAGATTAAATGGTATAAAAATGGTATTGTTGTTCACATAAACAGTATAATTTCGATTAACACACTTACACACATTAATAGTGCAGTTGTATTATAGTTTGCCTGGTAATGAGGTCAACACTGGAGTGTTGATTTAGAGATAGCGATGGACACATTTGCATACTCACAGCACATGAAAGAAGGTACTGATATGCAGTACTTCACAGCCCACACCATTCATATGCACTCGTGAAATATGAAAAAATGAGAAACTGTTGCGCTCTGGATGTAGGCTACAGTGTTGTGCCTTGATGACAGTTACCTGGAAGGTGTTTCAATTAAGTGACTACTTTCAGAATTACTTGAAGCCATAAACAGTCTCCAGCATTTCATACTTCGTTTGTTGTTGTGAGACATAAAGTGCTTTGTGCTGAATTTGTAAAGATTTTTATTTCTACACATTTAAGATATGTGTAATGTATTAAAGCTACTTGAAAAACATTGTTAATTCTACAGTAACAAAATTTAGTGGTGAATGAAATTCTGTGTATTTTAAAATCTAGTTACATAACATTTGGACACTTAGGCCATACTTCATCAGTCATGCAGCATTTTGTACCTTCAAGTGGAAGAAAGTCTTTTACCTTGGAATATTTGTTATTTGCAAGTGATCTGAGCTTCTCTGATGTCTTAATATTTTATGTTTCTTCAAAATGGAAATCTATATTACTTTACACTAGTTTCTACGTCAAAATGCAATCAACTTGTAACTGGCTTTTTAAATAATAAATACATCAAAAAAAGTTTTGCATCACCCCAGTTTCCAGAACTCCTAAACATAATCGGTGACTGTGAATATTCGGTCATAGACACAGTCCCTTTGACTGTTCACAGATGCCACTAAACCCGCCCAAAGGTGTAAACAACCATGCATGAGCAGCACCTATTAGACGGAGAGAGTCCGCCAGCCGATCAGTTCCAGTCATTCCACCAGGAAGGGGGTACATGGCTGGTGTTGTCTGTAGTTCGACCATGCCTAGAGGGTCAGTACCGCGGTTCGATCGCGTCCGCATTGTTACTTTGTGCCAGGAAGGGCTCTCAACAAGCGAAGTGCCAAGACGTCTCGGAGTGACCCAAAGGGATGTTGTTCGGACATCGAGGGGATACAAAGAGACAGGAACAGTCGATGACATGCCTCACTCAGGCCGCCCAAGGGCTACTACTACTGCAGTGGATGATCACTACCAACGGATTATGGCTAGGAGGAACCCTGACAGCAACGCCACCATGTTGAATAATGCTTTTCGTGCAACCACAGGACGTCTTGTTACGACAGACAGTGCGCAATAGGCTGCATGGGGCACAACTTCTCTCCCGCGTCCATGGCGAAGCCCATCTTTGCGACCACGACACCATGAAGCGTGCTACAGATGGCCCCAACAACATGCCGAATGGCCCGCCCTGGATTGGCATTACGTTCTCTTCACCAGTAAGTGTAGCATATGCCTTGAACCAGACAATCATCGGAGACGTGTTTCTAGGCAACCTGGTCGGTCTGAACGCCTTATGCGCACTGTTCAGAGAGTGGAGCATGGTGGAGATTTCCTGCTGTTTTGGGGTGGCATTATGTGGGCCTGACGCACGGCGCCCGTTGACATGGAAGGCGCCTTAACGGCTGTACGATATGTGAATACCATCCTCCGACCGATAGTGTAAACATATCGGCAGCATACTGGCGAAACATTCGTCTTCGTGGACGACAATTCGCTCTACATCGTGCACATCTCGTGAATGACTTCCTTAAGGATGACGACATTGCTTAACTAGAGTGGCCAGACATGAACCCTATCGAACATGCCTGGGATAGATTGAAAAGGGATGCTTATGGGCGACGTGACCCACCAACCACTCTGACGGATGCTGCCGAATCGCCGTTGAGGAGTGGGACAGTCTGGACCAAAGTGCCTTGATGAACATGTGGATAGTATGCCACGACGAAAAGACGCATGCTTAAATGCAAGAGGACGTGCTACCGGGTATTAGAGGTAGCGGTGTATACAGCAATCTGAACCAGCGCGTCTGAAGGTCTCGCTGTATGGTGGTACAGCATGAAATGTGTGGTTTTCATGAGCAATAACAATGGCGGAAATGATTTTTATGTTGACCTCTATTCCAATTTTCTGTACAGGTTCCGGAACTCTCTGAACCTTTTTTCATGTGCGTACTGCTGCTTAATTTTGTTTAACTCACTGGTAGTTGGCATGTAATAGAAAAGGTAACGGATAGATTATTAAATGCAGGTTTGACAAGATTTTCTCGATTGCAACTCTTTTTAATTTACGCACAATATTTATTCCTTGGTCCGTGACGATGTCGGATAAACTCAAAAAATGCTTTTCATTTAAAATTGGAATAAGAAAATACACTAAACTTCCGCTATATTAGATTAGCTCCAGTTTTTGCTCCATTGGCCGGAAACTGAGATGATTCTCGTTGATATGGAACTTGTCAGAAAGTATAACATAAAAAACGTGAGAGATTGTTAAGACATGTCAATAAATTACAGTAAACTGGAACTGCTAATAGTTACAAAAAATTAATCACTTTTAATAAATTTACGGCATACAAAACACCTAATCTTAGCTGTTGCGACCAAGTGTTGTCGAAATCGAACAGTTATTTTACAGAAAAACTTTCAAACACTAAACTGTGCTACATCTGAAACCAAGGTTTTAATGAGTGCTGTTAATTTATTGGAAATGTCTGTTCCTGAATATTGGGCCCCGTTTTGGACCAAGTTGAGTCCTATGTCTGACATCATTCGCATGACAAATACAGACTTCCTTACGCTCTTCCGTAATTCTGTGGCATGACGTTTCCAACTGAATTTATTCTCGTGTTTATTCATGTGTTATACACCAAGTGGAAGGAAATCTCTGACAGGTTCTGAACTACATTGGTGGGACTTTTCATAGTTACAGGGATGGCTAGAGGCAAAAATGAAAGTGTTCCCATATAGAACACTTCATCACATACGTCTGCACCTTTCACAAAGTGCAAGGAGTTGTTGACAAACAATTGAAGTGCTTACCAGCGGAAAGATTAGATAACACTGTAACACTTACCTGCCACATTTTTGAAACTTCTTGTTATCACCATGACCTTGCGTTGCTTCCAGGGAAAGGCCAGATTGTGGCTAAGAACGCTGGACTTACAGTCGAAGCGCTCCATCTCGAAAGGCTAAAACCGAACAGAGATAATTTTAAAATACGCAGATTTGTGTATTTCATCATTCATGAAGGGGATTTACCTGTAAAACTCTGCGTTTGTACACAATTAACATATTGAGGTTAACGTATCTGTAGACTACAGAACTACAGGTAATATTTGTCTAAAACACATACATTTGATTGAAACAATATATGTTAACACATGCATCCCCTATAGAGTCAGCTTTACAAAGTATGCATAGCTTTGTGTCATGCGGTATTCTCTTATTTGCTACCGAAGTGCAAACTTGGATTTTTTAAAGTAGTTGAATCGCAGCGGAATCGAAGAGTTTGTGGCAAAGATCAAGATACTATGGTCAC
This sequence comes from Schistocerca gregaria, assembly GCF_023897955.1. Classification (NCBI taxonomy): domain Eukaryota; kingdom Metazoa; phylum Arthropoda; class Insecta; order Orthoptera; family Acrididae; genus Schistocerca; species Schistocerca gregaria. Next base: position 199,900,435 of record NC_064927.1, read on the forward strand.
TGTGGCTTTTTAAACGTGACTACTGCAGTGTTGGGAAACCAGAATGATGTAGCGAGGCCACATTTACCATTGTCAAACATTCACACCTTTCCATCCGGCTGCGTTTTTCTTTATTGAACCTAAATCTGGTATATTCGGAAGCAAGGAAAATTTTTAATGAGAAAATTCTGCATTACCTTGTTGCAATCAGTTATAAAAGACAAAATCAAATCATCCTCATGTGTTTTCATTTTTATCCAGGACAAAGAACCAAAAAGAAGTAAAGATTATTTGCTTAACGAGATCAAGAATGATTTACTTATTTAAAAAATATGCTACATACTTCATTAGCTCCTTTCTTTGTTCCATTTCATGATAAAAAATAGCTAAGACTATTTTGGTCCTTAAGATGTTGATACAGAATCGCTTGTTGCATAGTTGACGTAAGTAGATATAATGCACAGGAAATTTCGTTAGTGGAAGATGTTGCATGAAGTCAAACGTGAGACAGTGTTATTACATTCTAAGTACAATTCAGTTATATCCTACATTTTTTCACATATCTTGTTTGCTATGCTTATGTCAACTTGCCACTTCTATCGCAGACAATGACAATGAAATGTTTCTGCAGCCTGCGCTGCAGGCATCATATTGGGTTCTACCAAACCACATAATGTAGCAATCAACCCAAATAAAGGCAAAACTCATGTTTCACTTGTATGTCCAGAGCGATGGAGCACTGATGGCATTTTCTTAACGTCTGGTTCAAATGGTTCAAATGGCTCTGAGTACTATGGGACTTAACATCTGAGGTCATCAGTCCCCTAGAACTTAGAACTGCTTAAACCTAACTAGCATAAGGACATCACACACATCCGTGCCCGAGGCAGGATTCGAACCTGCGACCGTAGCGGTCGCGCGGTTCCAGACTGAAGCGCCTAGAACCGCTCGGCTACATGGGCCGGCTCTGAACGTCTGGCTAACCATCTGATGCCATGGACATGGTAATGTGGTGCACGAGTCTTTCTATCATTTTCGTTTTACTTTTGGAGAAAAATCTCATCCTCTTTTCTGGTAAGCCAAGAAATTTTATGCTGTAGTCACATAATTTCAGTATTAAGGCTAATTTTGCACAATACTGACGCAGTTTTATAACTACCAGCTTGAGAAAGATGTAGGCCGCCGAGTTCTCTACCTGAGGGTCCAAGGCGAGGTGGTCTATCTCTCCCAGACAATCGGGAGAGATGCACCGGTGTTGTTTGGGGGAGATGGACCACTCGTTTTACTGTGGGACCCAGGGAGCAGTATTAAAATTTGCTTCAAGGCACGTGGAATAATACCACTGAAGATGGGCGTAGTCCCAGACTGGGCTTATTTGCACAGATAGGACAGTGCCAACAAACGGTAGAATCTGACACAAACGCCAACTAACGGCTTCAGAGCTAGTACCAGAAATAGTATGAAAAGAGTAGAATTATCTGCTTAAGTCAAATTCCTTCATGGACAGAACTTCGGACACCTCTCCCACAAAACTTAAAACTTCCAAGATTATCACCTCAAAACTGACTACTCCTAAGCCAAAAAATACAAAACTTACGAAAGAAATAGCACCCAGTTCTTCTATTTATAAAACCATGAATTTGAGGAGGAAAGTAGCAGCTGTATCCAAAGGACTAAACTCTGCTAAAAATATTGAAACTGTAAAGAAAAAGGGGGATAAGAACAGAAAGGAAACAAAAAAAAGCCACAAAAAGATTACTAGAGGGACAAAAAGGCTGTAGAATAAAAAAAATGTACTGCAAATCTTCAGATGCAGACATAATAGAAGATTACGAAAATAACTCTGCTGAACTGGATGAAGATAATTGCGTAGGATGTGGTGAAATCGATTAAGAAACTAATAAAAACCACAATGTGGCTTTGAGTGTGTTTCCTGTTCACGATGGTAACATGATCGTCATTCAACATTTGGTAACAAGTGTAATTGCTATGGTGAGAGAAAGACAGGCAAGTGGCTGAACAAAACGAAGGATTCATTACAAAAACGAATGCTCAGTCAAGGTTTATAACAAACTGACGATATATTTAATAACATAGTTCTGCATTCATTGCAAACATATTCCAAGTAAAATATGTAATTTTAGTTGACTCTTTTCTTCAAATACAGTTATTTTTATACGGACCATGTCTCCCAATAGAGTGGTCCACCTGACCCATACTCATCTATGGGTGAGATGAACTCATATTTATATTTTCATTTTATCACATCTCTTGTATTTTAAAAGTGTAAGTATCTCAATAATGCGTTACACGTAAAGTCATATGACGCTCTATACAAATATGCTGCCAGAAAAAAACAGAAAAAGTGATTAACCTCTCCCGGACTTACTCCGATTAAAAATTTTCCTGAAGTATCTACGTGTTGTCACATCACGTATAAGTTTTGCACGACAATTACTTGTCTCTGTAAGTTTATGAGATCGTTCTGCTGGTCAATGTGTGACATTGCTCTGTCGGTAGGCTGAAGTTAAAGTAACGAGGAAGGCCGATCAGCTACGTATGTGGCACAGTGGAGCCAAGCGAATATTTGTTGTTTTAAGGAATGATTGTAAAATGAATAGTTACATTCTTTAATGAGCGTATTTGTATATTCCGATGACTTAAGAAAACGTCGAGCAAATACCTGGTGAACCTGGACACTGGAGATGTATAGTGTTACACTTCAGAACTTTTCCGCTGACGGAGAAGCTGGGAAACGTCAGTAGAGGGATAACGAATGTGGCAAAATATGCACTTATTGGGATGGAGTACAGCTGAGTGTAGAAAAATATTGACGTGGTGGACCGGGAAGGTCCACTGCTGTTGGTGATTAGAGGCAGATGCAAGCAATGTTAAAAGAACAGCTGGTGACTAATCGGTAAAGGTATCGGAGGTAACTATGTTACTGGTAGTCGTACAATTCCCAAACGTCATATAAGTACTTGGGACTGAGAATGGTGGAGAATGAATGGAATGATGATCAGCAATATTGAGCCATGGGTAAAGCAAATGCCTGACTTCATTTCTTTTATCTACCTAAGAAGCTACATACAAAACGTAAGATTTTTTTCCGGCCAATATCAGAATACTGCTGACGCGATTTGGACGCACGTCACATATGACAACCACATGACGCTGAATTTAAACAAAAGGGCTGCAGATACTATAGCAATACGTAAGTTATCATCAATATATATGTATGCAACCTCTCAAGATGTTGTATGAAAGTATAAATCATACAGTAATTCTACATCGATAATGATGTGTTGATTCGGGGATAAATGTGACTTTTCGTTTCATTCAGTGTGTGGAATACTTTGTCTTTAATACTAATGGATGTATTTTTGGTTACAGACTTAACAAGCGAGGAAATATTGCTGAAACGACAAAAATCTAGGTAAACGTTTGTAAAAACAGCCGAAAAAGCTCGCTTAAATTACTCTCGCCCTGTCTATCGTCTGGCAGTTGTAACGTAAGCATCGATGTTTGTGTGTACCGTAATTTTGACTTAAACAGAAGGCCCTATTGTAATTGTAAATGTGGAATTCATCCAAAATATTAGACTTGATTGTATCTCACGGTAATAACCATAACTTGGTACGAATTTCTGAATTTTTTCAGGCATCGTAAAGAGAAGATTTGTGACGTATTGTTCTAGGGTATAACGTCAGAATACATTACGTTTCTTCGTTATTTATACTGTATCACTAAGCAGAACCTCCCCGAAATAAATTTGATGAGCACTTCTTTTAGTTTTTTGCGTATGGTTGTTACGTAAGAAACTTATTAGTTGATCGGTCAATTGCATTCGAACAATGACGAAGGCAAACGCTCCATTAGCTTGACGTATTATGCCACAACAAATCAATAGGCTGTAACCTGAAATATTACGTGAATGCGTCTTTGAGCAGAAATCATGCACCCCATTTATCTACAATTTTGGATCACGTTTTGCCATCTTTGTACGTTTCTCTCGTTCGTCACGGTGTTGCATTGTAATCAACGCTTTAATAATCAAATTTCGTTCTTGCATTGACTTACTAGTTAAATTTTCATTAAAAATATCTCAGTGTTTTTCTTGTAGTAAATTCAAAAGAAAACGCTTCAGTAGTCATATGTTTATAGAATTCCAGATATAGTGAGATGATCGTATAAATATTGGAAGTTCTAAAATCGTTGGCGGTTTCCGAATAGAATCTATCATATAGGGAAAACATCTCGAAATAATATTATAATGCCTTAGCTTCGCAGAGGTGTCTAGAAACATCACACGTCACCTCATGGCAATCGAGAAAATTAGGATTAGAGTATGACTCACACAAATGTGAGAGAATCATCCCTTATTTTTGTGTTTCCTACTTTATTGGAGCAGGACCTCTAATGTGTGGCTTAATAAAGAGTACCTTATGACGCGAACTTTACCGTTATTTTGTTAGGATATTGATATAGATGCTATAGTACGAATTGGACCTCTACAGCAGTGTTTTTCAGACTATCCAAGTAAAAATATTCTGGCCACCCCCAGAACCATAATAGAAATATGTCAGCGATTCCAAAGGCAACGTATTTAATTTTCTTTCCGTTGATACTAAACTGATCGAGAAATCAAGATCTCTTCCCACTTCTGCGGAATGGAACTAAGGCGATGAGAGTCACTAAGTCTTGTACAGATAGTACTTAATTCTGAGAGGTTCGCAGGGAGAGGGAAAGGACCACATCAACTTCTGGGCTGGAACGGCGGTGCAGTGGCAGCGTCTTGTGTATTATTGACATCTTAGTTTACTCTCCAGTCATCTACTGCGATAAAAATATCACACGGAACGACAATAATTTATGAAAGCACATTAAAAGACGCTCACGTTCAAATGTGATACAAAATGGCCGCAACGACACGCACACAGCTTACGTACAAGATTTGGCACCACGGTTACTAGAATGCATTTCAGTAACAAGCCTCGAACCAAACAACAGAAGTGGGAAGAGATCGATAGACACCGTGTTGCTTCTGACTGTTGCATGCGTTCGCGTATTTGAACTCTTCAACATGTTTAAATTATATTCGTATTCATTATTATAAATAAGTTCCATATCTGAACGTGAGCGAATTTGTAAGGTGCTTTCACAAAACCTAGTCACTCTCGTGTGGCATTCATACCACAGAAGATGATCATGAAACGTACGTCACTAGCATTGCTGCAAGTGCTTTCTCCTGCGACCGCGGACCCCTCAGAAATACTTTGCGACCTCCCCCCCTCCCCCTCCCCCCCTAGCGGGTAGCGACCCACAGATTCAAAAAGACTGCTCTACACAAAATTGTGGGCTCCCATACGCCCGGATTTTTCCGTATGTGTCCCCTTTTTGGCACTTTGAAGTTTGCATTCGGAAAGAATTGTAAAGTTTACTAAAATTTCCGTACTTTTGATTCGTCTTAGTTCAAAGCTAAATTACACTCCAAATTTTCGGCGGAGCGTCCGGGGCGATAAAACTGAGTTATGTAATTAGCTATTGTTAAAACTTGCACGCATTGTTATGATCGTTAAGTGTTGGCAAACATCGTTCTCTAGTCGATTGGGCATGAATTCCTTTTTGTCTTTTGGACGAGGCAGTACGTCATGGTCTGCTGTTGTTCCTATTGTTTTGATGCATGTATTGGTATGGCGCCCTGAGTCGCTCCTTTAGGGTTGAAGGAATCCAAAATGTTTGCAGTTATCATGAAATACACTACTGGCCATTAAAATTGCTACACCACGAAGATGACGTGCTACAGACTCGAAATTTAGCCAATAGGAAGAAGATACTGTGATATGCAAATGATTAGTTCTTCAGAGCATTCACACAAGGTTGGCGCCGGTGGCGACACCTACAACGTGCTCACATGAGGAAAGTTTCCAACCGATTTCCCATACACAAACAGCAGCTGACCGGCGTTGCCTGGTGAAACGTTGTTGTGATGTCTCGTCTAAGGACGATAAATGTGTGCCTTCGCGTTTCACACTTTGATGAAGGTTGGATTGTAGCTAGGCGATTGCGGTTTATCGTATCGCGACACTGCTGCTCGCGTTGGTCGAGATCCAATGACTGCTAGCAAAATATGGAATCGGTGGGTTCAGGAGGGTAATACGGAACGCCGTACTGGATCCCAACGGTATCGTATCACTACACCTACATCTACATGACTACTCTGCAATTCACATTTAAGTGCTTGGCAGAGGGTTCATCGAACCACAATCATACTATCTCTCTACTATTCCACTCCCGAACAGCGAGCGGGAAAAACGAACACCTAAACCTTTCTGTTCGAGCTCTGATTTCTCTTATTTTATTTTGATGATCATTCCTACCTATGTAGGTTAGGCTCAACAAAATATTTTCGCATTCGGAAGAGAAAGTTGGTGACTGAAATTTCGTAAAAAGGTCTCGCCGTGACGAAAAACGTCTATGCTGTAATGACTTCCATCCCAACTCGTGTATCATATCTGCCACACTCTCTCCCCTATAACGCGAATATACAAAACGAGCTGCCCTTTTTTGCACCCTTTCGATGTCCTCCGTCAATCCCACCTGGTAAGGATCCCACACCGCGCAGCAATATTCTAACAGAGGACGAACGAGTGTAGTGTAAGCTGTCTCTTTAGTGGACTTGTTGCATCTTCTAAGTGTCCTGCCAATGAAACGCAACCTTTGGCTCGCCTTCCCGACAGTATTATCTATGTGGTCCTTCCAACTGAAGTTGTTCGTAATTTTAACACCCAGGTACTTAGTTGAATTGACAGCCTTGAGAATTGTACTATTTATCGAGTAATCGAATTCCAACGGATTTCTTTTGGAACTCATGTGGATCATCTCACACTTTTCGTTATTTAGCGTCAACTGCCACCTGACACACCATACAGCAATCTTTTCTAAATCGCTTTGCAGCTGATACTGGTCTTCGGATGACCTTACTAGACGGTAAATTACAGCATCATCTGCGAACAGTCTAAGAGAACTGCTCAGATTGTCACCCAGGTCATTTATATAGATCAGGAACAGTAGAGGTCCCAGGACGCTTCCCTGGGGAACACCTGATATCACTTCAGTTTTACTCGATGATTTGCCGTCTATTACTACGAACTGCGACCTTCCTGACACGAAATCACGAATCCAGTCGCACAACTGAGACGATACCCCATAGCTCCGCAGCTTGATTAGAAGTCGCTTGTGAAGAACGGTGTCAAAAGCTTTCCGGAAATCTAGAAATACGGAATCAACTTGAGATCCCCTGTCGATAGCGGCCATTACTTCGTGCGAATAAAGAGCTAGCTGCGTTGCACAAGAGCGATGTTTTCTGAAGCCATGCTGATTACGTGTCAATAGATCGTTCCCTTCGAGGTGATTCATAATGTTTGAATACAGTATATGCTCCAAAACCCTACTGCAAACCGACGTCAATGATATAGGTCTGTAGTTAAATGGATTACTCCTACTACCCTTCTTGAACACTGGTGCGACCTGCGCAATTTTCCAATCTGTAAGTACAGATCTATCGGTGAGCGAGCGGTTGTATATGAGTGCTAAGTAGGGAGCTATAGTATCAGCGTAATCTGAAAGGAACCTAATTGGTATACAATCTGTACCTGAAGACTTACCCGTATCAAGCGATTTGAGTTGCTTCGCAACCCCTAAGGTATCTACTTCTAAGAAACTCATGCTAGCAGATGTTCGTGTTTCAAATTCTGGAATATTCCATTCGTCTTCCCTGGTGAAGGAATTTCGGAAAACTGCGTTCAATAACTCCGCTTTATCCGCATGGCTGTAACGGACTGTGCAGTCATGTTGTAATATATATATATATATATATATATATATATATATATATATATATATATATATATATATATATATATATATATATACCTGGAAATTGAAATAAGAACACAGTGAATTCATTGTCCCAGGAAGGGGAAACTTTATTGACACATTCCTGGGGTCAGATACATCACATGATCACACTGACAGAACCACAGGCACATAGACACAGGCAACAGAGCATGCACAATGTCGGCACTAGTACAGTGTATATCCATCTTTCGCAGCAATGCAGGCTGCTGTTCCCCCATGGAGACGATCGTAGAGATGCTGGATGGAGTCCTGTGGAATGGCTTGCCATGCCATTTCCACCTGGCGCCTCAGTTGGACCAGCGTTCGTGCTGGACGTGCAGACCGCGTGAGACGACGCTTCATCCAGTCCCAAACATGCTCAATGGGGGACAGATCCGGAGATCTTGCTGGCCAGGGTAGTTGACTTACACCTTCTAGAGCACGGTGGGTGGCATACGATACATGCGGACGTGCATTGTCCTGTTGGAACAGCAAGTTCTCTTGCCGGTCTAGGAATGGTAGAACGATGGGTTCGATGACGGTTTGGATGTACCGTGCACTATTCAGTGTCCCCTCGACGATCACCAGAGGTGTACGGCCAGTGTAGGAGATCGTTCCCCACACCATGATGCCGGGTGTTGGCCCTGTGTGCCTCGGTCGTATGCAGTCCTGATTGTGGCGCTCAACTGCACGGCGCCAAACACGCATACGACCATCATTGGCACCAAGGCAGAAGCGACTCTCATCGCTGAAGACGACACGTCTCCATTCGTCCCTCCATTCACGCCTGTCGCGACACCACTGGAGGCGGACTGCACGATGTTGGGGCGTGAGCGGAAGACGGCCTAACGGTGTGCGGGACCGTAGCCCAGCTTCATGGAGACGGTTGCGAATGGTCCTCGCCGATACCCCAGGAGCAACAGTGTCCCTAATTTGCTGGGAAGTGGCGGTGCGGTCCCCTACGGCACTGCGTAGGATCCTACGGTCTTGGCGTGCATCCGTGCGTCGCTGCGGTCCGGTCCCAGGTCGACCGGCACGTGCACCTTCCGCCGACCACTGGCGACAACATCGATGTACTGTGGAGACCTCACGCCCCACGTGTTGAGCAATTTGGCGGTACGTCCACCCGGCCTCCCGCATGCCCACTATACGCCCTCGCTCAAAGTCCGTCAACTGCACATACGGTTCACGTCCACGCTGTCGCGGCATGCTACCAGTGTTAAAGACTGCGATGGAGCTCCGTATGCCACGGCAAACTGGCTGACACTGACGGCGGCGGTGCACAAATGCTGCGCAGCTAGCGCCATTCGACGGCCAACACCGCGGTTCCTGGTGTGTCCGCTGTGCCGTGCGTGTGATCATTGCTTGTAGAGCCCTCTCGCAGTGTCCGGAGCAAGTATGGTGGGTCTGACACACCGGTGTCAATGTGTTCTTTTTTCCATTTCCAGGAGTATATATATATATATATATATATATATATATATATATATATATATATATATATATATATATACGACTATTAAGGTAAATACATTGTTTGTTCTCTATTAAAATCTTTCATTTGCTAACTATGCCTGTCAGTAGTTAGTGCCTTCAGTAGTTTGAATCTTTTATTTAACTGGCAGTAGTGGCACTCGCTGTATTGCAGTAGTTCGAGTAAGGAAGATTTTTGGAGGTACGTGATTTGTGAAAGGTATAGGTTAATGGTAGTCAGGGCTATTCTTTTGTAGCGATTATTGAAAGTCAGATAGCGTTGCGCAAAAAAAAAAAAAAATATTGTGTTTCAGTTTAAGCATAGTCATGTATAATTTTTCAGAGGGGACGTTTCAATGTCTCGCTCCTTGAGTCAACAGATGGGGACATTTGCAAGACAACAACAATCTGCACGAACAGTTCGATGACGTTTGCAGCAGCGTAGACTATCAGCTCGGAGACCATGGCTGCGGTTACTCTTGACGCTGTATCAGACAGGAGCGCCTGCGTTGGTGTACTCAACGACGAACCTGGAGGCTCGAATGGCAAAACGTCATTTTCTCGGATGAGTCTAGGTTCTGTTTACAGCATCATGATGGTCGCATCCGCGTTTGGCGACATCGTGGTGAACGCACATTGGAAGCGTGTATTCGTCATCGCCATACTGGCGTATCACCCGGCGAGATGGTATAGGGTGCCACTGGTTACACGTCTCTGTCACCTCTTGTTCGCATTGACGGCACCTTGAACAGTAGATGTTACATTTCAGATGTGTTACGACCCATGGCTATATCCTTCATTCGATCCCTGCTAAACCCTACGTTTCAGCAGGATAATGCACAACCGCATCTTGCAAGTCCTGTGCGGGGCTTTCTGGATACAGAAAGTATTCGGCTACTGTCCTGGCCAGCACATTCTCCAGATCTCTCATCAACTGGCTCGTCACAAAACTCCAGGCACTACTCTTGATGAACTGTGGTATCGTGTTGAAGCTGCATGGGCGCCATCCAAGCTCTGTTTGACTCAATGCCCTGGCGTATCAAGGCCGTTATTACTGCCATAGGTGGTTGTTCTAGGTACTGATTTCTCAGGATCTATGCACCCAAATTGCGTGAAAATGTAATCACATGTCAGTTCTAGTGTAATATATTTGTCCAATGAATACCCGTTTATCATCTGCATTTCTTCTTGGTGCAGCAATTTTAATGGCCAGTAGTGTATAACAGATTCAACAATAAATGGACATGACTGAAGATATTAATCAAGTACTCATTATTATTAAAATGAATGACATATTATACGACACACCATGCATAGTTTTAGATCGAAAAGGACCCATGCAATGGAGCTCAGAACTGGAACTTAGAAGCGAGTGGTAATATGTCCTCGAGATAACAACATGACTTGTACTGTGCAAGAATTAAAGTCTCATTGGTTTTCAATGGGATCTACGAGCTGGATATTGATGCTTGCAGTTGCTCTTGTAATTACGACGTTTTCGATGTTGTGCCAAATAGTCTGACATTGTTGTTGTTCTTGTTGCCTTCAGTCCTGAGACTGAGTTGATGCAGCTCTCCCTTCTTCTAGTCAAGTTGTACCACAAACTTCTCCCCAATCCTATTCAATACCTCCTCATTACTTATATGATCCACCCATCCAATCTTCAGCATTCTTCTGTTGCACCACATTTCGAAAGCTTCTATTCTCTTCTTGTCCATAGTCTGAGATATGAAAGTAGATAGGTGACGACCATCTTATTAGAATGAATGGTGTCTGTTCTTTCGGACAGACACCACACCTTCATATAAATGATGCGCCTCGATGGGCAATGAATCCATCACCTTCAGTCTGGAATACACAATTCGTTCGGCCTCCTGCGGAAAGCTCAAAAGTAGCAAGCGTGAAGGACTGAATAGAGCTGCGGATAGGTGACGCTAGGTGGAAATGGGTGACGGCCGAGGACCAGGAGGCGTGGCGAGATAGTCCGCTGAGTTGCAATAAACACTGTCCAGATGGCGCTGTGGATAACTAAACTGCCTAGTACGCAGGAGATCCTGGGTCGGAATCCTGGTCCGGCACTCATTTTCGCTCGTCGTCCATGATTCCGCACAGCGCTCAGACACAGCTGACAATAGCTCCTTCCATTTCTTTTCCATCCTTCCCCTCCACCTTCAGTCTACATAAGATCGTCTTATTACAGATAGCAAAACCCATGGTCCGCTATTCCAAGAATGAACGTACAATGGAGAAAGATCTAAGGTTAGTTTCTTTCTAGTAAAAACTAACCATACTGAAATGCCACTCGATGTAAGAGCTGATGTCTTTTTGATAGTTGCAAACAAAATTATACTTCTGAACATTATAAAAAGAAGCCCTGGGTTGGCATAATGTAATTATTTGAATAAGTTGTGACGAGTATTGAGCCTACCAGATATGATACTAATCATTACCAGTTCTACAAAATCGTGAGAAAACGTGTCAATGATGTCTCTATCAAGATGTTCACCGTTAAATGTATGATTATTTTTAATAGCGGTTGTGGATGCGTCAGTGTACTGCAACATGAGACTGTGAAATCTAATTGTAGGTAAACAGTGAAATGTAATTCGTAGTAGACAATAGGACATGGTGGTTGATGTGTTATTGTTAATTGACAATATAATTTCCCTAATATCCATTAACAACTGCAAATTAGCCGAAATGCATTAAGAAGGTGATTTGTCTAATAGTGTGTGTTAAGTTGAACTGAGTAGTGTATATCCTAGAAGGAACTACGACCCTTGCACCGGTGTAACGTATCGGAATTGATTTATTTTGTGTTCCTACGTACTGCAGCAAATACACCAAGCATCAGAAAAACTGGTGTAGGCATGTGTATTGAAATTCAGAGTTATGAAAACAGGCAGAAAGCCGCGCTGCTGTCAGCAACGTCTATATAAGACAAGTGTCTGGTCCAGTTGTTAGGTCGATTACTGCTGCTACAATGGCAGGTTATCAAGATGTAAGTGAGTTTGAAGGTGGTCTTATGATCGGCACACAAGCGATGCGACACAGCATCTCCGAGGTCTCGATGAAGTTGGGATTTGTCCGTACGACCAATTCATGAACATCAGGAATCTGCTAAAGTATCAAATCTCCGACATTGTTGTCGCCGGGAAAAGATCCTGCAAGAAGGGGACAAACGACGATTGAAGAGAATCGTTGAATGTGACAGAAGTGGAAGTCTTCTGCAAATTGCTGCAGGTTTCAGTGCTGGACCATCTACAAGTGTGAGCATGCGAACCATTCAACGAAACATCATCGATATGGGCTTTCCGAACCCGAGGCCCACTCGTGTACCCTTGACTGCACGACACAAAGCTTTACGCCTCGCCTGGGCCCGACATTGGAATGTTGACGACTGGAAACATGTTGCCCGGTGGAACGAGTCTCGTTTCAAATTGTATCTAGCGGATGGACGTGTAAGGGTATGGAGACATCCTCATGAATCCATGGACCCTGCATCTCAGCAGGGGACTATTGAAGCTGGTCGAGGCTCTGTAATGATATAGGGTATGTGCAGTTGGAGTGATAGGAAACCCTTTATACGACCAGATACGACTGACAGGTGACACGTACGTAAGAATCGTGTCTGACCACCTGCATCTATTCATGTCCATTGTGCATTCCGACGGACTGCGGCAATTCCAGCAGGACAATGCGTAATAAGCTTTATGTGACCGGAAAGTCTGCCAACCGGATCATGATGCGACGTACGCGATGTAGTGGCAACCTCCAAGTTTCGCTAAGAAGCAGGTACATGCTCTTTTATGCACGAATCACACGCTTTCAATAAAAAATCGTGAAATCGGAGACTCTTGTGTTCTGTATTGTAATATTGACATGTACGGATTGCATTAAATAATGCGCAATTAAATAGGTACAAGCAAACATTTTTTGACAATTTTATAGTTTTTATGTGTATACGGTGATATAATAACTCAAATATTTGTTTGCCCGATCCACCGATTTCATGTGTTTGTTGTAGTCTAATACAATTTCAGGTTCTTTTTATTGTGTAATTGGCTTTTCTACATTTTCTTTGGGTGTCAGTCAAAGTGGCATTACGTATTGTAGAGATCATTCGTATCATTTTACTTTCCGAAGCTCTCCATACCTGTGCGAGAACTTAACCTTTCCGCTGACGACAAGCTTCAAACAAAGCTCTTTAATGTTTCCAGAAATCCTCTATTTCACCGTATCGTCCCACAAACTCAAATTTTATTTTCAAGTAACTACTCTGCAAGTTATACACTGTTATAGTAATTATCCATGTAGACGTGATGCCACTTTCCATAAGAAGGTGTCAATATATGCATCACTGTTGCTGTCCAGTGCCATGAAAACGAATGCCTCGCCAATATGCTGCCGATATGGTTGCACTATCGGTCGGAGAATGGCATTCATGTATCGTCAAGCCATTACATAGAGATTGAACAATAGGTGCGAAAGACTACATCCATGTCGTACACCCTTTTGAATTCGAGGGTTTCGTTCTTAGTTGTCCACCCTTATTATTCCCTCTTGGCTCTTGTACATATTGTATATTATCTGTCTCTCCCTATAGCTTACCCCAGTTTTCCTCATTTTGAACATCTTGCACCATTTTACATTATCGAAAGCTTTCCAGCGACTAGTGTAAACACGGTTTAATATCTTCCGTGCTTCAATTGCATAATGCGCTGGGCAAGCGTCATGTTGAAAACACATATGTTGTCGAACGTCCAGGGCAACACCCTGAAGTATTACCGGTAATTCCTGTTCCAAAAACGTTCGATATTTACGTCCATTCAACGTGCCGTCCATAAATTTCGGGTAATGAGTTTGTTTTACATGGCCCCTTATCACACGTTAACGGACCAAGGACGTTGATGGTCAACTTGCCGTAACCAGTGGAGATTGTCTACACTCAGGTAGTGCCTGTTAATTCTACCATGGTTTGTGAACGTAGACTCATCGGAAAATAGTACCTCGGTAAAGTAGGGTCGTTTGCATTTGTCTACATGCTCATTCACAAAACATTACTCGGTTATGGAAATCGGCGCCATGAAGTTCTTAATACAGTCACACGTGGTATGGATGATAATTATGACGATGCGATATTGTGATAATTCTACCTGTGGACACAACCGAAATCACGGTGTAACTGCCGGTTGCTTATCCGTGGGTTGTGGTGCACTGCCGCTAGTACACCTGTTACATTACTTTCTTCTGTAATACGTTTGCATCGTTTCCCTTTCCCGGTGTGCACGCTGCTATCAGACATGAAGGCGTTCACAACCTAGTAAAAGAACAAACGAGGGCTAGTCTTCCCAGGAAAACGCTTGGCATACAAGACAACAGCAGCCTCTACATTACTCCTACATTCTCCGTGAATAAGGTTCATTTAAATTTTTTCTTCTGTGGTTGCAACATTCATCGTTCAATTGCACGTTTGTTCGCTAAGTGACAGGTAGTTGTGTAGGCAATACACTGCGCAAGTATTGTAATATTTAGAGTCGCTATCTGTTCTACATCTGCAGGATGCGTGTGCTCCGGTTGCAGTGTACTGCTTGTTATACAATGTGTTGTACTTCACTACACAGCCACACATCGAGTAGCCCCTGTTCGATATGTCGGAGGAGTACGTTGCGAATGGGATTTTAAATTAAGAGTTCTGATATACTGGCCAGTCTTACCCTCGCAGCATAGCTATTCAAGGGCAATTGGTTAGCAAGTCGTAAATTCCCATTGTGTACCCATTTCTATTCTACAGATTACAGTGCTATCTGTGGCGGAACAAAGAAAATACCTCCATTTTCCCGTAGAATCGTAATCTGCAATAAAAAACATGGCTCCCATTGAATGAGATATACCCTGTGAGCCGAGCGAGACAAACATATTGGTATTATACCTTCTTTCGATCCGTTGTCTAGTTTTCGAGATATTTCAATGTCCTCAGTTAAAATGAGCATCCAGTATACATTCATTTACAGGTGCCGGCGCCTGTAACGTTGACGCTGTGAAGCGTCGTTGGATGATGTTTCCGGACATGGGTTCCCATTCAAAATATTATGTATTCACTCCCCTCCACAACTCCTAGAAATCTGTCCTGAGAATTTCAGAACACCCTGTATAGTATCAACATGTATTATTTCCTTGAATTTGAGTATGATTCTCAGTCAGAATCCGATGAAAGCTATACCTTGCTTCCATGTCTCACACTTGACTCCGAATGATCGAGCTGTGGTGTGCCTGGGTCACCACTTCATGAACCAGCCTCTTCTCTTGTGATTACTAAAGACATTTGCCTTAATAAAGGGAGTGCTAATATTCTTAAGAGTATAGGGAGAACTCTTCGGTTTCAGTGGTATCAATATTTTGATTTGTCTAACTTACTGTCACACTATTTGCTAAAAATTTATTCTGGTTCAAAAAAAGTGACATTTTCAGCTCTCAATTCTGTAAATACGCGTTTGTGTGTTTTCTCTGTACAATTATGTACACTACATACATAAACATGTTTTAGATGGATAAGTGGAGTTTAAACTGGAAGTCAAATGAAAAGAAAAGGTAGAGCAGGGTATTTGTTCAGAGCACTATTTATCAGAAGCACCACTTCGTCATATAAGAAACGAGCTCACGAATATTTCCTACCGCAGCATGAATGAGGCCCCGGCTACTGGGCAGTGGAAAACCTGGGTAACCACCATAGTGTCCTTCAGTGACTTTCGAGCAGATACTTTTTCGCGCTTTGTTTGACACAGCAGTATAAAAATCGCTCGACAGGGTAGTCCAGTTAGAAGTAACCCGCCTCCCTTTTGAGTACGAATGCAATATTTTGACTTCTGAAAGAGTGTAAACAGCTGCAACAATGGACATTTTATGCAATAATCGATTGTTAGTGCTTCTACCAGCATTTCAGTTTATTTCATAGATGAAGTTAGACGTTTGTCTTTGCAGACTGCAAAATCAGTTTCCCGATACAAGAAAGAATTAAAATTGTGAAAGCATTTGTGAAAACAGGTTGGATAAGGGAAATTCGCGAAATTTTCGATACCAAGTATTCGAATGGAGGGCTACCAGTAAAGAGAGTAATACATAGTCTGTATAAAAACTGACGCATCGACGGATCTATGCAAAACGTAAAACGACAAATAATTCCTTCAGTTCGCACACCAGAAGTTATTGCATTCATTCGCCGAAGAAATATTCAGAGCTCAAAGAAGTCTACACGTAAACTGGGCCAACAGGAGCGTGTAAGTACGTGGAGTTGCCAGTGGATATTGAAAAGCCTTAATCTGAGACCATATCGCGTGGCGGTTGTGCAACAAATACGAGAGTATGATAGTCAGAAATGTTCAAATAACGGCTCATAACTTTTGAAAGACATCAAAGATGGTTTGTGACCCTTTTCATTACATCATGAGTGGATGAGTGGTGAAGCACGGTTTCATCTTCCCGGTCACGTGAATTCAGAGAAGTCACTGGGTAGCGGAGGACCCTAACATCACTTCATGATGGAAAAAATCGTCGTTTGATAGTGCGTAACAGGAACGCGCATCGCTGGAATGATATTTTTTTGACACTTTCCTCGAAACTTTCATATACAAGATGTCGGGCAGTATGCCACATGTCTAAGGTACACTGGAATTGGTCCATGATATTTTCACTAAGGAACGGATCGTCGGCAAACACTTACGGCCACCACGTTCGCCGGATCTAACAGCATGTGATTTTTTTTTCCTGGGGGGACACTTGATGAAGGTCTATGAAATAAATCCACCCACACTACAGGAACTGAAAGACAACGTCAGCCGTGAAGCTGCCGCCATCGTTATCTGAATTTCACGCCGAGTTTGAAAAGGCTAAGACGTGCACAGCCGTGTACTGATGTTACAGGGCGTCACGTTCAACATCTTCTATAAGTGTATTGTTCATTGTAAATAAATGGTAAGTCCCTATCCGCTCTTCGTATCTGTAATTTCGCTGCATTTCCTTTATACTTGAAAGGACTACTTTTATCTGCGCTTCCCTCTATTTGACAGCTGTGAACGACTTTATTTTTGATATAGAAATTGTTTCACTCAAAATGAATTATTCAGTTGACAAAAGAGGAAAACTGAATATTCTTTTGGATGAACGGTTACTAGATTCAAAATAGTCGACTTGCTTTTTGTGCTATGTGGTGACAGGTAGCAATTCACAAACAAGAAGGAAATACCGCTTTTTAGAGGAAGTTGTTTTCGGAACAAAGTTCGTCTGTTACGTTACGATAGTAGCGCAAGTATTAGCACAACGTGGAACTGAAAACATGGTTATTATTATTTACATATTTATTAGTTGCCCTAATGGCGTTGCAATAGACGCGAATCGTTATCTTAGAACAAAACATTCTCGTACCGGTTCACAGTTGTGTGTCTGAACAATTGTATTTCGGTATGTTGCACAATGACATTATCTTTAACGCTGAAATACTCAGAAACAGGAAGTCTAAAGAGCGTGAGAGCGATATTAACAACACAGTTTCTTAGCAGATGATTCATGAGTAATGAGGACAACACACAAACAATGGAATCGCACTAAAAATATAACCTCTCTACATAGAATTAAGAAATAATGATGAGATTCGGTGGATTCGTACTTTCCCAATAGGACGATGAGACTAGTAACTTATTTTCCAATGTCACTGCACATGCGCTTCATGAGAAACCCGGTCACTGCTTTTAAGTTGACGCTTGTAGCTCAGAGGCTTCGATAACGCTGATGCAGGATTACGTGCGTTGCCCCACATAATTTGTCGATTGTCATCTACTGCCGTATCAGGTGAAATTCACTGACACCAATTACAAAGATATCATGTAACCTGAAATTAATTTCTTTTGAAACTCCATTGTTTCACTATTATACAATACACGCTCACTTTTAACAGTTTCCGCTGTTATTTGTCGTCCTCAGTAAGGATTTCTTCTAGCGTTAACATCTTGTGTCGTATCAGACAAAATTAATGCAGAATTGCACTACCACAATCATTAATTAATCCACTAATTAATAATACTGCAATTTACCTTCTCTCTTGTACGGGAAACGTGATTTATATTCACTGCAGTTTGTCTTCTTTCTTGTACAGGAGATGTGATTCATATTTCTTTCCTGTAACTAAACCTAGAAATTTATTCAGTTCATGCATTTTACGTTGCATCTTTGTCGAGGGCTGAGTAATTTTTTTTGCAGTGCACAACTGTTTATAAACGTTTCCATTTCCTCGAAAACTGGAAAGTCCGTATCATTTATTCTACAGGAACTTACATTTACTGAATGTTGCTCTCAGCTCAATCCGGTCATCAACTGTACTTACAATGTAGTTGCGTCTACTTTTCTCGCCTCTTCTCTGTCCAGCTTAATCACTTTTCTGTAGTGTTAAAAGAAGGGCTTACCAAGAAAGAGTATGCGCGGAGTTCCTTAATCATGGCGTAAAGCAACATCACCTCATACCTTGCTCTTACAGCTATATCTATACCCTGCAAGCCACTTTACAGCGTATGGCGGGGAGTACCACTACATTTTCCACCCTTCACGAATGGTGCGTGGGAAGAAAGAATGGCGGTGGCTCTCCATATCAGATTTAGCTTCTCTGTATTTATAGTTGTCCATTTCGGTAAAATAGCGTTACGGCTAAACAAACCCATGACGGAATGCATCGCTCTCCTCTGGATCTTCCATATCAGTTCTGTTAATGCATTCTGGCAAGGGCCCATAGTGATACGAACTACTCAAAAATAGGGCGAACAAGCGCCTTGTAAACCCCTTCTTTCGCGGATGAATAACATTTTCTTAAGACTGTTCCAGTGGGATTCAGTCCGACACTTGTCTTTCCTGCAGTTTGTTTTATGTGTTGATCTCACTTTAGGTCTCTCCAGTCATTCCAATATTTCCATTCATTTTTCGCCAGTAATCTAACCAATTAATAGCAAATATCTTCGTTTATTTCTGCGCATATGTGTGTACGTTCAGGATCAACTGCCAGTCCGTACACCAGTCATCAATCCTTCTCAAGCTTTTCAACATTTCTCTACAGTCTCCTCGTGTTGCTATCATCCTGAAGTCAACTGTATGATCTACTAACCCACCATATCGTCCACATATATTGTAAACAATAATGCCCCTATCACCATTCCTTGAGGTATTTGTCCAATTTATTTATTTTTTATTTACTCGTCAAGTTCCATAGGATCAAATTGAGGAGCAAATCTCCAAGGTCATGGAACGTGCCAACATTAAAGTAATAACAGATAAAAATAAATGTTTATGAACCCGAAAAAGTCAGTCCATAAATTTAAGTAAATACAATCAACAATACAATAAGAATAAGCTTAATTTTTCAAGGATCTCCTCGACAGAATAGAAGGAGTGACCCATGAGGAAACTCTTCAATTTCGATTTGAAAGCGCGTGGATTACTGCTAAGATTTTTGTATTCCAGTGGGAGCTTATTGAAAATGTTTGCAGCAGTATACTGCACACGTTTCTGCACAAGAGTTAAGGAAGTCCGATCCAAACGCAAGTTTGATTTATGCCGTGTATTAACCGAGTGAAAGCTGCTTATTCTTGGTAATAGCTAATATTGTTAACAAGAAATGACAATAAGGAATATATATATATATATATGTATTGAGAGGCCAATGTCAAAATACCGAGACTCGTGAACAGGAGTCGACGAGACTTAAGTGAGCTTATACCACTTATTGCCCGAACTGCCCGTTTCTGAGCCAAAAATATCATTTTACAATGGGAAGAGTTACCCCAAAATATAATACCTTACGACCTAGTAGATAGTGACGGAAGTTGACCTGGTAGATAGTGTCGGAAGTTCCATGCGGCTTTTCGCGGATGATGCTGTAGTATACACAGAAGTTGCAGCTTTAGAAAATTGCAGCCAAATGCAGGAAGATCTTCAGCGGATAGGCACTTGGTGCAGGAGTGGCAACTGACTCTTAACATAGAGAAATGTAATGTATTGCGAATACATAGAAAGAAGGATCCTTCATTTTATGATTATATGACAGCGGAACAAACACTGGTAGCAGTTACTTCTGTAAAATATATTGGAGTATGAGTACGGATCGATTTGAAGTGGAATGATCATATAAAATTAATTGTTGGTAAGGCGGGTGCTAGGTTTAGGTTGATTGGGAGAGTCCTTGGAAAATGTAGTCCATCAACAAAGTAGGTGGCTTACAAAACTCTCGTTCGGCCTATACTTGAGTATTGCTCATCAGTGTGGGATCTGTAGCAGGTAGGGTTGACAGAGGAGATAGACAAGATCCAAAGAAGAGCCGCGCGTTTCGTCACAGGGTTATTTGGTAAGCGTGATAGCGTTACGGAGACGTTTAGCAAACTCAAGTGGCAGACTCTGCAATAGAGGCGCTCTGCATTGCGGTGTTGCTTGCTGTCCAGGTTTCGAGAGGGTGCGTTTCTGGATGAGGTATCGAATATATTGCTTCCCCCTACTTATACCTCCCGAGGAGATCACGAATATAAAATTAGAGAGATTGTAGCGCGCACAGAGGCTTTCCGGAAGTCGTTCTTCCCGCGAACCATACTGCGAATGGAACAGGAAAGGGAGGTAAGACAGTGGTACGTAAAGTGCCCTCTGCCACATACCGTTGGGTGGCTTGCGGAGTATAAATGTAGATGTATATGTAGATGAATGCAAAAATTTTATAGTTCTCATTAAATATAACAGATTCAGCAGTTGTCCTATGATGAAATGGACATGACTGAAGATTTTAATCAAGTACTAATTGTTATTGAAAAGAATAACCCATTACGCAGCACACCATGCATAGCTTTAAATCGAATTTGACCTATTATATGGAGCTCAAAGACCAGAGGGTTGGTGATAGCGGTCTTGATAGCTTCAAAAGCCTCTTGTTGGCCCTCACTTCAGACAAATTTCTCCTTCTTCCTACATAGTTTATTCAGGGGAGTGGCCATCTGGGCAAAATCAGGGACGAAAGGGCGGAAATAATGCGACAGCCCAATAAATCTGGCTGTTTCCTTTCTATTTCGAGGCTGAGGAAATTTCTTCATCACCTTAATTCTTTCCTGGTCAATCCTAATGCGGTCCCCGGAAATTAAATGGCCCAGAAAGGACAGTTGTTTCCTAGTAAGTGTAAGCTTGCTCTGCTTAACAGTCAACCCCACATCCCGGAACTTGGAGGGGACCTACTGAAGATGGGAAATGTGATCCTCAAACAACTGACTATAAATGACATCAAGATAATTAAAGACACAAGAACACAAGAAAACTTCAAATTGCCCAGGATATGATCTAACAACCGAGACAAAACCGCCGCTCCAGTGGAAAAACCGAACGGTATCTAGTTGAACTCAAAGGTTCCAATCAGTGCAGAAGGCGGTGACATGTTTAGGGTCCTAGGTAATAGGAATCTGATAATAAGATTGGTTGAGATGGAACACGGTGAACCACTTAGGCCCCGAAACCCAGGTAAAGCAGATGTGAAGATCCGGCAAAAGGACAGATTCTAAGAACCTTTTTATTAAGGAATCTATAATGAACCACCAGCCTGTAGCTCTGTCACTGAGCCTTAGTAACGAGAAAAATCAGTGATGCGTAAGAGATAAAGACGACTTAATGACCCCTTACCAATTTCTGTCTCAAGATTCTCATTTTGGGTATCGAGAGGCGATAAGGAGAATATCGTACCGGTATATCGTCAGCCAAGCGTATGTTTCACTATGGCATCAGTGACCCCGACTTAGAGAAAACCTACGGAAACTCCCCTAATAAATTCAGTTACCACCCTGACTGACCCTGCTGGAGACGGGCTACATCAAATTCACCGGAGTTACGATTTACTGTATCCCCCCACACTTGCGCAATGGCAAGAGCAAGTGGCAAATTTGTCACTAGGCAAAAGCCTAAAAGAAGGCGCGGCTCGCAAAGTCGAGAACTAATCCAATTTTCTGAATAAGATCTAACTCAAGCTCTAGGTCTTTAACAAGTAAGAGTGTAACGGGCGATGAAAATTACAAACTGCCGCGCACCTCGCCGCCGCAACTCTTGCCCATTGGCAGCACGACATCTCTGAGGACAGGGGCGCAGGGAAGATAATTTACACAAATGCGCAAACTCCAAATACCAATTATATTTGAAAAAGAACACGGAGGTACAGAATCCAACAGTGTTCGCAAGGGCTCTTGTCCTAGACGGGCACAGATAAAAGGTCGGGCAGATCCGGAGGGAAGTTGAATATGCGGGCGAACAGTCTCCCCTCCTCCTTCTTCACATTTGCTGGTCTAGGAGCTCATGTTTTGGGAGACCTGCTCACCGAGTGATCGCGGGCACCGCACTTAAAACAACGTTTCGTAGAAAATGTGTTGTACGCTTGACGAGCCTGTTAAATCGAGGTGCGTGGAGGAGTTTTCTCGTCGGCAAATGACAAGGATTCAATGGAACCAACCAATGTTTGCAGTTCCCGGAAGCTAGAGGGGCGGGAAGGAGTGGCCAAGCGCGGCCTTTCCTTGGGGGGGGGGGAGGGGGGGGCATGCCCTACAAAATGATTGGGACAGTACTGAGTTCCGAAACAGACATACCAAGGTGACTAGGCGCACTTCCTCGACGTGCTGGCTCAGCAGTTCACACCGCCAGTAACGTTTGAGTTCAAGCTCGTTTCGCATCCGCGACGAGAGCTTCCTATTGGTAGCCATTCCTCTATGTAGTCATATTGGAACCTCCCGCTTGAGGAGTTTAGATATAAAATTACTCATAGCACCCTTCTTCAAGGAGTAAAGTAATGCTAAAATAAAGTGGTGAGGCGTCCCCAAGGCATCCGCATCAAATTCAAATCGCACCGACAGCCTCAAAAACTGCTGGACACGGCCCAAGGTATGGGGTGAAACCTCTGAAATTCCGTTGAGTAGGCACATAATTGGGTAGAGTAGGCTAGCGAAATGATTAGTCGGAGGGCTAACTAAGCCTTGGCCCCCTGGCCGCCTGATAAGGAACTGATTCGTCTGGGTAGCTGCTGAACTTACTCCCGCTTTCTGACTTTCCAAGCTTAAGGATGCTGCTTGGTCCTGCAAATCCGTCCCTCGATCAATCAACTGCTCCACCCCAGTAAGTCCAGGCTGTCCAATTTGTAAGGAGGTAATGCGCTTCACATGATTTCCCAAATGTGCTAGGTGGGCCTGAATTCTACCAATTTTCCTAACAGTAGGTTGACTGTCGTACAGAAAAGACAGGTTCCTCTGCACCTTATCCAACGCTGCGGAAATATGATCGAGAGAAACACCTACCACCCCACATAACTGGGTAGGGTAGTCTAGTGAAATGATTAGTCGGAGGGCTACGTGGCCGCAAAAAAGCAAAGCGGGGTGCCCAACGCCACGCGCTACCTGGCCGCCAGCTCTGGAATACTACCCTCGGCGCTAAGCTCCCGAATTCTAATGGTATACAGCAAGTGTTCCTTCTTGAGATGACCGAGTCCGGTGCAGCCCCCTTGATTCATAACAAGCTAGCTCCCTGTGAACAACAGAGGAAATACAATGCAGGGCAGACAGTAAGAGGTCCTTACACTCTAAGGAAATGATCACAGGAAATGACAAATGACCAGAGAGAGGGCAGGCAATTCTAACCCTCTCCTTCCCATGCCAACAGAACCCAATCACCCTCTGAACACCAGTTGAACCCTGAAATAACGGATAAACGAATGTCAGGCGAAAGGCTAGGGCCCATGTGTCTTTTCCTGTTACTATCTTATTGCCATAAATACCTCTGAAAGAATCCTTTGGCAAGCTCAGTTTCAGATAATTACATCACATATCGAGTAAAATATCAATCTCAATGATAGGGCAATAAAACATGTATGCAGTGATTAATAAGAGTGTCAGTTAAGCCAAATTATGAAATATCTATTAATTATAAAGGAAACAGGCAGGCTTTCAATAATAACAGCTTCAGATAAGTAAAAGAAAGAGGAAGAAATCATGTAGGCCTTCAGTAAAAACAGGTTCAGTGAAGTAAAACTACCAAATACCAGCAGGCAGACCTTTAATAACAGATTCAGTTAAATTAGACTACCAAACAGAAAACAGGTAAGCCTTCATGAGTAGCTGCTTCAGTTACATAACCAAGAGTTTGATTGTACTCATCAGAAGGGGTATATCAGAATTCTTAGAAACAAGGAGAACAAGACTACACCAAACAGTAAGTCCAAAAAGGGTTACAACGAGATGACCGCCCTTACAAGTTCCTTTTAGTGAGGTACAGACCGGCATAATAAATATTAACACAGCAAAGTTGATTACGTGAAAGCTACAATACCTAGCCAAACGACACATCAGCGTCACTGCAAGATACCGCCTCTAAGACGGCGAAACACCCGAAAGAAAACTAGGCTGCCACATCCAATTGCATAGCCTAAGAAATTGCAGATTTCGTGACGCAGTCACCTCTTAAGACAATAGAATTAACAGAGCGATGACTTCTGCAGTGATCAAAGGTACGCATTTCGAAATCGGCACCCGACCGTATTAAAAGAGGAAAGTACTTCTCTGATCTTGGGGATTGGCATGGAGATCGGCTAAAACCCAACCATCTAGATACTGTGTGACGACAGGAGAGGGAAGGCGGGTCTGGTCCGGACACGGGACAGAAGAAACACGTTATCGCTGCGGCTCAGTAAACACCATCGACTCACACATTTTAAGGTATCCTGATAAACAACCAAGACCAGTATCGATTCAGGAAAAGCGTAAACAGACACAATTCAAGGAACCAACTGGTGGTGAAATACACTCCTGGAAATGGAAAAAAGAACACATTGACACCGGTGTGTCAGACCCACCATACTTGCTCCGGACACTGCGAGAGGGCTGTACAAGCAATGATCACACGCACGGCACAGCGGACACACCAGGAACCGCGGTGTTACCCATCGAATGGCGCTAGCTTCGCAGCATTTGTGCACCGCCGCCGTCAGTGTCAGCCAGTTTGCCGTGGCATACGGAGCTCCATCGCAGTCTTTAACACTGGTAGCATGCCGCGACAGCGTGGACGTGAACCGTATGTGCAGTTGACGGACTTTGAGCGAGGGCGTATAGTGGGCATGCGGGAGGCCGGGTGGACGTACCGCCGAATTGCTCAACACGTGGGGCGTGAGGTCTCCACAGTACATCGATGTTGTCGCCAGTGGTCGGCGGAAGGTGCACATACCCATCGACCTGGGACCGGACCGCAGCGACGCACGGATGCACGCCAAGACCGTAGGATCCTACGCAGTGCCGTAGGGGACCGCACCGCCACTTCCCAGCAAATTAGGGACACTGTTGCTCCTGGGGTATCGGCGAGGACCATTCACAACCGTCTCCATGAAGCTGGGCTACGGTCCCGCACACCGTTAGGCCGTCTTCCGCTCACGCCCCAACATCGTGCAGCCCGCCTCCAGTGGTGTCGCGACAGGCGTGAATGGAGGGACGAATGGAGACGTGTCGTCTTCAGCGATGAGAGTCGCTTCTGCCTTGGTGCCAATGATGGTCGTATGCATGTTTGGCGCCGTGCAGGTGAGCGCCACAATCAGGACTGCATACGACCGAGGCACACAGGGCCAACACCCGGCATCATGGTGTGGGGAGCGATCTCCTACACTGGCCGTACACCTCTGGTGATGGTCGAGGGGCACTGAATAGTGCACGGTACATCCAAACCGTCATCGAACCCATCGTTCTACCATTCCTAGACCGGCAAGGGAACTTGCTGTTCCAACAGGACCATGCACGTCCGCATGTATCCCGTGCCACCCAACGTGCTCCAGAAGGTGTAAGTCAACTACCCTGGCCAGCAAGATCTCCGGATCTGTCCCCCATTGAGCATGTTTGGGACTGGATGAAGCGTCGTCTCACGCGGTCTGCACGTCCAGCACGAACGCTGGTCCAACTGAGGCGCCAGTTGGAAATGGCATGGCAAGCCGTTCCACAGGACTACATCCAGCATCTCTACGATCGTCTCCACGGGAGAATAGCAGCCTGCATTGCTGCGAAAGATGGATATACACTGTACTAGTGCCGACATTGTGCATGCTCTGTTGCCTGTGTCTATGTGCCTGTGGTTCTGTCAATGTGATCATGTGATGTATCTGACCCCAGGAATGTGTCAATAAAGTTTCCCCTTCCTGGGACAATGAATTCACGGTGTTCTTATTTCAATTTCCAGGAGTGTAGATCAGCTAAGAAATCGCAATGATAGCAACAGACCTATAGGTATCAATAACAAAATAACAGTTAAGACCTCAACATCGAAAACTTAACGGAAGTTCACGAATCGAAACTGAAGCTTGCCATTTCTAAAGGGAAGCCAGAATCCTGGACAGAGAAACTGGCTTCCACTCTCTCATTGGTGTGCCACGTCCCAGATATGGCAGGCCAGGCTACGCACGAAGACGGCACTCTAAATCAGTCACGGATTCAAATCGGCCCACAAATATGCCCTTCAGCCACCCGCCTGACTCCATGCCCGAGACGCTTGCGCAAGTGCTCGCCTTAGTCGTCGGGCGGACACCGTCCTTTGCGCTCCGTTACCACTCTCCAACTCGCCACGCCACAACACCCTCCGTCCCCTGTCACCAACCCCGAGCAAAGATCTTAGTGATCTCAGAACGGAAAGAAACCACTCGGCAGATCGAGTTAGTGGCGCCAGAAACACTGCCAAGGCTCAAATATATATGCAGAAATTTACGCTCTTCGTTGGGTGGTCGATTTCATCTCTGTTAGTGCTCATCTGAGTGGCACAGAAAGAAATCATCTGGAAGCAGGTGTTGTACCCTTTCATATTTCGAAGAAATGATTCTGGAGTTCTTCCAGTCATGTAATATAGAAATTCCTGCGGAAGTGCTTGTTAGTGGTAGTAATCGAATTTTTCTATTCATGCCACAGAACCCTGATGTTTATATACTGATTTTTTTCGCGTTGCTAAATTGGTGGATGTTGTCGAATATTTAGATTTCGACTTGTTTGTATTTATTATATGCTTTCGTCGGGTCGCTGTGGAATGTTTCATTTATGAATTTGTACTGTTTACTTGTCCTCGTCCCTGGTTCTCGTAGGATGATACTTTCATGGTTTGCTTGAGTTCGCAGTTTTGCCTTATATGATTATGTGGCAATTCTTGATTATTCAATTCTTTTATTTCTTTGTTTTTCGTTTTCTCTCGTTCTCACGATTGTTATTGTCGTGCGTTGGGAACATAATCGTGCTTTGCGCTCTTCTTCTGTTTCACTTTTTCGCTGTTCTTTTTGTTGTCACCGTTTGCTTCACAACTATCTAAATATAAATCAAATCAACTTTTTACTAACAAACACGCTAAGTACACATTGAACACTTTCACGTTTTTTTCCAATTTATTGACTTCTCACACTTCACTGTTTTGTTTTATTCACTTACTGCACTGCTTTTTCGGTTTCTCCCTTCGTCACTAATAAGAAACTGAGGTTCGAACCCACGACGGGTCTTGCTTCATATACCCCTACCAACGGGTAGCTTCACCAGTGGCGAATTACAGATCATACCAACAAGTCTTCGAATGGTCCACATGTTCCAGAATATTCCACAATGATCTGGGATGTTACGGGATGTTCCCGAATATCCTGGATTCTTCCCTGAATATTCCACACTATCCCGAACATTTCAGAACATGCCGAATCATTATGAAATATTCCGGAACATTCTGGAATGTTGTGGAATGCTCTCGAATACTCTAAAATGTGTGGAACGTTCTGGAATACTCTCGAATGTCTGGAACGTTCTCGAATACTCTCAAATGTCCAGGAATGTTCTAGAAATTTCTAGTGCTCAACTTCCCAGCCCATTTATTTTCAAAACTACGCACTTCAGGTGAGAACGGGAACCTTCTTCATGGATGGGGGATAGAGGGGTACCACACCGTATAACTCCCTTGATCGCACCGGGACTCGTTTCTGAGTTTTAGCGTCACACACATTGTACACTTAATTTTATAATATATATTGATGATGATCATTTCTTGCTGTGTAGGTGTCTGTCAAAAAATATTTTCACATTCTGTGGATAAAGTTGGTGACTGATACTTCGTTAAGAGATCTCGCCTTATTTTAATGATTACCATCCCAACTGGCTTATATCCGTGACACTCTCTCCTCTACTTCCAGATAATGCAATGAGAAGTGCCCTTCTTCGAACTTTCTCGATGTCCTCGTCAGTCCTAGATGGTAAGGAGCCGATAGCGCACAGCAATACTCTGACAGAGATCGGACAAACACAGTGTAAGCAATCTCTTTAGTGTATTTTTTGCATCTTCTAAGTGTTCAGCCAGTAAAACACAGTCTTTTTGGTTCGCCTTCCCCACGACATTGTCCATACGATTCCTCAAATTTACGTTGTTTGTAACTGTAATTCCTAGGCATTTAGTTGAAATGACTGTGTTTAGATTTACGTAATTTATCGTGTAACCGAAATTTAACGAATTGTTTTTAGTTCTCATGTAGATGACTTCACATTTTCATTATTTGGAATCATTTGCTAGTTTTCGTACAACAATGTCATCTTGTCTAACCTTTTGCAATTGTGATGTATCTGACCCCAGAAATGTGTCAATAAAGTTTCCCCTTCCTGAGACAATAAATTCACGGTGTTCTTATTTCAATTTCCTGGAGTGTACATCACATGATCACACTGACAGAACCACAGGCACATAGACACAGGCAACAGAGCATGCACAATGTCGGCACTAGTACAGTGTATATCCACCTTTCGCAGCAATGCAGGCTGCTATTCTCCGATGGAGACGATCGTAGAGATGCTGGATGTAGTCCTGTAGAACGGCTTGCCATGCCATTTCCACCTGGCGCCTCAGTTGGACCAGCGTTCGTGCTGGACGTGCAGACCGCGTGAGACGACGCTTCATCCAGTCCCAAACATGCTCAATGGGGGACAGATCCGGAGATCTTGCTGGCCAGGGTAGTTGACTTACACCTTCTAGAGCACGTTGGGTGGCACGGGATACATGCGGACGTGCATGGTCCTGTTGGAACAGCAAGTTCTCTTGCCGGTCTAGGAATGGTAGAACGATGGGTTCGATGACGGTTTGGATGTACCGTGCACTATTCAGTGTCCCCTCGACCATCACCAGAGGTGTACGGCCAGTGTAGGAGATCGCTCCCCACACCATGATGCCGGGTGTTGGCCCTGTGTGCCTCGGTCGTACGCAGTCCTGATTGTGGCGCTCACCTGCACGGCGCCAAACACGCATACGACCATCACTGACACCAAGGCAGAAGCGACTCCCATCGCTGAAGACGACACGTCTCCAATCGTCCCTCCATTCACACCTGTCGCGACACCACTGGAGGCGGGCTGCACGATGTTGGGGCGTGAGCGGAAGACGGCCTAACGGTGTGCGAGACCGTAGCTCAGCTTCATGGAGACGGTTGTGAATGGTCCTCGCCGATACCCCAGGAGCAACAGTGTCCCTAATTTGCTGGGAAGTGGCGATGCGGTCCCCTACGGCACTGCGTAGGATCCTACGGTCTTGGCGTGCATCCGTGCGTCGCTGCGGTCCGGTCCCAGGTCGATGGGTATGTGCACCTTCCGCCGACCACTGGCGACAACATCGATGTACTGTGGAGACCTCACGCCCCACGTGTTGAGCAATTCGGCGGTACGTCCACCCGGCCTCCCGCATGCCCACTATACGCCCTCGCTCAAAGTCCGTCAACTGCACATACGGTTCACGTCCACGCTGTCGCGGCATGCTACCAGTGTTAAAGACTGCGATGGAGCTCCGTATGCCACGGCAAACTGGCTGACACTGACGGCGGCGGTGCACAAATGCTGCGAAGCTAGCGCCATTCGACGGCCAACACCGCGGTTCCTGGTGTGTCCGCTGTGCCGTGCGTGTGATCATAGCTTGTACAGCCCTCTCGCAGTGTCTGGAGCAAGTATGGTGGGTCTGACACACCGGTGTCAATGTGTTCTTTTTTCCATTTCCAGGAGTGTGTCAGGCGCAGTTATTAGATTTTCTGCTGCTGCTAATATAGAAGGTTATCAAGATTAAGTGAATTTGAACGTGGTGTTATAGTCGGCATGCGAGCGATGAGCTAGGCATTTTCCCGTACGAGCATTTCACGACTGTACCGTGAATATCAGGAATCCGGTAAAACATCAAATCTCCGACATGGCTGCGGCCGGAAGAAGATCCTGCGAGAACGGGACCGACGACGACTGAAGAGGATCTTTCAACGTGACAGAAGTGCAACCCTTCCGCAAATTGTTGCAGATACCAGTGTTGCGTCATCAACAAGTGTCAGTGTACCAATCAACGAAACGTCATCGATATGGGCTTTCGGAGCCCAAGGCCCATTCGTGTACTCTTGATGACTGCACCACAAAAAGCTTTAGGCTTTGCCTGGGCCCGTCAACACCGACATTCGACTGTTGATGACTGGAAGTATGTTGCCTGATCGGGCGAGTCCCGTTTCAGATTGTATCGAGTGGATGTACGTGTACGGGTATGGAGACAACCGCATGAATTCATAGACCCTGCATGTCAGCAGGGAACTGTTCAAGCTGGTGGAGGCTATGTAATGGTAGGGGGCGTGTGCAATTGGAGTGATGTGAGACCCCTGGTACGTCTAGATACGACACTGACGGGGGACACGTAAGTAAGCATACTTTCTTATCACCTGCATCCATTCATAGCCATTGCGCATTCCGAAGGACTCGAGCTATTCCAGCAGGACAGTGCGATACCCCACACGTCCAGAATTACTACTGATTGCCTCCAGGAGTACTATTCTGAGTTTAAACACTTCCGCTGGTCAGCAAAATCCTCAGAAATGAACGTTATTAAGCATATCTGGGATGTCTCGCAACGTGCTGTTCAGAAGAGATCTCCACCCTCTCGAACTCTCTCGGAATTATGGACAGCCCTGCAATATTCATGGTGTCAGTTCCCTTCAGCACTGATTCTGACATTAGTCGAGTCCACAACACAACACCCAGTCCCTGAGCGGAGAAAATCTCCGACCCAGCCGGGTATCGAATCTTGGCCCGCTGACATGACAGACCGCCGCGCTAACCACTTTGCTATCGGTGCGGACGCACGATACTGACATGGTATAAAAATCACTGACTTCGGGCGTATATGTACAACTTACACATATTACATATTACACATATTACATTCGCATTCAAAGGGGAGGCGGGTTACTTCTAACTGGACCACCCTGTATATTTGTAAACCTGTCGAGCGATTTTTATACTGCTGTGTCAAATAAAGCGCGAAAAAGTATCTGCTCGAAAGTCACTGAAGGACACTATGGTGGTTACCCAGGTTTTCCACTGCCCAGTAGCCCGGGTGTCCTTCATGCTGCGGTAGGAAATATTGGTGAGCTCGTTTCTTATATGACGAAGTGGTGCTTCTGATAAATAGTGCTCTGAACAAATACCCTGCTCTACCTTTTCTTTTCATTTGACTTCCAGAGTTTAAACTCCACTTATTCATCTAAAACATGTTTATTACCGTTTGTTACCAACTTTTTGATTAAAAAATGACGCTTTGGCCCAAAAGGGGTATTGCTTCTGCAGTTCTTTTCTTTTTTTTTTTTTTCATCAGTCCTCTGAATGGTTTGTTGCGGCCCGACACGTGTTTCTCTCCTGTGCCACCCTCCTCATCTCAGAGTAGCACTTGCAATCTACGTTTTTTGCTGGTTGTATTAAAATCTCTGTATTCCTCTACAGTTTTTGATGTTCTCTTTGCGCCGTTCGTCATTGGTATTTTTGCTGCCAAGGTAGTAGAATTACTTAACTTCATTTACTTCGAGACCATCAATTCTGACGTTAAGTTTCTCGTTGTTCTCAATTCTGCTACTTCTCATTACTTCCGCTTTTTTTATTTCACTCCATATTCCGTACTAATTAGACTGTTCATCCCATTCAGCAGATCCCTTAATTCTTCTTCACTTTCACTCAGAATAGCAATGTCATCAGCAAATCATTTCATTGACATCTTTTCACCTTGAATTTTAATCCCATTCTTGAACCTTTCTTTTATTTCCATCGTTGTTTCTTCGATGTAAAGATTGAACAGTACGTGCGAAACACTGCATCCCTTTCTTACACCCTTTTTAATCCGAGCACTTCCGTCTTGGTCGTCCACCCTTATTATTACCTCTTGGCTCTTGTACATATTGTATATTATTACAGCTTACCCCTATTTTTCTATGCATTTCGACCATTTTACACTTTCGAACGCTTTTCCCAGGTCGACAAATTTTATGAATGTGTATTGACTTTTCTTTAGTCTTGCTTCCATCATCATCCACGAAGTCAGAATTGCTTCCCTGGTGTCTTTAATTTCCCGGGCCAATTAATAGGACCATCTCTGCCGATCCAATGACCAGTGTAAACACGGTTTAATATCTCCCGTACTTCAATTGCGTTACGCGCTGAGCGACCGTCAGGTTGAAAACATAACACCTGCAGTATTACCGGTAGCTCCTGTTCACAAAACGTTCGATATTTGCGTCTGTTCAACGTCCCGTCCATAAAGTGCGGATAATCAGTTTGTTTTCCATGGCGCCACACCACACGTTATCTGACCAAGGACGTTGATGGTCAACTTGCAGTAACCAGTGGGGATTGTCTACACTCCAGTAGTGCATGTTATGCCTGTTAATGCTACCATGGTTTGTGAACATAGACTCATCGGAAAATAGTACCTCGGCAAAGAACGTAGGGTCGTTTGCATTTGGTGGCGTGGTCATTCACAATACATTACTCGGTTATGGAAATTGGCGCAATGAAGTTCTCAATGCAGTCACACCTGGTATGGATGATAACTATGACGATGCGATATTGTGATAATTCTACCTTTGGACACAGCCGAAATCACGGTGTAACTGCCGGTTGCTTATCCGTGGGTTGTGGTGCACTGCCGCTAGTACACCTATTTCATTAGGTTCTTCTGTAATACGTTTGTTTCATTTACTTATGCTGGTTTGCACGCTGCCATCAGACAAGGAAGGCATTCACAACCGTGTAAAAGAACGAACGAGAGTTAGTCTTCCCAGGAAAACGCTCGGAGTACAAGGCAACAGCAGCCTCAACGTTTCTCCTACATTCTCCGTAAATAAGGTTCATTTAATTTTTTTCTTCTGTGGTTGCAACATTCATCGTCCAGTTGCACGTTTGTTCACCAAGCGACAGGTAGTTGTGTCGGCAATAAACACTACACAAGTATCGTAATATTTAGAGTCGCTATCTGTTCTACATCTGCACGATACATGTGCTTCGGTTGCAGCGAACTGCTTGTTATGATATGTCGTATTTCAGTACACGACCACAGTGGCGCGTCGAGTAGGCCCTGTTCGATAAGTCGGAGCAGAACAACTTTGCGAATGCGATTTTCAACTAAGATTTCTGGCCAGTCCTACCCTACAAGGGCAATTGCCGGCCGCGGTGGTCTCGCGGTTCTAGGCGCGCAGTCCGGAACCGTGCGACTGCTACGGTCGCAGGTTCGAATCCTGCCTCGGGCATGGATGTGTGTGGTGTCCTTAGGTTAGTTAGGTTTAAGTAGTTCTAAGTTCTAGGGGACTGATGACCACAGCAGTTGAGTCCCATAGTGCTCAGAGCCATTTGAACCATTTGAACCAAGGACAATTGAGTAGCAAGTCGTAAATTTCCATTGTGTACCCATTTCTGTTCCACACATTACAGCACCACCTGCGGCGGGACAAAGAAAAAACCTCGATTATAGAATCGTAATGTGCAATAAGAAACGGGGCTCCCATTGAAGCAGTTACCCTTCGTCACCCACGCATGGGATAGGGTGGCGGGTAGAATGTGGTATCGCCTGTGGACCGAGCGAGATAAACAAAATGGAATTTAAACTTTTTTCGATCCGTTGTCTAGTTTTCGAGATATTTCAATGTCTTCAGTTAAAATGAGCATCCAGTATACATTCATTTACAGGTGCCGGCGCCTGTAACGTTGACGCTGTGAAGCGTCGTTGGATGACGTTTCCGGACATGGGTTCCCATTCAAAGTATTATGTATCACTCCCCTCCACAACTCCTAGAAGTCTGTACTGCGAATTTCAGAACGTCCTTTATTGTATCAACATGTATTATTTCCTTGAATTTGAGTATGATTCTCAGTCAGAATCTGATGAAAGCTATACCTTGCTTCCATGTCTCACACTTGACTCGGAACGATCGAGCTGTGGTGTGCATGGGTCACCCCTTCATGAACCAGCTTCTTCTCTTGTGATTACTAAAGACAATTGCCTTAACAAAGGGAGTGCTAATTTTCTTAAGAGTATAGGGAAAACTCTTAGGTTTCAGTGGTATCAATATTTTGATTTGTCTAACTTGCTGTCACACTATTTGCTAAAAATTTATTCTGTTAAAAAAAGTGACATTTTCAGCTCTCAATTCTGTAAATACGCGTTTGTGTTTTCTCTGTACAATTATGTTCACTACATACATAAACATACATAAACATGTTGTAGATGAATAAGTGGAGTTTAAACTCTGGAAGTCAAATGAAAAGAAAAGGGAGAGCAGGGTATTTGTTCAGAGCGCTATTTATCGGAAACACCACTTCGTCATATAAGAAACGAGCTCACGAATATTTCCTACCGCAGCATGAATGAGGGCCCGGCTACAGGGCAGTGGAAAACCTAGGTAACTACCATAGTGTCCTTCAGTGACTTTCGAGCAGATATTTTTTCGCGCTTTATTTGACACAGCAGTATAAAAATCACTCGATAGGTTTACAAATATACAGGGTGGTCCAGTTAGAAGTAACCCGCCTCCCCTTTGAATGCGAATGCAATATTTCGACATCTGAAAGAAGGTAAACAGCTGCAACAATGGACATTTTTATGCAATAATCGATTGTTAGTGCTTCTGCCAGCATTTCAGTTTATTTCATAGATGAAGTTAAAACTGTGAAAGCATTTGTGAAAAAAGGTTGGATAAAGGAAATTGGCAAAGTTTTCGCTGCCAAGTATCCGAATGGAGGGCTACCAGCAAAGAGAGTAATACACAGTCTCTGTAATAACTGACGCATCGACGGATCTGTGCAAAACGTAAAACGACAAATAATTCCTTCAGTTCGCACACCAGAAGTTATTGCAGACGTTCGCCGAAGAAATATCCAGGGCCCAAACAAGTCTACACGTAAACTGGGCCAACAGGGGCTTGTAAGTACGTGGAGTTGCCAGTGGATATTGAAAAGCCTTAATCTGAAACCATATCGCGTGGCGGTTGTGCAACAAA
This sequence comes from Schistocerca gregaria, assembly GCF_023897955.1. Classification (NCBI taxonomy): domain Eukaryota; kingdom Metazoa; phylum Arthropoda; class Insecta; order Orthoptera; family Acrididae; genus Schistocerca; species Schistocerca gregaria. The sequence continues at coordinate 199,936,139 of NC_064927.1, forward strand.
TACGAGAGTATGATAGTCAGAAATGTTCAGATAACGGCTCATAACTTTTGAAAGACATCAAGGATGGTTGTTAGACCCTTTCCATTATATCATGAGTGGTGAAGCATGGTTTCATCTTCCCGGTTGTGTGAATTCAGAGAAGACAAGTTACTAGGTAGCGGAGGACCCTTACATCACTTCATGATGAAAAAAAATCGGCGTTTGATATTGCGTAACGGGAATTCGCATAGCTGGTTCTATTTTTAACCTTCCCTCGACACTGTTTCATATACTGAAATTTTTGATAGATTTTGTGCTCAACTCACTGAATATTGAAAGACAATGCTGCCCATTCCAGCAAGATGTCGGGCAATATTGCCTTACGTCTAAAGTACCCTGGAATTTGTCCATGATGTCTTCACTGAGGAACGAATCGTCGGGAAACACTTACGGCCACCATGTTCGCCGGATCTAACAGCATGTGATTTTTTTCCTGTGGGGACACTTGATGAGGAGCAAGGTCTATGAAACCAATCCACCCACAATACAGGAACTGAAAGACAACGTCAGCCGTGAAGCTGCTGCCATCGTTATCTGAATTTCATACCGAGTTTGAAAAGGCTAAGACGTGCACAGCCGTGTACTGATGTTACAGGGCGTCACGTTCAACATCTTCTATAAGTGTATTGTTCATTGTAAATAAATGGTAAGTCCCTATCCGCTCTTCGTATCTGTAATTTGGCTGCATTTCCTTTATACTTAAAAGGACTACTTTTATCTGCGCTTCCCTCTATTTGACAGCTGTGAACGACTTTATTTTTGATATAGAAATTGTTTCATTGAAAATGAATTATTCAGTTGACAAAAGAGGAAAACTGAATATTCTTTTGGATGAACGGATCAAATGCTGTTACTAGATTCAAAATAGTCGACTTGCTTTTTGTGCTATGTGGTGAAAGGTACAATTTACAAACAAGAGGCAAATACCGCTTTTTAGAAGAAACTGATTTCGGAACAGAGTTCGTCTGTTACGTTGAGATAGTAGCGCAAGTATTAGTGCAACGTGGAACTGAAAATATCGTTACTATTATATACATGGTTATTCATTACCCTAAAGGCGTTGCAATGACGTGAATTATTATGTTAGAACATAACGTTCTCGTCCTTGTAGACAGTTGTGTGTCTGAACAATTGGATTTCGGTATGTTGCACAATGACATTATCTTTAACGTTGAAATACTCAGAAGCCGGAAGTCTAAAGAGCGTGAGAGCGATATTAACAACAGTTTCTTAGTAGATGATTCATGAGTAATGAGGAAAACGCACTAACAACGGAAAGGCATTAAAAATATATCCTCTCTGCATAGAATTAAAAAATAATGATGCGATTCGGTGGATTCGAACTTTCCCAGTAGGACGATGAAAGAAGTAACTTATATTCCACTGTCGCTGAACATACGCGTTATGAGATACTCGGACCCTGCTTTTAAATGGGCGCGTGTAGTGAAGAGACCTCGATAACGCTGATGTAGGATTACGTGCGTTTTCCGACATAATTTGTCGATTGTCACCTGCTGCCGTAGCAGGTGAATTTCAGTGACACCAATTATAATGATATCATGTAACCTGAAATTAATTTCTTTTGTATCACTATGATACAATACACGCTCACTTTCAAGAGTGTCTACTATTAGTTGTCCTCAGTACTTAGTAAGGATTTCCTCTAGCGTTAACATCTTGTGTCGTATCAGGCAGAATTAATTCAGAATTGCACAGTCACAATCATTAATAAATCCACTAATTAACAATACCGCAATTTACCTTCTTTCTTGTACGGGAAACGTGGTTTATATTCGCTGCAATTTGTCTTTTTTCTTGTACAGGAGATGTGATTCATATTTCTTTCCTGTAACTAAACCTACAAATTTATTCAGTTCATGCATTTTGCGTTGCATCTTAGTCGAGGGCTGAGTGATTTTTTTTGCAGTGCACAACTGTTTATAAACGTTTCCATTTCCTCAAAAACTGGATGGATAGTCCGTATCACGTATTCTACAGGAACTTACATTTACTGAATGTTGCTCTCAGCTAAGTCCGGTCATCAACTGTATTTACAATGTAGTTGCGTCTACTTTTCTCGCCTCTTCTCTGTCCAGCTTAATCACTTTTATGTTTTGCTAAAAGAAGGGCTTACCAAGAAAGAGTATGCGCAGAGTTCCTTAATCATGGCGTAAAGCAACATCACCTCATACCTTGCTGTTACAGCTATATCTATACCCTGCAAGCCACTTTACAGCGTATGGCGGGGAGTACCACTACATTTTGCACCCTTCACGAATGGTGCTTGGGAAGAAAGACTGGCGGTGGCTCTCCATATCAGATTTAGCTTCTCTGTATTTATAGTTGTCCATTTCGCTATAATAGCGTTACGGCTAAACAATCCCATGGCGGAGTACATGGCTCTCCTCTGGATCTTGCATATCAGTTCTGTTAATGCATTCTGGCAAGGACCCATAGTGATACGAACTACTCAAAAATAGGGCGAACAAGCGCAGAGTAAGCCCCTTCTTTCGTGGATGTATAACATTTTCTTAAGACTGTTCCAGTGGTTTCAGTCCGACACTTGTCTTTCCTGCAGTTTGTTTTATGTGGTGATCTCACTTTAGGTCTCTCCAGTGATTCCAATATTTCCAGTCATTTTTCGCCAGTAATCTAACCAATTAAAAGCAAATATCTTCGTTTATTTTTGCGCATATGTGTGTACGTTCAGGATCAACTGCCAGTCCGTGCAACCATCATCGATCCTTCTCACACTATTCTGCATTTCTCTACAGTCCCTTCGCGTTGCTATCTTCCTGAAGTCAACTGTATCGTCTACGAACCCACTAGATCGTCCACATATATTGAAAACAGTATTGCCCCTGTCACGTTTCCTTGGGGTATTCGTCAAATTACCTTACATATCACAATTGTTTTCCCTTTAATAAGAGTGCGTTATGTCTGCTAGAAAGCCCAGAATGCAATTAAACCTCCGGTCCTATAGTTCTGTAAGCACAAATTTTGCTTACTGTACAACAAAGTAACGAATGACTTCCGGAAAACATAGCATCAGTCTGCGTGCCATCTATGACGCTGCTGACCTCACACACTCCGTCCGCGACATCGTTGTAAATTGCGCTGCCATGAATTATTTCGTAAATCAGAGAGTATAATCAATTTTAAGCGTATCTTGTTATAAATATGTGTTTTTACATCACTGAACGTTTAATGAAGTGTTAAGTAAGGTAAAATGCTGTCAAAAGTATGTGTTTTCTAGAGCCAAAGTCGTAATTTTAGGTCTAATTTTACGAACGAAATTTTTACGAAAAGAGTAACATAAATTTCTATTGCGTCGTCTGGAGAGGTGGTCCCAAGTTGATACCTCACGTCGGAACCACAAGCTGAAACTTTACTCCCAGACGCAATCATGAATGAGAGACGTCAACTAAGACACGACCTCAAGAGATTCAAACGCCGTCGCCACTCCAGGAGTACTTACGTTAAGGTGCAGTGCTCCAGTCAGAACTGTGTACCAAAGTTTATAGTTAAACAAGTCTTTTCCCTATGGCTGGCTTTGTCCGTGTATGTGTTCAACGCATTTATTGAACACATCTCCCCCTTCCACTCTCTGTCCACCTCTCCCTCCAACATTCTGCCCAGCTCGTCCTTCTATCTGCCTAGGCCTATCTCATCCTCGCCATTCTCTCTGGCTCGTCATCTCCTCCTCCCTATCTCTTTGTCCGTTTCCCCATGCTCTGTCTCTGGCCATATCTTCCTTCCCCCTACCTCTGAGAATATTCTGCTCCCCATCTGTTTTTGCCGTCTTTGCCTCTTTGCCTTCATTTTCCACCTGCCCTCTATCCCTCTGTGCACCTTCCACCTGGCTCATGCATCTCCCCCTCCTTCCCTTCCACTGTCCATGTCCTCTCCCTTGCTGTATCCATACCCCTTCTCTTTCCATCTCAACCTGCCCCCAGCCACACTCATTGGCATACATAGCCCTTCAGTCCAATAAAGCATCACATACGACACGCGCAATACACCTGTCACGCAGCACTGGCTACAAATCAGGGCTTCAAAATCACCCAGTTACCCCTGATGTACAGGCCACAATGCAAATTAAGTTGATAAAGCAGGCCGATATTATTCTAACACAACATGCCTTTTATGTAGGCCAGCCAACATGTCGAGGCCCTTAAATGTAGGCTGTTCTGTAAGGCTGGTTGCTTTGGCAGACTAATACTGTTCCCACAAAACATGCCTGTAGTGCAAGGAAACCTATACGCCAGGGGCTGAAAAAACATGTTTTTGGCTGAATCTCCACTGCTATTTGAACTAGGAGATTATACACAACAGTGTTGTTAATCGTGAAGTGTGTCAGGTGTACATTGATGTGTAACTGTCGTTCAGTACTGTTAAAGTTATCCTTGAGCTCTGTGTCAGTAATAAATATATATTGTAATTCAAGTGGACATGAACTGCATAGAAGTTAAATAATAGCTATTAAAGTGTTTCACTGAAACTAACTGATATTTTGTGTGTGTTGCAGTATCGACTTGGCCTCCTCTTGAAGTAACTCTAGGCTTGCTGTGATGCACAACTATTACAACTACTGTTTTCCTTTCATTATATCTAAGGTTAAAGCTTTATAAAATTGATTAGCCATGTGTGATAATTATGGACGCTGCTACAGATTAGTTAAATGGGAAAGTTTTGCAAACGTTGTACGTTATGGTTTGATTGGTAGGATTGGAGTGGCAAGGAGTACTCAGTGAGGTTCTTCTGTGGAATTGTAGATCATACCAGATAGAATGGGAAATAAAGCAATAAGAGGCTCTCCAAGCATAGTTATAAAGTGCGAATTATGAAGTGACACTTCAAGTGGAAAAACGGTAAGGGGTACTAGCAAAAAGTGGTATGCAAAGGGCAGACAGTGCAAAACATTGTTAGTAAGTTCAAAGAAGCAATAGATTTCGGTTGCTACCAGATTTAGAGAAGTGGGCGCCCCATACGGATGTAATGGAATGACTGGTGCAGTCTAACATTGTTAGGATACGCACAGGTAATTCTGAGAACAGGAAAAGAAGAGTTCTCATACTAGGTATTAGCCACTGGACATATGTAGGCCAGCAGCTTCACGAAAAAATAGATGCAGAATACAAGGTCATAAGATTCACAAAACCAAGTACTTGTCGTAGCCAAGTAACAGAAAACGTAGGACAGAAGTGTAAGAATTTCACCAAGGAAGATCGTGTAGTAGTAAGTGAAGGAGCTGCAAGTACCCTGCCTAGAGATGAAAAATACGGTTTTGAGGGGAAACTATGGACAGACAAAAGAGGTCTTTGTGGAAGTTCTGTGGCGTCATGGCCATTCCTTGGTTAATTCTTCTCTAAAGCAAATAAGCATAGAGCGTCTGTAGTGGCCTGAGCTGAGACCTCTTGTGGTGTGTGGTGGAGCAGAATAGTAGATGTGTAGACTAATGATACATCATTAGGAGAACAAGAATTTATTCATTAACTTTTACAACAATACATTCTCTTCTGTGTCGGTGTACAGACTGGCAGCAGTGCTGCATCAGAGCCTTGAACTTGCTGATGCTGTCTTAGCGAACTCTGGCGGAAGTCGCCGTCAGAGCGTAGCTCACGTTATCACGGTGCTGTGCAAGTAGCAGGCCCCAGGGGCAAACGGCCTAGTTCATCCGACAGGCGAAACTGACCAGCATGAAAACTGCGAATTGGCAGAGCATTCTCGGTTAACGTCAATGGGATTGTGCTTGGGTAACCTCTCATCAGCTCTGCATGTTCTGGAGATGGTCCACAGCATAGCTCTTCCACCAAAGGAAGCTGGGGATATCGATGGCTGCGTTCATGCTGCAATTGGGGGCTGCAGCAGTCACCATGTGTCCTAAGTATTGCAGCAGGTGTACATTCTGTCAAGCACCCTCATTTCACCTCAGCGAGACATAGGTAGATGTCTTCAACTCTTCTCATCAGTGGTCGAGAGGTCAGCAGCACTTAGTATAAGAATATGGTGAATCAGAGGGGTAGTAGTCTTAGTGGTGATGTCATCTTGGCAAACGGTAGCAGCACATCACAAGCTTGGCCTCGTATCTGACGTACGGTAACATAAAAATTGTACACAAAGCCTTGCAACACTCAGTATTTGTTACTACTGGTTTGAGACAGTGACAATATGTCGGCCAAGGGATGCACAAATGTGAGTAGAAATCAAAATGGGTTACAGTCTAAGTTTGCAGTAATCGATATTTTTGTTTCTAAAAACTTATACAAACAGAAACTCTAGACTTTTAAACAAAAAAAAAACTAAGCCATCTCGGTGGATGGATTTTACTCCATTCGGTATTTTTGCATTCAGCTTACCCAAATTTTAGATATTTTAAACAAAGAAAAACAAGCACTATGGTGCACCCAATAAGAAAATGAGGTAAATGGTGGTAGTCAGTTAAATAAAAAATTCGGTATTGTGAAATTCATTATCAATATTTTTAGGCTTCTTCTGTCAACAATTACCAGTCTGAGGCTTGATGCCTGAAAAATAATAAGATTCTTTTAATCTGCATAAATGTGAGTAATACATGGAACAAATTAAAATTTGACATTTTTATTGAGAGAAATGACAAACCAAGAGAGAAGCAAATTGAATGCATTATTTGTAGAGAATATTTTAAACCATTTTTAATTACACATAATTTGGAAAGAAATGAACACACTCAGAGTATTCATCTATTAAAAAGAGTTTATGGAGAGGAAGAATACAAAGGGAGATTTAATAGTTATTGGGAAAGTGACATAGAAATATGGGAAGAAATGGAAAACTCAGATTCCCTTCTTTTTTGACTGTAAAGGAATAGTGCATTATAATTTACCAATAAATAATTTACAGAAAATATTAAAAGTTATGTTAAAGCTTATAGATCATTTTCAAAAGTTTTTCATTCAATAATGCAACAACATAAATTAGAAAACACATATAACCTAACATATTTATTTCACTGGAGTAAACTATTTAGTAATGATTTTATGTTTACATTAAAAGAAATAGAAAACTATTCAGACCACATGAGATAGTGTCCATATAGAGATGTATATATCTTTCATCATGAGGACTCTCAGCTGTGTAGATTTTATGTTTCTCACTTCATATTAAATTCATAGTCCTGTACTGTTCTCTATTGTTAAACAAACGATCTATATAATCTTCTAGGTTTATTATATTTTTAACAACACAATTTTAACTCCTTTAGATCTTTTATCTTCCTGGTCACTAAATTTATAACCATACATTTATGCTCTTTGACCACATCTATTCCATTATTTTTCCATTTCATTTTTTCTTAATCTTCCTTGCTTGCTTGTGGAATATTGAAAATATTGTATGTTGGGTAGTCACTCATATCAAAATAATAAATTTCATGTCTCCATAGAAATCTTCAGTTTTTATATTGTATATATGACTGTCCATATCTCGGTAACACAACTCATTATTTTCTCCATAGTTCAGTTTGATTATTCTATAGTGGGAATCGTACATAACGTCTTTTGATAAATCAGGTATACTCAAACCAATGTGGATAGGTGTATTAAATGTGAATTTTGTCTTATTCATATGGCTGGCAACTAGATTTTCATTAAATACAGTTCCCCTTTTAATGTTTGGTTTTACTACTAGTTCATCACACCTTATTCCACTGACACAAATTTTATATGCAACCTGTTTCTTATATTCTCCATTCTCTTGGAAAACACAGAATTAGTCATTAAGTTGCACAAATCTTTTTCAAAATCATTCTTCAACTTCCTCATTTCTGCATAAGTCAGTATACTTTTTCAATGAGACTGCTTAAATTGTAAAACTATATATTGTTTAGTTAGCTTTATTGCAAGAGATTAATACTTTTTCAGATTTGTATAGTGAACTGTATAATTACATTTGTGATTCAAAGTGCCCATTAACTTAATTTATTTAGTTCCAGGTCCAATTCTATTTTTGGTCACAAGAGGTAAATCTTTATGTAAATCATGAAGTTCTTTTTGGTACCCTAAATTAACTTAAAAAATGTAATCAACTTTGGAAGTGTCAGAATTTTTCTTTTTATCATCAAAATCTTCCATATATTTATTATTTGCTTTGACATGGCCTTTACAACACTGTGATATTCCTCCTCTTATACCATTTTCATCTAAAAAAATCATATTGTCATCACATAATAATTCTAGTACTTGTTTTATCATTTGCATTGCATTCCAAGATAATCCTGGTGCAGTGAAATACGTAGATGGGTCTAAACCATACCTTTCTATACAAGTTTTTCTAAAATTTTCAAAGACATCAGCCAATTATGACACACCAATTTTAAGATACAGATCATGATATTCACCAAGATTTTATTCTTAAATTTTTCCCAAACAATGTTTGCATGTTTATGATCTTCAACTCTTATTTTACAATACTCAGTTTAATGATAAGTTCTTCTTTTGTGGGTAACTGTGACTCTTCAAATTTCTTCCAAGAATCTATGTGGTGATATGGATTACCACATTTTCTGATCACTGAATTGAATAAATCTCCTGGGAAAAGTTTTCTAATGTTTTTAATTTGATCTTTCTTCAAATTTGATAAAAGTTTGTCAAGTGAAGAAGTCATAAACCTAAATGTCAATAAATCTCATCCTAAAATTTTCTTTTTTCTTACCAAAACTGATATATTTTTCTTCAGTATTTGCTATTAAATCTATTTCTTCTTTATCATAACCAAGTTCTTTCACAAATAAATGAGAATGTATCTGATAAATTATGTAAATAAATAGGTACAGAACTGGGACACTGTAGTTGTAAATTACAATTATTGCGTAGCAGATTGATAAAATTTTTTATTGTTTCTTGTTAATAACATATACACTGTGTGCAAACTTTTGATCTTGCATGCCTTGATTCTTCTTTGGGTATTAATGGCTGAATTTCAATTTTTTTCAACGTCTTTCTTTATACATTCAGTGAAGTTCTTATGGCAGTTTGGTCCATGATAAACAACTGGATGTCCATTAATGTACTTAATATAATAAAAGAAATCACTTGCTTCATTTTTTTGATATTTCTACACATTCATGTCTTCTCGATCTGGTTGACAATTATCCATCTTCAGTAATAAATTCTCCAAATCGATGAAAATAACATTTGGAATTTTTTTGTAAATCACTAATTTTGAGAATTTTTAAGTCATGTGATTCTTTTTTGGTAATCCTACTTTTAATGGATTGTTAAATAAACAATTTTATGTGTGGTTATCTAACTTTTCCTTGCTACTGAAGTGTAGTAGCCACATCTTACAAAAAATTTTGATTCTATATCTGTTGTAAGGAATGATAATGATACAATATTTAGGAGTGAACAAATATGTTGGTTACCATGTTTCTGATTTTATAAAGGGCCTTGATATTTATCTATTAGAAACTTGTATTTCTTGCTTTGCTAAAGAACATGGTGTTACCATACTGGAAGCTGAACCATAACTTGAGTTGTATGGTGTGTTTTACCCTGTGGAAAATTGTTTAAGTGTGTGAAATTCCAACAAAGGGTATTTACAATGTGCTCTTTTATTCTCTATGCCAATTGCATCTGTGTGATGCAAAGTAGTGAAAAACTTGCAGAACAGTGGTTTAACAGTGTTCAGCAGTTTATCTACTTGGGGATGAAGAATCCATAAAAGTTGAATGGCCTATGATTAGACCTTCCAAACAATCAGAATGAGAAAGTAACGTAAAGTTCGTTCTACCTGCCTATAGTTTTAATTAATTACCTGTAAATTATGTCAAAACTGACAGACTTCAATAAAAGCTACATAAGTGTCATACAGAAGTTCTAACATTCATGGTGGTGTCTGTTTGTTCTACATCGTGTCTCCCTACCACGCTTGCGCAACGATGCTCTGAGCATGTTTCTAAGGGAATTGACTAGTTAGAACCTGGAACCTGTTACTGGTAAGGAGACGCCAGACCACACATGACATGTAGAATTCAGAATTCAGAATTCAGAATTCAGAAATGCTTAATGATTTCAGCGTTAGCTCCACTGCACTCCCTGTAAAAGAATCTTAATACTAACTAAATTTAGTGGAAGGGGTTCAAGGCTTTCCTATTTTTAGTTAGCTGGTAAAATAATGTCGAAAAAGCAATTAAGTTTACCATTGGAAATTTTATTCTACTCACAAAACATTCTTTATAAATTGCTCTATTGATAAAAGGAAGTGTTATAATACAGGATGGTAAAAACCAACTGTGTTCAACAAAAATGTGAACGAATATTCCCTGAATGGGTTTCCAAGCTCTACAATGGATCGAAGGATGACCTATGCCATATCACATCCATAATCTAGGTTTAAATTAAGTTTCACAAAAGAGAAATTTATCAAAATGGTCTACAGTGACCCTCAGTTATCTTTAATTACTTATGTAACGTCGTAAATTACAGTGGCTGATGTGGCTTCTCAATAACTATATAACAGAAAAATCATCGCGTTTCAGATTTTTAATTCAAGTGGCAAATGTGAACACCATGAGCTTTAATTGACGATCGACACCAGTATTACGCAAAAAGGGGGTGTAACAGTTCTGAGTGAAGCCTTATGCGCTCAAAAATGCTGCAGCGCGTGCGTTGATTACCTTGTCGGTGTTTAGGCAGCGTCAGGGTGGCGGCTGCCAGCACAGCTCCGCTCACATCGCCATCTCGGAACTAACTCACCTATCCTTTCTTCTTACTACAATTTGCCGAAGTTGTTTAAAAAGAACTATCTGGCTGTGTTTTCATCTGACCAATCAGGGTCTCAATGTTAACCTTAAGCTCCACCTACAAAAATTCTGTCTATCCAATGAGAAACGCTATACTTTTCGTGGTGGGGCAATGTTTTTAATGTTTGCAACGTAACAGAGACGCGAAAAAGTCTCACGCTAAAACTTGCGTGTGGTGTGGCTGTTTTTGTGTTATTGTAAAATCTATACTGTTTTTCTGGAGGGCTCTAGCTTTTAACATGGGCTGGGGGTGGTCCTTGTCGTAAGAAAGACGCGAAAAAGTCTCACGGTAAAACTTGTAGCTGGCATTGTCCTAGTGGTTAACTGGCGACATGGGTGTCCAGTCCGTCCCTTATCGTAGGGCCTTCTAGTTTAACACGGTTCTGCTCTCGGCTTTTGTTCTCGTTTCTCCCCTCGGAACTGCGTCTGTCTCACGGTGGGAAGGTATGACATGCATTTAGGCATTCTTGTGTTAGTCTGTGGTATTCCATTTGCTCACTCGTTACTCGTATTACTTTGGTTAATTTAATGTCACGATTTATTCGGAGCTATGTGACATACTACTGGATTTGCTTATCATGTCAGGGTTTTCATGGAAGGCGTTGGATTTGCTTGACACCTTACAAAGTGTAAGGAAACATGTTTGCTCAGTCCAGGACACTGTTCTCCACAGTTTCACCAAATACAGACATAGCAAAATTAAAACCAGTTCCTACAAATAATTTTAGTCCATGAATCTTACAATAAATAATAAATGTGTTACAAAGACTCATTTCCTATTAAAGGCCTTTAAGTGCAATTAATGTGTTATTCATGTGCAAAAGAAACCAGGAACTACGAAAACTATTGCGATAGTGGAAGAATGTAAACTACAACTGCAAAATGAAGAAGCCATTGCAGAGATACAAGCAAGTCCAACATATTACTTTAACCATTGCATTTGCAAAAATCTGGAGACTATTGGGAATACAAAATATCAGCATTCACTGCAAATGCCAACAGGAAGTGGCCATACATTGCAGGATTCTTAGAAATTAATAGATCGAAAGACATTTACTACATTAGAGGACATACAAAAATTCGGTATATAAACTTCCATTCTCTTTTTAATCTGCTAAAAAAGGATGTTTACATTACATGTAAGTGTGGAGGACTGGACATTGTGCATGTAGCAACAGAAAAGCCATTTGCAGAGTTTAAAAGCAATACAATAACTATTTTTAATGAACATTCATTTGCTAATTATTATTAAGTTAAAGTTATATGCAGAAATGTGCACAAGAATGTCGAGGAGATGAATCTGAAACATACACCCAAGATGATGTGGAATGTTTTAACAGAAATGTAATGCCAGGAATAAAACGCAAACTTAGAATCCGTGAATCACTTTGGGTAGAAGCATTGCAAGAAGCAATGGAATTAATTGTTAAATTCATCAAAGAAATAGTTTATATGAAAGAAATTAGATATGTATTGGAAATCAGAACACACCTTCTACGGTTTTGTTGAATTATTGGCTGGGAAAAGATTTAGATATTCTGATGTACATTCAAATTATAAGTTAAAAATAAAGCTGGGAGTTATTAAAACTACAGCAAACAAAAATGACGAAATAATTGTTCTCTGTATGTAAATGTATATGCAAATTTTAGTAAAGATTTTTACAATATTTGCTTCCGTTTTTGCTAAGCTGCCAAAATTCCTATATGAACTCCATTTTTATGTAGTATGTATTGAATATTGATATTGCAAGGTACTGTAAGTGGGTAGTTGGATGACCTTTAAATGTAGTTGAAACTAGGTACTCAAAAGCACAATATGCCCCATTTCATATGTACATGAAGTAATCTATACCTTTGCTCTCTCTCTCTCCGTGTGTGTGTGTTTTGTACGAATATTTATGCTTTTTCTGAATGTGGTGCAAACATTTAAGCATACAGTGCGTGTGTGTCAGTTACTGTGACCGATCTCACTTGCTCAGGATGTTAGCTACTGCAGGTGACAATGGCTGGAGGTGTCAGATACAGGGGGATAATTTTTTGATACTAAGTTAAACATTGCAGTATAACTGTGTACTTTTGAACATGACATAAAATTTTGAAAAAGTGTGTGTGCGTGGATGAGTAGCAACTATCCAACTATCTTTACCATTTTACATGAATTTGTGTTTTTATGCACATTTTATTACTGTGTTGTGACTGGCTGGAGGGGGGGGGGGACGTTAGGGGAGAATGGGGCATATCTTCCTTCTTTAATTTTCAAGTGGACTAGTGCCACCATCTTATATTTTGATTGGTTGTACCATTTTTATATTATGCTATGATTGGCTGGGTGGGGGTGGGGACAGAATGGGAAAGGGAGGGAAGGGGGAAACGAGATGGGGATTGATGACCTCACAGCTGAGGTGGCGTGTCCCGTGATGTCATCATTAAGTGGTCAACGACCTGAGTCACACGATGGAAACAAAGTTGCTCAGAATCTAGGTCAACGTGATTGCTGTAGTTCACAAAGGTAAACAAAGCGATCTAAATAGTTGGTAGCCACAAGACCACCGTTGCAGATTACAGCTCATTCAATTGCTATGGCAAAAGTATGGTGCAGGTCTTCTGTTTACATTCAACACAGTCCTCAAAAGAGGTGTTGTTGTGGATTTCAGTAATCGGTGTGTGTGGACTGAAAAATATCTTCACCTTGAGAAAGAGAGCATCAGCACTGTTTTCAATTAATGTATCAGCATGCTTTCTTTTTAAAGAAACGTAAACATCTAGCATTGTTGCTGTTATGTCTTAACTGCCTGCATATACGTTGGACCCATACCTTAAGGATATGTGAGAATTGTGTAGTATCTGTATTTGTAAAGTGTAGGTTTAAACAGTGCCGAGTCCTGGTTTTAATATCAACAATATTAAGAAAAGTATAGAGTGCTACTCAACGTAAAAGTGACGTATTGAGTTGCAGTCATGTACAAGGAAACCACTGTTATTCACTGAGCCTTTGGCCAAATACTTCGTCAGAATGGAAACACACACATTCACACAAGCAAAGCACCTAACACACACACGACTGATCGCCACTCAAGCCGGGACTATGCTCTCTTGCTAGCTTGTGTGAATGATTGTATTTATCCGCTCAGAAGGTTTTGGCCGAAAGCTCATGTCCAGCAAGCTTTTCGTTGTACCTATAGCCTTATGTTTGTATTGGATGATGATGATGATGATGATGATGATGTTGGTGGTGGTGACGATAACGCTGATGAAGATGAGAGAATGGAGTGGACAAAATCTAGTGCCAGTAGATACTGTATTCTCGTGATCGTCACCAACGGCCCAACCAATCTTCACGTTCCCATCCAATGGACAGATAACCGATGTGTTACATGCCCTCACTTTATGACACACTTTGGATAGGTAACAATAACATTATACAGTGTTTGTGAATTCTTTCGTGAATGCAGATTTTATTTAAAAATTTCTGTAGTAGCCTCCGTATTCACGTAAAAATGGTTTTATAAATGCTCATCTCATCTTACGTATATATTGTATGTATCTTGCAACATGACGTGCCCTCACAATAAGACTTTCAAATACAAAAAACTAAAAATCTAACGGTGCACAACTAAATAAAACAAATGAATACCACACGAGCAATGAAATGTAAACAGTCGTAGCTACAAATGTTTCCATCCGTATTCCCTGCGAAATATTTCCTCATGGACATTGCTTCGCAAGAACAAACCGTAACCCTACAACGTTGTGGTGCTTCCTTTGCCTCTCCCTTTCAGAAGAGCTCTGGTAGAACCGTTATTCATATTTGTCAGTAACAGCGCCAGGTTTGACAAGATGGAACTCCAAACCATCATTTTAGAACTTTAGTTTTAATGACATGTTACACCCCATAAGGTGATATGATCATAGCAGTTCTTGTAGAATATCGTGGTAGTTCTGTGCACCATGTTTTAACTAAAGATTTCTTACAGACACTTTTATGGCGGTCGTACAAATATTCCTGCATCTATTTTTGCTTCATTGATCCTTGTAAATTTTTATTTCAAATATATGAATCCAGGTAAAGTTTTGTTTATTGCTTTCCCTAAATTCTTGACGAAACCCAGTGTAATGTGCAGCGATGGAAAGATAAGCATTTGATATCAAATTTTCTGGAATTTATGAGCGAGCGCCACTCCTTTACATTGAAATTGGGGGCAAAAGTCATCACGGAGAATTCGATACCATTACAAAAGTCGTGTTTCCTTCGTTGCAGAAATATTCAGAAGGACACGGTGCGTCACTCACAATAAACAATCACGCCCGTATTGAGAAAAATAACCATCCTTTTAGTAAGAAAATAAAAGGCTCCATCAGTCGGTTCGACAAATTTAAATCGCACTGGCCTCGAAACGTAGGGTTGACATGCACATCCCGTTTGTTTTGTTCTGCGTTTTCTTTGATGTATTTGACCTTACTCATTTTCACGTTCCCAGGAGGAACGGCCGACCTGAGTGGTCGTGCGGTCTTAGGCGCTTCAGTCTGGAACCGCGAGACCGCTACGGTCGCAGATTCGAATCCTGCCTCGGACATGGATGTATGTGATGTCCTTAGGTTAGTTAGGTTTACGTAGTTCTAAGTTCTAGGGGACTGACGACCGCAGAAGTTGAGTCCAATAGTGCTCAGAGCCATTTGAACCATTTGAACCAGGAGGAACGGGTATTGGATATTCATCACTCACCAAAACAAGGGGCATCAACGGGCATGTGATTCTTTTAACCAGCCTGTCAGCAGTGTAGTACATGACGACGAATATAATGATGGTAGCCCAATTATCGTCCTGAACGCTACGCTTCTACTCGAAATGAAGTTCGTAGCACTTATTTTCAAGAAGATTAAGTTTCAGATTGTCTGTTTCAGATTTAACTCTCTATAGATACAAAAAAATGCTTGTTCTACTTAGAAAGCATTTGTTCTTCAGAGAAAACGTAAAACACAAAGCACAAACCCTTAGGAACTTAGAACAAAAGACAATCACTTTCAACAACTGTCCGAACTGTCAATACTGAGATACAAGAGGCAACAAACAAAATATGCAGTTGTGTGTTCAAGCACGACTCATGGACCATACTACCATACAGCCTTCATTTCCTGTAGATAAATTTCCGAACTGGAGGTCATGTGTGATAAGTCCTTGTACCTACTTCGATTATTTATTAACAATTAAATCTGCAAAATATTTAAGTTACGGCACAAAAGAATATGTAGTATTTCCACTGATTTCGAAATATAGAGGGTGGTATGTCATTAGAAATACTTAGCCCGGTAGCTAAAAGAAGTATTTCATTTTCAAACTCAGCAGCCGTCAAAGAACACCGCTCATATTCTTTGTAACGAAAATGTTGTAAGTCGGTAGCTATAGCCAGCAACGTATTGCATGGTTGCTGGAGGATTTACCATGTCAGCGAAGACAACAGATATGGTTC
Source organism: Schistocerca gregaria (assembly GCF_023897955.1). Lineage (NCBI taxonomy): Eukaryota > Metazoa > Arthropoda > Insecta > Orthoptera > Acrididae > Schistocerca > Schistocerca gregaria. The sequence continues at coordinate 199,952,431 of NC_064927.1, forward strand.
TAGCATGATTCTGCACCAGCACGTTTTCACGGCGATGTGCGTGAACAATAACTGCAGACGTTTCAGGTCCATGGGAATGATCGTAAACGTCTCATATCTTCATGCCTGCTCAACTACGATGTGAATGTCCTATACTTTGGTTAAGCGGACACTCGTAGGAATTGTTGCACGTCATTCTTTTCAGCGACGCGCAGACATTACAGATGAACACACATTTGTGACCTACCTCATTGAAACTTGGCTGATCACCGATGCCAAAGTGTAGGTGACACCTGCTCGGAAACTTTCGTAATTGACTCTTGATCGTGGCGTCTTACCCTCTTTATTCGGACTCCGGACTGCAGTATTAAGCAGTGCGTGAGACCCACTGCCTGTGAAAGGTACTGTATGCTAACTACAGCTAGACTTTTGTCATTTGAATTTAAAGACGTAATTTTTGCTACACACATGAAGTTCTTACTTACGTGGTTTGCTATCATTTTTCCTCTACTGTCTTTGTATTCATTGTGTGCTGGAATCCAACGATCGCAGTGATTCTAATTTAAATTGCAGTTTCTGGTCAAACTGGCGGTTTTCTTGTTTCTGCTAAACTCAATACGGACAATTTATTTCAGTTGCGAAACCCCGCCTGAGTTGACTGTTGTCGCGATCTATTTCCTAAATTTCTGGAACTTCAGAGATTTCTTCTCACGGTTAACTGCTCAATTAAACGTTACGCAACGGAATTAATTTAAAGTTATGCAACTGACTGATTAACGCTATAAATGAATTTTGGCCCTGAGCGCTGTTTCCTGAGTGGGGGTATTCACGTATTTTGATTCTAAGCCACTGATTGAGATAGGATTTACAGTCTATGAAATCAAAAACGTGACTTACGTAAATATAAAATTAATTATAAAGTTCCACGTGCAAAGGTAAAAGAAAAAAAAATCCCACGAAAATATCTGGTACCTGATAGAGGACGTTAATTACAATGAAATTTAGTTGTCCGCAGCTCGTGGTCGTGCGGTATCGTTCTCGTTTCTCATGCACGGGTTCCCGGATTCGATTCCGGCGTGGTCAGGGATTTTCCCTGCCTCGTGATGACTGGGTGTTGTGTGATGTCCTTAGGTTAGTTAGGTTTAAGTAGTTCTAAGTTCTAGGGGACTGATGCCCACTGATGTTGTCCCATAGTGCTCAGAGCCATTTGAACCAATTTTTTTTTTCAATTTTAGCAGACAACGGTCGGCAAAGTCAGCAGACAGCGAAATCGAATTTTGGTAGCATCAGCTCGCAAGCATAATCGTTTCAATTAAATATAACTCATCAGTAGTGACTGTACGTCTTTCAGTGAGAATAATGAAGTTACATGTGCCATTATACTTGTCCTCCCCATCCTGAAAAGCAAAGTTGGAAACTAAAAATGAATTTATAATACCAATTATCATTAAAACGCTGATGCTGCAAGAGATTTTCACTGTACTCGTTGATAATGTGAGAGATAACTATTGATGGCGCAGTTCGTGTAGCAATTATTGGGGTCGTAGGAGAAGAAAGGACAGAAACGAGGCATTGAATCACAGTTGCATTAACACATCGCACATTTATTAATATTATCACAACTTTAACAAATTTATTACTTTTGCCTTATACAACAAATTCGAATAAATTTACACACAGTTCAAACAATTAACAGATTAATAAAGAATTATTCAATGTAGGAAGACCGAAGTAAACAAACTTTCAAAATTGCTCAAATAACTAAACCTGCAGTACTTACATCAACCTTCGAGTCCCTTTATATGGAAGATAGAATAAAATATCCATAGCGCACGTGAAACAAGCTAGTGTTAGAAACAAGCACTACAAAGTTTCACTGACACACGCCCCCTGCAAAATCTTGTTATGAACTAGGAAATAAGCAAGCATACACTGTAAACATCTTAATGAAATATCTATAAATGCCAGGAAAGTACATCTGTCATAAAGAGTGCACACGAAAACGTTGAATCTCGACAGCTCACTTAGCACATGATACGGACGCACATCAAAAAAAGTTTTCCATAACCTCGGTTCCGAGAGTTCCGGAACCTGTACTGAAAATTTAAATAGAGATCAACATAAACACCATTTCTGCCCTTTTCATTGGTCATGGAAACCACACTATGCACGTTGTAAAACCGTACAGCGAGACCTTCAGAAGTGGTAGTCTAGATTGCTGTACATTCGTCGTGGCATAGTATCCACAAGTTCATCAAGGCACTGTTGGTCCAGATAGTCCCACACCTCCACGGCGATTCGGCGTAGATCCCTCAGAGTGGTTGGTGGGTCATGTCGTCCATAAACAGTCCTTTTCAATGTATCCCAGGCATGTTCTATAGCTTTCATGTCTGGACAACATGCTGGCCACTCTAGTCGAGCGATGTCGTTATCCTGAAGGAAGTCAGACATGCTGCCGATATGGTTGCACTCGGTCGGAGGATGGCATTCACGTATCGTTCAGTCATTACGACGCCTTTCATTACCAGCAGCGGTGTGCGTTGGCCCTACATAATGCCACCCCAAAACATCAGGGAATCTCCATCTTGCTGCACTGGCTGGACAGTGTGCCTAAGGCGTTCAGCCTGACATGGTTGCCTCCAAACACGTCTCCGACAATGATCTGGTTGAAAGCATATGCAAGAGAACGTGCTGCCAATCCTGAGCGGTCCATTCAGCATGTTGTTGGGCCCATCTGCACCGCGCTGCGTGGTGTCGTCTTTGCAAAGGTGGACCCACCATGGACGTCGGGAGTGAAGTTGTGCATCAAGGGCACAATTTGTGTCGTAACACGACGTCCCGTGGCTGCATGAAATGGATTATTCAACATGGTAGCGTTGCTGGCAGGGTTCCTCCTAGCCTTAATCCGTAGGTAGCGGTCATCCACTGCAGTAGTAGTGTCTCTGCACCTCCTCTATGTCCGAACAACATCGATTTGGTTCACTCTGAGACGCTTGGACACTTCCCTTGTTTAGAGCCATTCCTGAAAAAAAAAAGCTTGAAATGGCTCTGAGCATTATGGGACATAACAGGTGAGGCCATCAGTCCCCTAGAACAACCAAAGCTAACTAACCTAAGGACATCACACAAATCCATGCCCGAGGCAGGATTCGAACCTTCGACCGTAGAGGTCGCGCGCTTCCTGGCACAAAGTAACAAGGCGGACGCGATCAAACCCGCCTATTGACTGTCTAGGCATGGTTGAAGTACAGACAACACGAGCCGTGTACCTCCTTCCTGGTGGAATGACTGGAACTGATCAGCTGTCAGACCCCTCCGTCTAACAGGCGCTGCTTATCCATGGTTGTTTTCATCTTTGGGCGGGTTTAGTGACATCTCTGAACAGTCAAAGGGACTGTGTCTGTGATAAAATAACCACAGTCAACGTCTATCTTCAGATGATGCAAAACGTTTTTTGATGTGTGTATTATACAGTCTTGGTACATCGGATCATAATGACCCAATGGACAAAATTCTAGGAGGATGCGTTAAGGAAATATTATCACATGAAATTTAATATTATTTAATTCTTGTTTGACCCAAGTAAAGCATTATTATGTAATGTAATATTGGTACTAATTATAATTCAAGCAAAGAAATGTAGATAATTCTCTGTTAAACTTCGTAAAAATATAAGTAAATATCATTGTATTTTTTCTTTATTGCGTGGTTCAAAATATAACAAAAATATTGGATAAATTTATTTTCAACAAAGAATATCAAAAAATAAATAAATCACAACATATCCTGGTTGTAAATTATTGATCAAAATGCAAAAATTTAACAATGCACAAGCCTCTTTTCAGCACAAAACATTGAACAAAATACAAGGAAGTGATAACGAATAGCTTAGTTTTGACCACCGAACACTAATCCGAATGGCCGCAGCTCGTGGTCGTGCGGTAGCGTTTTCGCTTCCCGCGCTCACATTCCCGGGTTCGATTCCCGGCGGGGTCAGGGATTTTCTCTGCCTCGTGATGCCTGGGTGTTGTGTGATGTCCTTAGGCTAGTTTGGTTTAAGTAGTTCTAAGTTCTAGGGGACTAATGTCCATAGCTGTTAAGTCCCATAGTGCTCAGAGCCATTTGAACCACTATTCCGAATACAAACTGTGCGTGTGTGTGTGTGTGTGTGTGTGTGTGTGTGTGTGTGTGTGTGTGTGTGTGTGAGAGAGAGAGAGAGAGAGAGAGAGAGAGAGAGAGAGAGAGAGGTGTGCGTGTATTTATGTGTGTGCGTCCATGTGTGCGTTTGTGAATGGAAGTTTCTTTATAAGTCTAGCGCATAACGTGTTTGTCCAGTGCAAATTATTCATGGAAATACAGGTAAATAATAGTGGACATGGTAGGTTTGGACACAGAACACTACACTGATAACACATTACTTTTTACGTCTTGTGCAGTTAAGATGCAACATGACTTTTACAAATATATTTCCCAGAATGTGAACACACAATAGCAATGTCGTTATCACAACTAGAAGGACAAAATTTACATCTGGCGCAGTTGTAAGTTTGCTTGGAGCTGTTACAGCTTGGTGTAGATCCTGATATAGGCAGATCCAGTATTTATGTCTTTCTCGCATTTGCAATGGATATTAAATTTCGTGGGAACCGTTTCCTGCTGGCTTCAATGTACTAAGTAATAAGAAGACTTCCTAATATGTCGAAGATATTGTTCATTTGTGAAGAAAATTCCTTTTTCACTCTGGATTGATTTCTTTTTACGGTACAAAAGCATTGTAGGCAACAGTGTCAAGCATGTTGTAAAGTACAATTACAGGCCAATGACTGGTTTTCCTCTTGCACTTGTATGTGGCAATAAGTTGTTCGAGACTAGTATTGTAGCCTAATGTCATTTTTGGCTTGTTATTTTCTTTGTTATTTCATTATTAATTCGCATTGTGATCGTCAGCACGACGTTCTTATTTTTGTTTGCATTGTAGGTATCCACCATAGTATCTCCTGAGTAATAGGATTCTGAACTGTGGCCGTCTTCGCATGATAACTTAGGCGTCATTCTTTCATCTTAGCTCATATGTCAGGTCCATTACAACAAGCAAACTATCGTTTTTCTCACGTGCTGCGGCAGGTGGTTTTGTTACATAGTTTATGTTTTCAGAGCATACGAATTAGCATTGTTGCACAGTGTCCGCACCTTTATTCCATACATGGCGGGTTTTCTTGGAATACATCGTTTGAATGGAGAGTGACCTCTCATTAACGATAACATTTGCTCCAGCATTCTATAATTTTACAAGTACTTTCACGCGCTGTTCGCATAAGTCCTTATAGGTGTCATTCGCTCTTAGCGATCGGACCTATTATCAAAACACAACACTCGAGAGCTGCGAAAGAATATCTTCAGTGATCCTGTGGCACGAAAAATTGCTCTGGCAGATTTGGTATCCCATAAGCTGTTTGTTGATTCGCCATACAATTTATAAACACCAGCAAGCAATAATATACCAGTATATGCTAATAATCTAATTTCATCTAAATGTTCCTATTTGTAACCATACACTCTTTGGCCTACAACGCTAATCATTTGTAACACAATGTTGTAGACAGCTCTGTTAATAATTACTTCATCTACATCTACATGGATACTCTGCAAATCACCCTTCCTGGCAGAGGATTCATCATACCACCTTCACAATAATTCTCTGTTATTCCACTCTCGAACAGCGCACGGAAAAAAAACACTTATAACTTTCCGTGCGAGTTCTGATTTCCATATGTATGTAGGCGTCAACAAAATATTTTCGCATTCGGAGGAGAAAGTTGGTTATCGAAATCTCGTGAAAACATTCTACCACAACAAAACACGCCTTTGGTTTAATGATGTCCATTCCAAATCCTGTGTCGTATCCGTGACACTCTCTCCCTATTGCGCGATAATACAAAACGTGTTGCCCTTCTTTGAACTTTCTTGATGTACTCCGTTAGTCCTGCCCAGTAAACTCCTAGGTATTTAGTTGAATTTACAGTCTTTATTTTTGACTGATTTATAGTGTAACCGAAGCTTAACGGATTCCTTTTAGCACTCATATGAATGAGTTCACACTTTTCATTATTTAGGATCAGTTCTCAAGTTTCGCACCATTCAGGTATCTCTTCTAGTTCGTTTTGTGGTAGTGATAAGTTCCTATGGGACACCAAACTGCTGAGGTCATCGGTCCCTAGACTTACACTACTTAATCTAACTTAAGCTAACTTACGCTAAGGACAACAAACACATCCATGCCCATGCCCGTGGGAGGACTCGAATGTCCGAAGGGGGTAGCAGCGCGAACCGAGGCAAGGCGCCTAAGACCGCTCGGTTTTCTAGCGCGGCAAATCGTTTTGCAATTTGTTTCTATCTTCTGATGAGTTTACTAGACGGTAAACGATAGTGTCATCTACAAACATCCCAAGATGGGTGCTCAAATTGACTCCTAAGCAGAATTGATATCATTTACATTGCAAGTAGCATATCTGGTTGGACCACATGTTCGTTTCATTTTGTTTCCACTGGATGCCCAATCATAGTGTTTTTGTCTTCCGACTGAACTATTTCTACAGTTTGCAGATTTTCACTACTAATCTCATTGTCTGAAGCACAGTTTTCTGCTTCTAATGTATGATGAATCCTTTCTTCACTAGTATGGTTTTCTTCTTGAATAATGATCCGTTTATCAAATGCATTGTCTATTGCTTCTATCAGTTAGGAGATATTTTCCCATGATAACAATACATCACTGTTTACTGGAAGAGCTGGAAGTATAACCTCTTCCTTCAACAGTCAGTTGGACCTAATTAGCTTCTTATTTTCCAACGTTTTCATATTCAACAAAATAGTGTCAATTGTTGCAAAAGCAAGTAGTGACCTCCATTGTTGTGTGATCTGGTGTGCACATGGATCTGGATATAGTGGAAGATGAAACTCCATGAAAGAAGTATACAAATAAATACTGAAAGCAATTGGGTCATTATGATTCAATGTAACAGTTTCAACTGTAAAAAACACAAATAACGTCTTTTCAGCAATCCAAGGTTTTACTGTAATTAGTTATGAATAGAATAAAATATATAAATTTACAAGCACCAGACAGTACGTTTAATTTAGTAATGAAAACATAAAATTATTGCCAGGTCATATGACCGAAGGATAACAGCAGGTTTACCTCCTAAATGACAAAACCTGGTCTACAGCAAGTTAATACGCCGTCGCCTTGCGCTGCACCCTAACTAATTCAATGTGCAAAGGGACTTTGTTCCTCTCTTTTGTTCGATAATCGCGGAAGGAAGTGAACACGTCGTTCAAGGCTTGTCATCTGTTTGAAGACAGCTGCATACGTTAAGTTCAAGTGTGGTGACCACAGACACTCGGAACGCATTAACGCTGGGACTCACACATTGTTCTCGTACTGCCGCATTCCGAGGTCTGCGCAAGACTTATTGCCTTGGCCTTCTCACGGTTTCTTTCGAACAGGTGATGTGGAAGTCAGATTAGTTCCTTACAACAAAATCACTGCCAATTTCTTTTACCATATTTGTCAAAGATATGACATGGTGAATTATTTACACTACGAATTTCGCAGCATCTTGGCTCTACATCAGTATTCCATAGTCTTCCTGACAGTGCTACCACTGAAAATGAGGGGGAGAGAGGGGGGGTATACCGGCCCCAGATCGGATCCATCCAGACAGTTAAGGACTAGGTGTGCAGGCCAGCCTGGATGCGCATTTTATGCGGTTTCCCACGTTCCACTAGGTGAATACCGGTCTTCTTCCCACGTTCCGCCTTAGATACAAGATCTGCAAACATTTCGAACACTTTCTCACACATGCACACAGAATTTATTCTATACACAGGCGGACTGGATACTCTGTTTCTGTTCTGGGAGGTGAATAGGAGGCTGATTACTTTAGCTGTTTGTTCTCCTTCAACACTTACTCAGCATCATCCTCGAAAAGCGCGCGATTAAAGCAAACACTTAAATAGGAGATGCAGTCATCTCCGCCCCCTACTGATCTTATTGTGATCCATTCCTCGCCCTTCGTTCCGTTAGCTTTTTACTTATCTTTCGTTCCTTCCCGAAAATGAGGTTCCTTGTAGAAATATGTTCTCTTGAGAACACATTGTGGAGTGTGCGAGAATTATCGCGCACACTCCACGATGTGTTCTCAAGAGAATTATCGCGAAGTCACCTTAAAGATGCTGACAAGAATAATATACAAAAGAATGGCGAACAGAACAGGGTGGATCAATTAAGCTGTAGTAAAGGTAAAACCTCAAGAGAGGCATTTCTGATATTACTGTTGATAACGGAAACAATACTGAAGAAATGGAAGCAAGACTAGTGAAAAATCAAGACACCTTCACAGGATTTGTCGACCTGGAAAAAGCGTTGGACAATGTAAAACGGTGCAAAATGTGCAAGAGTGATTAATAAGAGTGGGAGACGAAGAGCGAGGTTTTCGAATTTAAAGTGAAAGACAAGGATGCTTTCACCCCTACTGTTCATTTTATACATCGATGGAGCAATAACGGAAATAAAATAAGGGTTCAAGACTGGAATTAAAATTGAAGGTAAAAGGGTACCAATGATACTATTCGATGATGACATTGCTATCTTGAGTGAAAGTGAAGAAGTATTACGGGCTCTGGTGAAGGGAATGAACAGTCTAATGAGTAAAAAATATAGACTGAGAGTAAATTGAAGAAAGACGAAAGTAATGAAAAGTCGCAAAAGTGAGAACAGTGTGAAACTAAACATCGGGACTGGTGATCACGGAGTAGATGAAGTTAAGGAATTCTGCTACCTAGGCAGCAAAATAACCCATGACAGATGAAACAAGTAGGACATCACAGCAGAATAGCACTGCCAACAGGGCATACCTAGCCAAGAGAAGTCAACTAATTTCAAACATAGGCCGTCAGTCTCAGGAAGAAATTTCTGAGAATGAACATTTGGAGCACAACGTTGCATGGTAGTGAAACAGTGACTGTGGGAAATCGGAAAAGAAGAGACTCGAAGCATTGGAGATGAGGTGCTACAGAAGAATATTGGAAATTAGGTGGACTGATAAGGAAAGGAATGAGGTGGTCCACCGGAGAATTGGTGAAGAAAGAAATGTGTGGAAAACGCTGACATGAAGAAGGGACAAGATGGTTAGACATAAGTTAAGACATAAGGGAATAACTTACATGGTATTAGAAGGAGCTGTAGAGCGTAAAAATTGTATAGAGATAGGAATATCTCCGACAAATAATGAAGCACGTAGGTTGCAAGCCTTACTCTAAAATGAAGAGGTTGACGTAGAAGTGGAATTCGTGGTGAGGCGCACCAAACCAGTCAGAAGAAAAATATACTTGTCAAAAAATTGAATCTTTGTGACACAAATGATAAGAAATATTTATGTAATTCTTTTTTTACCCTCATTGCTAGCCTTACGTAATTAAGTTGATGGGTTTGCGACCCACAGTAGTAACAATACATTCGTGACTTAAATCTTTCGTGCGAGCTCTGATGAAGGATGGTGGATATCAGTGGAAGAACTGGTTTTCTGGTAAATCGGTATTTCTTGTCTTCTTTAACTCGAGGGTTAACAACGCTCAAAATAACCGTTTTTTTATATTGCTATTATTTCCAACTTCGAATGAGGTTTGAAAAATTCTGATGAACTTGAAGGAGTAGGGAGATCTCGATCGATAGTGCGTTGACGCTGTGGCAGAAACTGGTCTCACTGTCTCTAGCAAAGATGGCGCACTTGAAGGAAACAGGTGTGGTGAGAGGCTGAAGGAAAAGTCACATGTTGATGACTTCCCATCACTTCCAGATGGTGTCCATTTTTCACCCTGAAGTAACCACAAAATTAAAATGTCGATTATTTTCTCACGTTTATAGCATGTCAGTAGAATTATAGGTGTAGAAATCAAATTGACATTCTCTTCCAAGGAACACTGTCGATCAAAATTTTTGGTAACATTCTCCGTGAACAGCAATCTTGTAAGCTATTATCAGTGGAAAACAGTTTGGATGGCAATGGTTATTTTATTTAAAATAACCGGTTTCGGCCTAGTCTGAGGCCATCTTCAGACATGAACCATCAGCTGAAGTTGACCATGCCTAGAACAGTCAGTAGACCTCGGACGCAGAAAATTCTGATGTCTACTTACTGTTCTGTACTCTACTGTATTCCTTTCCCCTGTTCTTGTCAATCGTTCCCTAATGCTTCCTCTGAAACTCTCTACAGTCTCTTGTTCTTTCAGTTTATATATATATATCCCATCTCCATAAATTCATACCTTTTTGTAATTTCTTCAGTCCTAATCTACAATTCATAACCAATAAACTGTGGTCAGAGTCCTTATCTGCCCGTGGAAATGTCTTACAGTTTAAAACCTGGTTCCTAAATCTCTGTCTTACCATTATATAATTTATTTGAAATCTTCTCATGTCTCCAGGCCTCTTCCACGTATACAATGTTCTTTCATGATTCTTAAGCCAAGTGTTAACTGTGATTAAGTTATGCTCTGTGCAAAATTCTACCAGGTGGATTCCTTTTTTATTCTTTATCCCCAGCCCTTATTCACCTACTACTTTTCCTACTCTTCCGTTCCTATTACAGAAATCCAGTCCCCCACGACTATTAAATTTTCGTCTCCCTTAACTATCTGAGCAATTTCTTCTATCGCATTATCGCATTATACATTTCTTCAATCTCTTCACCATCTGCGGCGCTAGCTGGCACATAAACCTGTACTACTGTGGTAGCAGTGGGCTTCATGTCTATCTTGGCTACAATAATGTGCTCTCTATGCTGTTCATAGTAGCTTACCCGCTCTCCTATTTTTTATTATTATTAAACCTACTCCTGCATTACCACTATTTGATTTTGTATTTATAACCCTGTATTCACCTGACCAGAAGTGTTGTTCCTCCTGCCACCGAACTTCACCAATTCCGACTATATCTAACGTTTACTTATCCGCTGGACTTTAAAAATTTTCTAACTTACCTGTCCGATTAAGCGATATGACATTCAGCTCTCCGATCCATAGAAGGCGTTTTCTTTCTCTTGTTAACGACGTCCTTCAGAGTAGTCCCCGCCCAGAGATCCGAATTGGGACAATTTTACCTACGGAATATTTTGCTCAAGAGGACACCATCATCATTTAATCGTACATCAAAGCCGTATGCTCTCGGAAAAAATTAAGGCTGCAGTTTCCCCTTGCTTTCAGCCGTTCGCAGTACCAGCACAGCAATGCTGCTTTGGTTGATGGCCAGATCAGTCAAACATCCAGACAGTTGCCCCTGTAACTACTGAAAAGGCTGCTGTCCCTCTTCAGGAACCACACGTTGTTTGGCCTCTAAACAGTTACCTCTACATTGGGGTTGCAGCTATGGTACGGCTATCTGTATCGCTGAGGCACACAAACCTCACCACCAACGGCAAGTTCCATGATTTATCATTTCAATTTTTAAATTAGTATATTCCTTTCACGTACTTAAGATTCAGTCAAAAACTCTCACGTTCATTGCAGACACTTAAAAGTCTGAGGGTTCGACTTATTTATACTAATACCATTCTCTTTATACTTAGTCGGTGTTGGCCATTGCACATTGTAGATCAAGCGTTAAATTCATTGGTTTCGCGGCATTCGTTATCATCGTTGCCACACTCTAGAGTCTACTTCAGACTCATAAGTTCTGACGAGTAGAATAGGTATCTACAAAAGCTATATTCCCGAAACTTCCAGTGTGTGAAAATGGAAGTTTACAATATGTTTATTAGCAGTCATGACTTGTGAGTATGAGACATACATTTTACCGCAAAAACCATCCAAGAATAGAGGGTGGCTAAGCGGTATATGAAGAGATGTATTGGGGGAATTACTACGAGAAAACGAAAACATTCCACGAGGCAACATGCCAGACGGAATTCGTAATTACGACTGTAATGAAAACCAAATGAAGGACAGCGTGATGTTTCGCCAGAAGGATTATCATCGACGATAAAATAAGTTGTCTACTAGATTTCAAGGAAAAGGAAAAGACGGAGTCGGTGCTGTAATCGAAAGTTGGCAGAACTAAATGTTCAAATGTGTGTGAATTCCTAAGGGACCTAACTGCTCAGGTCATCGGTCCCTAGACTTACGCACTACTTAAACTACACTATTGGCCATTAAAATTGCTACACCAAGAAGAAATGCAGATGATAAACGGGTATTCATTTGACAAATATATTATACTAGAACTGACATGTGATTACATTTTCACGCAATTTGGGTACAAAGATCCTGAGAAATCTGTACCCAGAACAACCACCTCTGGCCGTAATAACGGCCTTGATACGCCTGCGCATTGAGTCAAACAGAGCTTGAATGGCGTGTACAGGCACAGCTGCCCATGCAACTTCAACACGATACCATAATTCATCAAGAGTAGTGACTGGCGTACTGTGACGAGCTAGTTGCTCGGCCACCATTGACCAGGCGTTTTCAATTGGTGAGAGATCTGGATAATGTGCTGGCTAGGGCAACAATCGAACATTTTCTGTATCCAGAAAGGCCCGTAAACGACCTGCAACATGCGGTCTTGCATTATCCTGCTGAAATGTAGGGTGTCACAGGGATCGAATGAAGGGTAGAGCCACGGGTCGTAACACATCTGAAATGTAACGTCTACTGTTCAAAGTGCCGTCAATGTGAACAAAAGGGGACCGCGACGTGTAAGCAATAGCACCCCATACCATCACGCCAGGTGATACGCCAGTATGGCGATGACGAATACACGCTTCCAATGTGCGTACACCACGATGTCACCAAACACGGATGCGACCATCATGATGCTGTAAACAGAACCTGGATTCATCGGAAAAAATGACGTTTCGCCATTCGTGCACCTATGTTCGTCGTTGAGTACACAATCGCAGGCGCTCCTGTCTGTGATGCAGCGTCAAGGGTAACCGCAGCCATGGTCTCCGAGCTGATAGTCCATGCTGCTGCAAACGTCGTCGAACTGTTCGTGCAGATGGTTGCTGTATTGCAAACGTTCCCATCTGTTGACTCAGGGATCGAGACGTGGCTGCACGATCCGTCACAGCCATGTGGATAAGATGCCTGTCATCTCGCGTGCTAGTGATACGAGGCCGTTGGGAGCCAGCACGGCGTTCCGTATTACCCTCCTGAACCCACCGATTCCATATTCTGCTAACAGTCATTGGATGCTGGCCAATGCGAGCAGCAATGTCGCGGTACGATAAACCGCAATCGCCATAGGCTACAATCCGACCTTTATCGAAGTCAGAAACATGATGGTACCCATTTCTCCTTCTTACACGAGGCATCACAACAACGTTTCACCAGGCAACGCCCGTCAACTGCTGTTTGTGTATGAGAAATCGGTTGGAAACTTTCCTCATGTCAGCACGTTGTAGGTGTCACCACCGGCGCCAACCTTGTGTGAATGCTCTGAAAAGCGGATCATTTGCATTTCACAGCATCTTCTTCTTTTCGGTTATATTTTTCATCTGTAGCACATCATCTTCGTGGTGTAGCAATTTTAATGGCCAGTAGAGTAAATGTGAATAGTTTTCTGCATAGTGAACTTGGGGCTCACATTGTTGAAGGCCACATAACGATTCAGACAGGAAACAAGCTCGTCAGAGTCGTAGGTTCTCTGCTGTCCACCAAAATTATTGATTGATTGATAATATAAATTTCCATTCTCGGATAGCTGGGACTTTGTACAGTAAGGGAAGGAAAAGATAATGTGATACGTTGAATACTGATGACGCTTGTGAATAAATCAAATTTGTGTTCTTTTTCAAGTTGTCTTCAAATATATAATCAATCCAGTAACCTTTAGCCGAACGACCCATGGAACACCTCTTCCGAAGATATTAATTTCCATCTCCTCCACAAAATACCGCAAATGCCAATGTAGAGCAACTATTTATGACATAGTGTTCAATAAACATTTATTGATGTTATAGGCTATGTGTATTAAAATGAACGAGCTTCTTTGACAAATTTAGACTCCATGCCAATACTAATTACGACAAAAGTCTTGTGGCGACGTAAATAGTTGACAAGTAGACTAAATGAAAATGTGTAATAACTTCGGTAACTCCGTGACGGACTACTTAACATCTTCGGTTGACTGTTCTAATTTTTGTAAGCTCCCTCTGTTCCCGCACGAGAGCATTTTGTCCCTTGTTTTTCGCTGTTCATTAAAGTAATAAAGTTATAACATTTACGACGTCGGTATTCAATTGAGGATTATAGTTTTCAGGGGCCGTATGTGGTCGCTATTCTGAATGAGGATGGCCTTGGACGCGTTGCAGATTGTGACCAGATATTCGACAGCACAACCCGACCTCAAAGATGTCACGCATTCTTCCCATAATAGACAGTTATGTAAAAAGAGAACAATACAACTTCAGTAGTCACGTAAGTAACGAATATTTTAACATAACATAAATTGGTAATGCGGCTTATACATGCATTGTGTCGGAATATGTCGGAAATTACACACGTAGCGAATACCATCGGCAGTTTCCATGACACTGCAGGAGGAAAACGACAAACAATTGAAAGGAGAAGCCACACCGGCGGCTGTCGGGTTCTGTGTTACGCTGAACTACCGTGGCTTTCACAGTCGCAGGGCAGTTATAGCTAGCCAGGTAAGTGTTATCACAGAAGACTACTTGCATGTGGCAGGTGATTGTAATTAAAGTGCAGCTATGGCGGTTAAACTTGGAAGATATTCTAATGTGCCATTGCGGAACCTATTTACGCTGAAAAAAAAGTCAGTCTCAATTTCGGCAACCAGGTGCAAATCTGGCGCTGTCTATGCAAGGAAGACGTATAGAAATGTGGTGTATCTAAAGGATTAAGAACGGGACGTGGACAGAAAAGCCGGCCGGAGTGGCCCAGCGGTTCTAGGCGCTTCAGTCTGGAACCGCGCGACCGCTACGGTCGGAGGTTCGAATCCTGCCTCGGGCATGGATGGGTGTGATGTACTTAGGTTAGTTAGGTTTAAGTAGTCTAAGTTCTACGGGACTGATGACCTCAGATGTTAGGTCCCATAGTGCTCAGAGCCATTTGAACCATTGGACAGAAAGCGTCAAACAAGTTAAAGGCGTAATTTTGATATTATTAACCGTCGCTTACACCTGGTGACCAAAATTGGACTAATTTTTTATCCGGAATAAATCGGTTCAGTGTTAACGCAGTTGAATATCTACCAAGTTTCACACTGGAACTCTGTGAGTAGCTGCACTTTAATTATAACCACTTGGTATATACTGGGGAACTGTGTTCTGTCAGACAGGTTTAATCTGGCAGGGAGTTCAAAACACCGCACTTTCCGCTGCTGAGGGAAAGATTATTCTTACAAAAATACGTAGTGGTTTTCATCATTACTTTCTTGACTCTTCAACAAAGCTTTATTGTTAATTAATCAGCGATGTGATTGTAACATCACAGTTTAGCGTGAATTGAAATGTGTAGAGTTTTAATTGTTTTATACACAGTGAGACTGGAGCTCACGTTGGGGGACTGTTTAGCTCACAGCCAGTCAAACGGAAAAGAATGGTAGTTAGAGCACAATATTACTTCCGTATCAAGAACGTCGGACAGAGCAGCAGTCCTGTTTGTATTTATTAGGACAAAGAAATTGGTCGTTGCCTCTTGAAGGTATCTTTCGAGCTTTGATTTGGACAAATTTACGGGAAGTGTGACGATCCAAGAGTCAGGATATTTATAACGCCGCATATGTTTTTCTCTCAGCTCTCTTGTTCATTGCAATGACGTAATTAAGGGCACCATGTAATCGGAAAACATTCATATTGTGAAAGTCAACCATTTTATTTCTCAAATGACATTCTTAGACCCATTGATTAAGTCAATCATGAAGATGCAATATCTCTTGACTTCCGAAAGGCATTTGGCTCTTTACCATGTTAAAGGAAGTGGTTGCACGTTAGTGCCCGTCGAGGAACTTGCTGAGCGTTGTCTGTGGTCAGTGCCACAGCCCATAGGAGGGTGGTGCGCCTCGACTTGTTGGAGCCCTAGTGCTCTCGATGGGTCAAGCTGGACAGGCTCGTTCCCAGAGTACTGCATACGCCTGCAATCTGTTGTCGAGATGGTGTGAAGGCCGAAGTCGACAGTAACACAAAGGACAGCCCGAAAAGCCCTCCAATGGCAGACTTGCATTCACTACAATGGACTCCAAATTGGCGGCAGTTTGTAGACACCTGTTAAAGTCACCATAGCATCCCGCAACCTAATAGAACTGGTGTTCCATCGGTATCCTTGATGCAGATGGAATAGCCTCACTCTGAGAATGAGCTTGTGGAGGGTGGAGATTTTATAGCAGACATTGGTGACCGAATGTGCTCTCGTTTTTTGAGCCAGTCTTCGCTCTTGGCTTCTCTAGTGTTTAACTTCAGGGTTTCAGAACGTTCCTTCATGCGAAGTTTGCATCCTGAAAGGCGTTTTTGTGACATCTCTAGGTAATATTACTACATTTATGCTCATTACAGTAGAGTGTTTTGTCTGCTCCCGCATAGTCTGATGAAATGAGCTCCCGGATTGTATAGTCGGAAAACGGGCCCCACTCAACGACATCTCATTCGGTTTCTAACACAATTTTATTTCTGTACTTACTTGCTATTCCACTGTGCTCAAATGGCTCTGAGCACTATGGAACTTAACATCAGTCCCCTAGAACTTAGAACTACTTAAACCTAACTAACCTAAGGACATCACACGCATCCATGGCCGAGGCAGGATTCGAACCTGCGACCGTATCGGTTGCGCGTTTCCAGACTGAAGCGCCTATAACCGCTCGGCCACAGCGGCCGACTACCCACTGTGCAAAGTGTAGTCGAAGTATCTAGACTCAGTATTAAACAAGCAATTAGGGTAAGTACTTCAGCACCTCTTCAGACAGCAAGTTGTGTTGTAGAGTAGTCACAGTCCGCACCGAGGCATTTAGCACCTATTCGTCATAGACTCCACACACGAAAGGAACAGAAAGAATCTGCAGTGTCTAGTATAACTGGGTATGGGTACAAAAGCAGATGCAGATTGCCTCTTTACGTTTAATCTGAGGATACATTTGTATTACTGGGCACCTACGTATCTGAAATCGGTTGAGTCCATTACGTACCTGCCACTGTGAAATTCTTACCCACAACTTTCAGTTTACAACAGTGGCATCTAGTTTCCTATAGCAAAATATTCCGTAATAAAGGACAAGATAATGGGTGAGAGTAAATGAAGTTAATGGACAGCTTCATGTCTGGTTACATTCTTCTTTAATCTTTATAAGCTGAGGTAAATTAGATGAAAAAGTGACGGTTACTGATGCTGTGTCCAAAAGCTCAGCCTCTGTCAACCAGTTACCACTGACAGGTACGTCAGACAAATTTGGGATATAAGTAATATAAATAGTGAGTCTGCGATTTAATCAAATTTTCTCGTTCCACGGTGAAAGCCATGGTCTATGATTATAACTCATGAACGTTCTACGTTTGTCACAGCAGTGGACATAGCAGTGCCTAGGCACATTCATTTTACTCTCTTTTGTAGTATAATATTTAAGACATGACAGTGTATTAACTGTGCATAACGTAAACGTGTTATCGCATGCGAGGAAAGCTGACCTTTTAATTGTGTATTAACCACTTGACAGGGCGTGTGTGTTCCATTATAACGGTACTCTTCTCTCTTCTCAAAAGTCATGGTTTGTCAAAACTTTTAGAGAGCCTGCTTACACTACGCCGCCCCCAACCGAACCCAGGGTTATTGTGCGGTTGGGCCCCAGTGGACATCCCCCCCCCTCCCCAGCCACCCTCCCAGGAACGTCTCATACCAGACGTGTATAACCCCAAACATTTGAGTGGTAGGGCAATTATGGTGTACACGTAAATGGAGACAGTGTTTGCGCAACAATCGCCGATATACTGTAAATGAAGCGGAATAAGGGGAATCAGACGGCATTCGCCGAGGGAGATAAAAAAACCGCCTTAAAAACCTTCCACAGACTGGCCGGCACCCCGGACCTCGACACTAATCCCTTGGGAGGATTCGTGCCGGGGACCGGCACGCCTTTCCGCCCGGAAAGCATTGCTTTAGATCGCACGGCTAACTTTTTTTTTTTTTTTCGAGACTCAAACCCAGGACCTTTGCCTTTCGCGGGCAAATGCTCTGCCAACTTTTTTATTTTTTTTATTTTTTTGTTTTTTTTTACTTTTTTAACATTAGTTAACCCTTTTATAAAAGGGAACTAAAAAAAAGAACCAAGTGCCACCGCCACTTTTCATCCTAAAAAAAGAAAAAAAAACATCTGTTCCTCTTCAGGCGTTGGCTCCTGACTAAACCTACCCCAGAGAGCTGCCTATCTACCAGGGTAAATATAGGAAATCAAGGTTAGGGCTATCCTTACAAACAAAACAAAATCTTCTTTTTTCTGAATTTTATTTTTATTTTTGTTGTTGTTATGTTATTATTTTTTTGTTTTTGTTTAGTTTTGTTGTGTCATTGATCAGAGGCCTTCTGCGCCCCGCTGGTAATATGTTGAGTCACGTCTTCTCGAAATTGATGCGTTCTGTTCAATTGTTCAGAAATGTTCATTGGTTCAAACAGGAAACGTTCTTCTCTCTTGGCTTAACACATTCCAGCTGCGAGGCGGGTCGTGGAAAGCACTCCCAAGGAAGTTCGAGAAAAATTGTCTGTATTTTGGGTGACGGACAACGATATAATGACGGTCATTGAGGTATGTCCAAAAATCGAGTACAGAGTCTACAGTTTGTCCAAATAGGTAGTGAATGGCATGTCCGCGAATCCAATTCACAGCATTGGTCTTTGTCCGAGGAAAATATTCACG
Organism: Schistocerca gregaria; assembly: GCF_023897955.1. Taxonomy (NCBI): domain Eukaryota; kingdom Metazoa; phylum Arthropoda; class Insecta; order Orthoptera; family Acrididae; genus Schistocerca; species Schistocerca gregaria. The sequence continues at coordinate 199,971,329 of NC_064927.1, forward strand.
ATCCGGAAATAATAATGAAAGGGGAGTAATCCGATCCGGAATGTCCCGCGTTAGAAAAGCGACAATAAGACGAATCAAGTGCCAAACCTCCTCCGCCGGTCCGCAAACAAACCGATGTTCATCATTGTCTGGGACTCCACACGTGGAACAGAGAGGTGATTGGGCGAGGTGGATACGATGAAGGCGAGATTGGTTGATTTGCTTACCATTGACAGTTAGGTACCAGACAGATTGAACATTCGTGTCAAGGTAACGGGCGAAAACCGCGCGGCATACATGACGCCAGTCTACCTGGGGGAACTTTTGTTCAATCGGGTTAGGTGGACGACCTAATTGGAGGACATTGTATACTGCCTTTGTCTTGAGTAAAAGCTGTCTTGGTAAGGTGAGGCGTAGATAACTGAGTTCAAGAAAGAAGTATCGTATATAATGTAACTGGACCGGAACGTCCGAGATCATCACTGGGGCTGACAGTGAGACCGGCGTATATGCCATCAGGAGGAGACCAGTGAGGCTCGTTGGGCATCGTGTCCATACCATCATCTGGGAGCTGACAAATAGGGCGCGAGCTCTATCCGGCACGTGAAACAGACCTATCCCACCTCGTTCACGGGGAAGAGTAAGGGTTGCATAGTTAACTTTGAATAACAGCCCAGAGCTGACGAAAGATGCCATCGCTGCCAACATGCGACGTGCCACAGTAAGCGGGAAAGGTAGAACTTGTGCTACATGGGGAACTCGGGATGCGATATATATATTGACATATCGAGCTCGTTGGAGAATATCTAGGGATCGAAGGCGATGGTTCATAAGACCTGCTCTGATCATTAAAAGGAGGCGTCTGCAGTTGATGGCGGCTGAACGCCGGAGATCAGATGAAAAGTCTATTCCTAAACAGCGAGTGGTATCAACGGTGGTGAGAGGTGTAATACACTCCACAGGGATTCCCGTGCCAATGAACATAACTTGTGACTTACGTACGTTTAAAGAGCTACCCGACGCCTCACCATAAGTCGCTACCCACGTCAAAACAGCTCGAACCTCGTCGGCATTACGTAAACAGATGACTACATCGTCAGCATAGGCCGTGCAACAGAATCGGTATCGATCTATGGACAACCCTACCAAACGTTGTCTGAGCCCACATAGCAAGGATTCCAAGGAAAAGGCGAACAAAATCGCTGATAGAGGGCAACCTTGACGTACGGATCTACCTATTTTTATCGGAGGAGTGAGTCTGCCATTGTACATAATCCTGGAAGAGGCACCCCGCAGAAGGCGCATCACTACCATGATAACGGCGACTGGAAAACCCATATGGTGGAGAACGGCCGTAAGGAACGAATGGTCAACCCTATCAAAAGCTTGACTAAAGTCCAAAGACGCAAGTGACCCAGAGAGGCGTTGTGCCTGGGTAACGGCGATCATATCCCTGTAGCGGCATAAAGCGGTGCGGATATTATTATCCCCTCCCAAAGATGCTTGGTCTGGCGACACAACATATCGGGCAACGGTTTTAAGTCGTGCCGCCAAAAGGCGAGTGAAGATTTTCATATCACTGTTAAGGAGGGTGAGGGGCCGATAATCACTGATATTGTTGCCACCATGCGGTTTATGTACAGGAATAATAATTCCTTCCATGAAAGAGTCCGGCACAGGTACTTCCGGAGACATCAGTTCCCGACATATGGAGGTGAAGGTGGACTCTAACAAATCACGGAAGGTGCGATAAAATTCGAGGGGAAGACCGTCGGGTCCTGGGGAGCGATTGATGGTTCCTGCTCGGATCGCATCGCGGACTTCATCATCAGTCACCTCTGACACCAAGTCAATCGCCGCATCTCCTGAGAGACCACCGAAGTTGAGCTGTGAGACTTCCTCGATCAACTCTGGGGAATGTGGAATTGCGGCGTAGAGCTGCTGGTAGTGGGCGTGAAGCACATTCCCTATTGCAGATTGGGTTACGTAGCGACGCCCATCTTGGTCTGTTAGGATGGGAATAAATTTTCGGCGACGATTTTGGCGTTCTTGGATTATATGGTACATAGATGGATGTTCATGAGGCATGCGATCAGCAGTACGAGATCGTACTATCGCTCCTTCCAAATGCCTTCGCATGAGATTGGAGATTTGGGCCTTAGCATGGTTTATCCTTGTATGGCGCTCAGGGGAGGCTGGCATCGTGGAGCATTCTCGTAGGATCCTGTAGTAAAAGTCCATAGTGCTCTTCCTCCAGGCGACAACATCTTTTCCATATCGGATCAAAGTTTTTCGAAGAGCAGGTTTTGCACACTGGATCCACCAGGATATGGTAGACGGATTCGTGAGACGGCGTCTATTACATGTGATCCAAGTGTCTTCTATTAGAAGTCGACAGTCAGGTGAATTAAGAAGTGCCGTGTTCAGTTTCCATAAACCACGTCCGTGCCATACTGCCTGTCTTGCGAGAACAACGTCACAGAAGTAAGCCTCATGATCTGAGAAAGCAACAGGCCAGATTTCAGCCTGTCTTGTGTGTTGAATTAGGGATCGCGAGATGTAGATGCGATCCAGTCGGCTAGAGGAGTGCGCAGTGTAGTACGTAAAGCCCAAACGATCACCGTGAACATGTCTTCACGTGTCGACAAATTGTAGCCGCGTCACGACTGTTTCCAGAGCTGCGCATGGTGAGTGACGCGGCAATTGATCCTGAGGTCGCTGGGTGCAGTTGAAGTCTCCACCCATGACCCAGTCATCGTGTGGTCCCATAAAAAGGGGTGTAACTTCATCTGCGAAGAAGGCATTGCGTTCACGACGGTGGCTGGAGCCCGACGGCGCATAAATGTTGACGATGCGTACACCAAAGAGAGTAAGGGCCATACCTCTGCCGTTGGGGAGGTATAGGATATCTTCGGCAGGAAGACCTTCTCGTAAGATGATGGCAACACCACTACCGGTGTCCGAAGCGGGAGAAAGATGCGCCGTGAAGCCATGTGGTGGTGAAAAATCGGCGACATGCACTTCCTGAAAAAGCGCAATATCAATGTCCGCATCATAAATTATATCGCGGAGCAGCGCTAGTTTGTGGGGCGCACGAATGGTCGCGAGGTTAATCGTTGCGACACGATCATGCTGGTGTTGGAGTCCCACAGGCACAGGTGGGGCTGCTTCTTCAGGAGCGAGAGGTCGTCGATCTTGCCGGTCCGCTGAAGAGGTTGCTATTGTGGAGAGTTTGCGGGCGCGGGCGCAACCGATGGGGGCGCCCCATCATCAGCACCGTCCACCCCAGTCCCTTCGATCTCCACGTCGTCTGCCCAGGAGACTGATACTGCGGTAGGGTACCGACTGTGTACATCATCCATGTGGAGAGGAGACGTATTTTTCGGCTCAGCATATAGACTTTCTTCAACGTCGACTTGTGGGGGCGACGGCGCCAGTAAGGAGGGGTGGTCGTTGCCAGTGGTCGCCTGTGGCGGGTCGTTCGCATCAGACGTTTGGACATCATAGAGCGGTTTATCATCCATCTTCGGTTCTGCATCTCTGGCATCCATCCGGAGAATGGATTCATCAGGGGGTGTACGGCTACGTTTCTTTCTCTTTCGTGTCGACCCTTGTTTTCGAAAAGGTCGTTCCGAGTCTGATTGCGGGTGGCCCTCGTCTGACTCCGGACCAGTCTGAAGGAAAGCAGAAGTAGGTACCACTCCCGGATCAACGTCCATCTCAGCAGCATTTTCAGTCACAGTGCTGCGATGATGTGGAAGGTCAGGATCTGGCGTCTGTGGCACCTCAGAAGGAATCTCAGTAGCGGTTGCATCTGCCTGATCAGACGACGTCAACAGAGCAGGAAGACCCTGTGTAGAGGTGCTACCTTCCTGGGCAGCCTTCGCATATGTGACCGGGATCTGAGTGATCACCGCTGGGGACGCTTCCTCGCCGACCGGCGTTTGGATCAGGCGGCGTCGCATGCAGGCGGATCTGACGTGGCCTTCTTGTCCACAACCCGCACATGTTCGGGGTTGGCCGTCGTACATGACAATGGCTCGCACACCGCCAATTGTCAGGTATGATGGTATATGTTTTTTCAGTTCAATTTTTACCTGACGCACACCATTAAGGACATGGTAGGTCGTGAAGGTTTGCCATTTTTCCTCTACGTAACCGATGACGTTACCGTATGGTTGTAACGCAGAGACAATTACGTCCTTCGGCACTTCAAATGGTAGTTCAAACACCCTAATCGTGCGTTGACCGTACTCTGCGAGTTCAAGTGTTACTGCTCCGACGTGACCATCAGAGTATTTGAACTTAAGTCCATTGGTATGGCGGCGAATAACATCTTCACACACCTCGGTGTTTGTCATTTTAATATGAACGACACTACTCGTGATCGAAAAATGGATTCCGATAACGTGGTTAGGATCTAAACGAACTTCTTCACGTAGGACGAGGTCGCGCATGTTCAGCTGGGAAGGAAACTTTAAGGGTCGCACGGCGGTAAGCGCTCGACATGTTGCTCGCGGTGGACGGACACAAGCCTTAAAGCTACGACGCGGAAGTAAACAAACCTGCAGCGGGGCCGGCGCGCGGGGCCGTCCGCACGCTGCCACGGCTGAGAGCCGACTGATCGGAAAGCAGTGCTTTAGATCGCACGGCTAACGGGGCCGGCGATTTAAAGGATGGCAATTGGTGTAATAACTTGCAAGAGAGCCGAGCTTTGTGACACATCCATAACTCGCTATGTGAAGAGTAATAAAGCAGTCTCGGCGGGTATGTGGAGACTCGTAATTGACAGAAATGTGCGAGGCATGGTATATGAATGGTAAATGAGGAAATGAAGTTGCTATTGTTTTTGCTGTGAAATACGGAATGGGAAGGGGACAACGAAGTGCGTTTACGCGTGCATTGTCTTACGCAAAGACTGGTTTGATGCATCTCTCCATGCTACTCTATCCTGTGCAAGCCTCTTTACGTCCGAATACCTACTGCAACTTATATCCTTTTGAATCTGCTTAGTGTATACATCTCTTCGTCTCCACCATTTTTACCCTCCACACCTCCATCCAACATTAAATTGATGATTCCTTCATGCCTAGAACGTGTACTACCAACCGATTCCTTCTTCTAGTCAAGTTGTGCCACAAATTCCTCTCCTCTGTAAACCAGTACCTCCTCACTAGCTACATGATCTATCCATCTAATCATCAGCATTCTTCTGTAGCACCACATTGCAAATCTTCTATTATCTTCTTGTCTAAACTCGTTATCGTTCCTGTTTCTCTGCCACACATTGCTTCACTCAATTCAAATACTATCGTAAAAGACTACCTGACGCTTAAGTCTATACTCGATGTTAACAAATTTCGCTTCTTCAGAAACGCTTTCCCACTTCGACGGTCATCAGTTATTTTGCGTCCCAAATAGCAAAACTCATTTACTAATTTAAGAGTCTCATTTTCTAATCTAATTCCTCAGCTTCACCTGATTTAATTCGACTACTTTCCATTATCCGTGTTTTTCTTTTGTTGATGTTCATCTCAAGACACTGTGCATTAGCTTCAGCTGCTCTTCCAGGTCCTTTGCTGTCACTGACAGAATTACAATGTCGTTGGCAAACGTCAAAGTTTTTATTTATCTCCACGGATTTTAATTCCTACTTCACACTATCTCACTCCCTTCTCAACCACTGCTTTCCTTTCGTTCCCCTCGTCTCTTACAACCGACATCTGGTTTCTGTACAAATTGTAAACAGCCTTTCGCTCCCTATATTTTATCACTGCTACCTTCAGAGTTTGAAAGAGGGTATTCCAGCCAACATTGTCATAATCTTTCTCCAAGTCTACAAATGCTACAAACGTAGGTTTGCCTTTCCTTAATCTGTCTTTTAAGAGAAGACCTAGGGTCAGTATTGCCTCGAGTGTTCCAACATTTGTACGGAATCCAAAGTGAACTTCCCCGAGGTTGCCTTCTACCAGTTTTTCCGTTCGTCTGTAAAGAATTCTTGTTAATATTTTGTAGCCGTGACAAATTAACCTACACTAATTTAACCGACAGGAAGAAGGTGCTGTGATTTGCAGATTAGCTTTTCAGAGCATTCTCCCAAGTTTGGCGCCGGTGGTGACACCTACAACGTGCTGACATGAGGAAAGTTTCCAACCGATTTCTCATACACAAACAGCAGTTGACGGGGGTTGCCTGGTGAAACGTTGTTGTGATGCCTCGTCTAAGGAGGAGAAAGGAGAAATGCGTACCATCACGTTTCCGACTTTGATAAAGGTCGGATTGTAGCCTATGGCGATTGCGGTTTATCGTATCGCGACATTTCTGCTCGTGTTGGTCCACATCCAATGACTGTTAGGAAAATATGGAATCAGTGGGTTCAGGAGGGTAATACGGACCGCCGTGCTGGCTCACAACGGCCTCGTATCACTAGCAGTCGAGATGACAGGCATCTTATCCGCATGGCAATAACGGATTGTGCAGCCACGTCTCGATCCCTGAGTCAGCAGTTGGTGACGTTTGCAAGACAACCATCTGCACGAACAGTTCGACGGCGTTTGCAGCAGCATGGCCTATCAGCTCGGAGACCACGGCTGCGGTTACCCTTGGCGCTGCATCACAGACAAGAGTGCCTGCGATGGTGTACTCAACGACGAACCCGGGGGCACGAATGCAAGACGTCATTTTTTCGGATGAATCCAGGTTCTGTTTACAGCAGCATGATGGTCGTATCCGTGTTTGGTGACATCGCGGTGAACGTACATTGGAAGCGTGTGTTCGTCATCGCTGCCATATCACCCGGCGTGATGGTATGGGGTGCCATTGGTTACACGTCTCGGTCACCTCTTGTTCCCATTGACGGCACTTTGAACAGTGGACGTTACATTTCAGATGTGTTACGACCCGTGGCTCTACCCTTCATTCGATCCCTGCGAAACCTTACATTTCAGCAGGATGATGCACGACCGCATGTCGCAGGTCCTGTACAGGCCTTTATGAATACAGAAAATGTTCGATTGTTGCACTGGGCAGCACATTCTCCAGATCTCTCACCAATTGAAAACGACTGGTCAACGGTGGCCGAGTAACTGGCTCATCACAATACGGCAGTCACTACTCTTGATGAGCTGTGGTATCGTGATGAAGCTGGATGGGTGCCATCCAAGTTCTGTTTGACTCAATGCCCTGGCGTATCAAGGTCGTTATTACGGCCAGAGGTGGTTGTTCTGGGTACTGATTTCTCAGCATCTATGCACCCAAATTGCGTGAAAATGTAATCACATGTCAGTTCTAGTATATTATATTTGTCCAATGAATGCCCGTTTATGATCTGCATTTCTTCTAGGTGTAGCAATTGTAATGGCAAGTAGTGGTTTTGCCAGGTACAGGGCAGTGCAGAGCCAGAATGCCTTGCTGTGAAATCCACCCCCGCGTAATGAAGCCAGAAGAGGAGGCGAGGGAGCTGGAGGAGTTCCCTGTGGACTGGCTGCCGCCAGGGGAACTGCAGCGGTGGAGTCAGGTGGCTGACTTCTACGACGGCGCCTCCATCCTCCTCACAGGCGCCACAGGATTCATTGGCACCCTCATAATCGAGAAGCTGCTGCGCTCCTGCCCCGGCGTCTCCACGGTCTACGTGCTCGTCAGGGACAAGAAGGGCGTGCCGCTGCGGGAGCGGCTGCGCTCTCATCTGGAGAAACTGGTAAACCTACTAGAGATACTGGACCAGAAACTGCTCGTATCAACACTCACAATAACAGAATAATTTGGCACTCGACAGTATCCAAATACAACGCAACTCGTGCACGTGTCTACAATCACTAATGATGTACATAAGTTGTCAAAACTAAGCCTTGAAACTGGATACATTTGTAACCACACAGTGATGGGACAGTAGGTCCGGTGACGTTATTGAGACTTCAAGAGGCAGGACTGACACCCTGACGCATGGGTGGTTTGGTGGGAGATGGCCTGCTCTGTGGCCAAAGACTCTAATTTGTATCATTAACAATGAAGCTTTTGTTGTTCCACATTACACTGTGTCTTAATTCACGGCAGTGAGCAGTGGCAACGGCCATTAAGGCCAATGACTGTGCACACAACGCCATCTCGGACATTGCAGCAGTACAGACAGCAGACAGGTACTCAATACCCAGATACGGCATGACACATTGTCTGCAGATCAGCACTGTCTGTCCTGCCTCTGGTGTTAGTAGCGCAGGGCAGTGGATTACTTAATTCCTCTTCTCGACATCATAGTCTGCACCCTGGTAAGCACCAACTGGCCCTGTACACAATGTGCGACATGTGACTGAGTCATACTGTGGACCATGACAGTTGTAAGCCACGCAGTATTATAGTAAATCTACTGGGAAAGAAGTCGACTGGTTGCTGTGGTACACCCCTACACAGTGTCAATCATTGACTGGCCCCCAGTTACGCGTCCAGAAGGCCTGATGATGAATGTAGCCCACAGCGTCCACCACTCTTGACTCGAACAGCAGCACTGCGGATTGCAGTGTCAAAATCCTCCCAGCAGGACTCGCTGTTCCATCAGAATTCAGAGACACTCTCCATGAACAGAGGATAGACTGACACGGGTCATACCCCAGATTGATTGCAAACTGAGGTAAAGTAGACCAACCCACTGGATACATATACAGGCCCTCTCTCACGTGCATTGCTATCGCAAACGTGACGTTGACTTCACTTGGTCTGGTTTTCTTGACTGGAAGGTTTTCTGGCCACTTCACCTGTGTCTGGTAGATGTCTGAACATTGCCTTTCAGCAGCTGGGGTGAATGTGTTCTGGAGTGTCAATACTCTGAATAATCGTTGTTATGTCTGATGTGTTTTGGATACCCTGCTTTTACGGCGTGTAGCACTTACCATCGCGTCGTAACCACATTACCTTATAAAAGCAGTAGTGCTTGCCCATTGGCATACCATCTGACAGTTGCGTATACTCATCTCTTAGTTAGCAAGGGAAGACTTCTTAAATCCTACTCCATTCCCAAGATTATCATTTTGTGACTCATCATTTCACCTTTCTTTAACAAATCTGTCTTGGATCGGGCTCAATGTTTTGCTAGAACAGTCTTAACAAATATTAAAAGCAAAGTTTACTTTGTTCAATTCAGTTATCTTTCTTTGCTCCAGCTCAATTCGTGCCCAAAGTTTCCCTCATACTCTGTACCTGGTAACCTCACTTCTCAGAGTTTAACTTACTTAACATCTTATCTTAGTATTATTTTCTAAGTCATTACTTATACACTAGTGTAAGCTTTTCCCATAATATAGCCAACACATGCTCAAGTTTACTGTCTCCTCCTCACATAATTAGTAACATATTACTCTCAAGCTCCCATAATTATTCCTTATTCATTATTGGTAGTCCAGCCGACAGGTATCAGCTGATATGATGAACCTCTGTGACACACAGATTTTCCTCCAATGAAGATGGAGATTACACAAATCACCATTAGACCCACTATAGTTCTGGAAATTGTGACACTTATAGTCACGACGTCATGACACTGTCTATTATGATATTGTAGTACACCCGGGAGCCTCTGCTCTGTTGACATTTGACCGTTATGTGATGTTATTATTTCCTCTAATGAACGTAGGAAATCTGAGTTCAAGGTATCATTTAGGAAAGTTAAATTCTGAGCTGACAATACATGTAGGGGCTTCTCCAGCAAATACAAAATTGGCTGTGTCAAATTAATAATAAGCCAGTCGTTGTGGCCGAGCGGTTCTAGGCGCTTCAGTCCGGAACCACACAGCTGCTACGGTCGCTGGTTCGAATCCTGCCTCGTATATGGTAGTGTGTGATGCCATTAGCTTACTTAGGTTTAATTAGTCCTAAGTTTAGGGGACTGATGACCTCAGATGTTAAGTCCCATGGTGCTTAGAGCCATTTGAACCATTTGAAATTAATAATAGTGACTGTAGTCAGGAGACAATATTTCAAGGCCACTATGTCGCAGGTCGCATCACTATTTTAGTATCCTGCTGTCCAGCAGTTCCATACTAGACATGCCCTTCGGATTTCCCTGTTCATGGCAGTTTGTGACTTCTGGGGAAACTGAATAGGTATAACACATGGCCACTCTCAGGAAATAAGGTTGTGGCGACAGTACTTCATTTTTACACTCAGCTGTTTCCGTTTTTCACAAAAACAGTTCTACCTCGCTTGCCTTTTCTCCAGTCTGAACAATTCTAGTTGCACAGATCGTAACACTTTCTGACACTCCCACAGTTGTCAGTGCATACGGTACTAATGCCCTCAAGAGGTGTATGGCAACAACTGAACACTACTTGTGATATATCACCTGGAAGAAAGGTATTTGTGTCCTCTCCCTTTTTTAAAAAAGTGCAATAACACAGTTCATCATGCACTGAAAACAACTAACTTTACTCCGATCTATTGTCTATTGTTAATGTGGGACGAATAAAGCTATTTGAATGAGCAGCAGATACTTCGCCACAATTTCCTATATCGTCATCGGTCCAGGATACTAAATTGGAAAAGCAAAAAAAAGAAAAAGAGGTCACACAACCTACTTTACGCACTTAGACAAAACGATCAAGGAGCATGCTAATCTGTTTTATGGTGTTAGTTAGGGTGTTATTTCTTACAACAGCTACAGAGCCCAAGAAACGTCTGAAGTTGTTTTGTCGTCTGTGGTGGCACACTATCGTGGGTTGCATAGCTTGAATGTGGATCAGTTTTGACACCCTCCTGCTGACCTAAGCAGTCCACTTGTGTTGCTGCAAAGTCACATTTATCGATACTCAGAATTAATCATACAATACATAATCTCTTGAAAAGTTCCTGCAGTTTCTGCACATGCTCTCTCTCATTCTTCGAAAGCATAATGATATCACTGAGATGTTCTGGTTTTAGTCCTCTGAGCTCTCCATCTAGTAGCCTCTGTAAGTTAGCCATCGCTTTCTTAAGACCAAATGGCATTCGAAAGTACACTCCTGGAAATTGAAATAAGAACACCGTGAATTCATTGTCCCAGGAAGGGGAAACTTTATTGACACATTCCTGGGGTCAGATACATCACATGATCACACTGACAGAACCACAGGCACATAGACACAGGCAACACAGCATGCACAATGTCGGCAATAGTACAGTGTATATCCACCTTTCGCAGCAATGCAGGCTACTATTCTCCCATGGAGATGATCGTAGAGATGCTGGATGTAGTCCTGTGGAAAGGCTTGCCATGCCATTTCCACCTGGCGCTCAGTTGGACCAGCGTTCGTGCTGGACGTGCAGACCGCGTGAGACGACGCTTCATCCAGTCCCAAACATGCTCAATGGGGGACAGATCCGGAGATCTTGCTGGCCAGGGTAGTTGACTTACACCTTCTAGAGCACGGTGGGTGGCACGGGAAACATGCGGACGTGCGTTGTCCTGTTGGAACAGCAAGTTCCCTTGCCGGTCTAAGAATGGTAAAACGATGGGTTCGATGACGGTTTGGATGTACCGTGCACTATTCAGTGTCCCCTCGACGATCACCAGAGGTGTACGGCCAGTGTAGGAGATCGCTCCCCTCACCATGATGCCGGGTGTTGGCCCTGTGTGCCTCGGTCGTATGCAGTCCTGATTGTGGCGCTCACCTGCACGGCGCCAAACACGCATACGACCATCATTGGCACCAAGGCAGAAGCGACTCTTATCGCTGAAGACGACACGTCTCCATTCGTCCCTCCATTCACGCCTGTCGCGACACCACTGGAGGCGGGCTGCACGATGTTGGGGCGTGAGCGGAAGACGGCCTAACGGTGTGCGGGACCGTAGCCCAGCTTCATGGAGACGGTTGCGAATGGTCCTCGCCGATACCCCAGGAGCAACGGTGTCCCTAATTTGCTGGGAAGTGGCGGTGTGGTCCCCTACGGCACTGCGTAGGATCCTACGGTCTTGGCGTGCATCCGTGCGTCGCTGCGGTCCGGTCCCAGGTCGACGGGCACGTGCACCTTCCGCCGACCACTGGCGGCAACATCGATGCACTGCGGAGACCTCACGCCACACGTGTTGAGCAATTCGGCGGTACGTCCACCCGGCCTCCCGCATGCCCACTATACGCCCTCGCTCAAAGTCCGTCAACTGCACATACGGTTCACGTCCACGCTGTCGCGGCATGCTACCAGTGTTAAAGACTGCGATGGAGCTCCGTATGCCACGGCAAACTGGCTGATACTGACGGCGGCGGTGCACAAATGCTGCGCAGCTAGCGCCATTCGACGGCCAACACCGCGGTTCCTGGTGTGTCCGCTGTGCCGTGCGTGTTATCATTGCTTGTACAGCCCTCTCGCAGTGTCCGGAGCAAGTATGGTGGGTCTGAAACACCGGTGTCAATGTGTTCTTTTTTCCATTTCCAGGAGTGTATTAATAATGGCCCTAGGGTACTGTGAAAGAGATCTTTGGATGGTCCTTCTGAACCACTCCCAGCTGATGATAGCCACTTCTTAGATCCATCATCGAGAAATAGTTACACTAACCCAAATTACCTAGAGTCTCCGTTATATTTGGTACTGTATGTGCTTCTGTAACAGTCATTGTATTCAGGTAGTGGTAACGACAACAAAACCCATATTTTCTCGTGCCATCTGATGACTTTTTGCGACGGTATCACGCTTACACCCTATGGCATGGACCGTCACAAGGATACTATCAGCCAACTGCTGGTCAATAAACTTTTAGATTAATGGTTGCAAATGCCCAGGAGTTCTGTATGGTTTTCTGTACACTGGGGCATTACCATCTTTTGGTATTTCTTCCTTACTAAAGATAACTGCAAATGTTAACAACAATGCTCCCATAGCAGGCGTCTTTTCTCACTAAATTCTTGTACAGTGCAGATCGGCTGGTGACTTGATCATATATGGGTCATCTTCCGACCTTTTGAGATCATCCTCACCCATGACATCCAAATTGGCGATTACTAACCCCTTTGGCGGGCTCTCCTCATCCATTTATATATTATCTATACTCCTGGGCACAATGTTAGCCTTATCTGCTTAATTCATGCATACTACATTCCTATGTGCACAGTAATGTGATGTATCCCATTCATCATTGCAGTCTAAGGGCTCCACAATATGCAACATTTCACGCAGTTGAACAGGTATTTAGTTTATGTATATGAAGTTTATCCGGTATCACCTTCATCACTGGTTAACCCTGTAGCAATGTGACACTAGCTGTGCTCATTCATAGCTAAAACAAGGTTTCTATGAGTTCGATAGTCTACTGAAAATGGTCAATTTTTGCATGATCTTTATTTATAAATTCAAGTCCCAGGATCACACAGTATCTGTCACTGACAAGTGGCAACTTCTCCACAGACCTGAAAATTCTTCGCTCCAGTACTGAAACTGAGCGCTGTCGATTCCTTATGACGGCACATTATTCTGACCCACTTCATCATGTGGTCCCCAGCCTCCTCCTAGCTACCGATGCATGAGCCACCGTATCTACAAAAAAACTATGGTTCATTCCATTAAATACGCTGACCAGGCTACAGCCCGTCACTGCAATGGCCTTTGCAGTATTCTGTTTTACTGCGAACGTCATCCAGCGGTTGAAGAATTCCCGTTGGCATCTAACGGACGGTTGATCTGGCACACTCAAGCGCCTAGTGTCCAGCTACTGCACATTAGCAACACTGGACTCGCTGTCACAGCTTATTCATGTGAACTTCAATACTTTCAGTATTTCGCGGCCCTGTCAGCAACTGTATAAATATTAAATTCAAAATTAACAGCCTCCGTTGCGGAGTTACCTAGATTTACCTAGGTTTCAATTGGGATAACCCAACCTTCCTCAGAATTACATTTATTAATGTCTTTTAGTTTGACAATGTCCATTATGGACAAACATTAGTAAGTGTAATTCTGAAGAAGGTTGGGTTATCCCAATTGAAACCTAGGTAAATCTAGGTAACTCCGCAACTGAGGCTGTTAATTTTGAATTTATTATTCATGTGACATGAGTGTCCAGATTTTCAACTAGGACAAAAGAGATATCCCACCTATCCCGTCCCCCGTGTCACAGTATCTATTTCCTCAAGTAGTGTAACTACCTTAATAACAAAATGTTGGTACTCGACATCCCGACTAGCAATTTTATTCCAGACACATGTAACGCCCTGTTTTCAGCTGCTTGCAAAAAGGTTTTACTCACCTCCACATTCTGCATTAAGTCATAGGTATGAGCGTTGACTACGGATTTTATCCTAAAATGCCTCCATTGATTCGTTACGTTTCTGTGACAATTTGTTAAACTGGTCCCTGAAATACCTTTCTCTTTTTTTTCGATACTGTAAATTCCCTTCTCAAACTGTTAAAACGTCTCTGTTTTACTGAGTCCTTCATGACACAAGGCGCATGAGTTGGCTTCGCCAACTAAACATAGCCTGCCCATGACTAAACAAGTTTTATCCAACCAATTCCCTTCTTGTGCGGCAGCCTTTAAATCACTAACGGAATCAACGGAAGCATTGGGTACAGGTAATAGAGCTTTAGACTCTACTGGCTCAACTTACCTATGCAAATTGCGGTTGAATGTTCGCTCACTTGCTGTCCAGTGCGTCGTTACATTTCTGCAGCTCAGTCAATTGCTTCCGCAGTGCTTTCAGTCGCTTCCTGTGCAGTCGCTACTCTTGTTTCTGGTATTTGTGTAGCCTCCAACCAACTACACAACACCAAAATTACACGACAACACACACAAAAATGATGATGCAAAATACGTTAGTCCTTGCTCCAGATCGCAGCTCAACGAGATTTGGAACACTGATGGGCCTCATGGCCACACATATAGCTGACACTGCACGTAAACATAGCAACTCTTGTCCAATGCAATTATATAGGCAACACATATAGCTGACACTGAACGTATACATGGCAAATCTTGTCCAATGCAATTATATAGGCGACACGTATAGCCGACACTGCACGTAAACATGGCAACTCTTGTCCAATCCAATTACAATACAGGTAGCCTACTGGACACAATTAAACCTCTCTATAATTACCATGAAACCGAGAGAATCTATGAGCTCCCGCGGCTTAATAAATGAAACTTTGAAGTTCATGTGACAGTCACAACGCCTTCACCATGGCCACAAACAAACGAATAACAGGTCACAATAAAAATGTAAGAGACACTCACCACATCGTAGTGTAGACGTGCAGCTATTACTGGAGCCATAGATTGTTGGACCACTGCTGATATCAGATTTAATTATCCCAGACAGCAGCATGTCTGACGCCAGATGCAGTCACTGCTGACGCCAGATATAGTCAGCTGGTGACTGAATGGTACGACAGGTTAGCAGGTTAGCAGAATCGGACTTGACCATCACCCATTTGCCATAAAAGAGCCGTGGTTTGGCGTGAGATGGCTTGCTCTGCATCAAAATGCGTTAATAAAACTACATTACCAGATAAGCATTTATTGTTCCAAAATACACTGTCTTCACTCACAGCGGTCAGAAATGGTGCGGGCAACAGATGATGACTGTTGACCTCTCCCTTGCCCACTATTAAGCACCCAGAGGGCCTGGTGGTGAATGGCATCCACAGCATCCCATCGGCCACGACTGCATCACTGTGAATTTCCATGTGACAGAACTCGCTGTTCCATTCACGCACAGAGAGATCATAATTCCAGATTGGTCGGCTATGAACTGAATACAAGTAGATCGGGACAATGGACAAGTGTAATATTTGTACAGCTACTGTCTCACATGCATTGCTATTGTCAGACGACTATGATCTCACTTGGTCTGCGTTTCTTGGCTGGTAAGCTTTCTGGTCACTCCAGTTTGTATTGATAGTTGCGATTAATAGAGCATATAGGTCTGAAGAATGGTACAATTCTTGCCACAGCACGTAATGTATTTTCTCCTGTCTTTCCATGAACAACTTAGTCGGCCGCGGTGGTCTCTCGGTTCTAGGCGCGCAGTCCGGAACCGTGCGACTGCTACGGTCGCAGGTTCGAATCCTGCCTCGGGCATGGATGTGTGTGATGTCCTTAGGTCAGTTAGGTTTAAGTAGTTCTAAGTTCTAGGCGACTAATGACCACAACAGTTGAGTCCCATAGTGCTCAGAGCCATTTGAACCACAACTTAGATGCTTGTATTGGGCCCCTGTTATCAAAGCACCATGTGAGTTATAAATACAATATAAACTCCTACTAGTCGTTTGGCACTGTTGCAGAGCAGAATAGTAAATAACAGCAGGAATAAAATTTTGTTGGAACTATATGGGTTGATGCCAAGCGGAGCACATCCAATGAGTACCCAACGATGGTGTAACCAACGTGAACACTCAGAAGAACTGAAGTACAAATAAGTCGTGAGGTCATTGCATCAGAGTGTGCAACAGAGACCGTCATGAACACCTGAGACAGCAGATAGAGGACAGTGCGTGACGGACACAGTGCTATAATGAGGCTATGTGTAATAGCTTCACTTATGAATAACACAAGAACGCTTTTTGGACTGCAAATTTTGTATAAAGGAACGCTCTGAAGCCGTGAAGCTAAAAATGAAGTCGGTCAAGAGCGTTGCAGGATCAGAAAATGGGAGCACATTCCGTCGCCAGTTGCTGGCTCCTATAAAACACTCTCGCTCTTTCCACTCACTCTGGTCACTTCATCTGATTCAATGATACCGATGGAAGAACTGTTCTACCATTTCGAGGATGATGAGTACAAAGAAGTGACACCAAATGCCTCCAGCTTGCAATTAACTGCTACAAGTCCGCAGCTGTCGAGATGTGGAGGGAAATTCAACTCTGCGAGCTCCATTCCCGCCAGTCACACCTACGACTACCCAAAGATGAGGACCAGGCTGGTCTTCCATGAATGAAGAACCGATCTGCCCATCTGTGAATTGTTCAACCTTGGAGCAGAGTGTGTGTGCCGCCGCTCCTGGGCAGTACACGTACTGCCTTACCAGCTACATACTGAGACCGCCTCTTGAGCTGCTCTTTGTGTCACTGTTGGACACAGCAATAGGGGCACGCATATATCTGGGGCCGAGCCAGAGCACAGCATCACTCAGTGAGAACACTGTGACTGCGACAGACGTCTACAGCCGTGCTGGGCTGCAGCGACAAGCCAACCACACTATCCTCCTACGATAGGGTTGTAGCGCTAACCTAAGGAAACGCCAGAATCCTGCACCAGCACATTCCTCGCCAGGCGCTGACGTGCATCTCTATGTCTCTGTGCAGTGCAGGCTCGGCGAGGCCACTACCAGTCAGCACTTAGGCAGAGTGATTGTAAGACTCTCGGAAGTAAATGAATGTAAACTGAATGGCATTAGCTCCCAGCGCTCCACAGGACTCCACCACCACATCTCTTCTCAAGTTTCCTGCACTCATGTAGCAGGCGGCATCTGACTATAAGCTGTGATTTCTGATGTTCCACGAACTGGGCGCTAGGAGTGCTGACGGCTGACGCTATCAAGGAGCCAGACCAGCACGTCAACAGCCATCAACATGTGTCATTATGCAGCACGATGACTAACCAATCTTTGTTCTTCTTTCGAATAACCCATTTGGATTTTACGATGAATCAACTTTGGCTACTTTTCATTGTATTACATTTCCCTAGTTCCCAAATTTCCTTCATCCTTTTAGAGTGTTTTTCTCTTTCTTCTTGAGTCCATTTTCGTCTAGTTGTCTTCTTTCTCTCCTAAAATTCTGCCTTTTGAACTGCCTTTCTGAAATGTGTTCTGTTTTCTGTTGTAATTCCAGCGTTTTCCATGTCTTTTTCAGTCTCTGTGAGCCGTGCGGGTTTGGATTTGTAGCTCTTGAGTAATGTGAATATCCACTTGGTTAGTCTGTTGTTATCCATTCTGAATATATGTCCAAAAACTGTAGTCTTCTCTTCTTCATTACACAAGTTAGTTTTTCAGTTTTCAAATATAGCTCTCTGTTTGGTCTTAACCTGTATTCAGCATTAACGTTTCTTATAGCTCCCAGTATATTCCTTAAAATTTTTCTGTCGATCTTCTCTGGTTTCTCAAGATCTTCATACAATGTTAGTTTAAGTGGATCTGTCGCATACAGAGCTTCAGGTCAGACCACTGTTTGGTAGTGTCTTAATTTCGTGTTCCAGGACAAGGATTTTTTGTTATAAACGCTTTTGGTCATATGAAACGCTCTTTCCATTTTGTGCACTTTAGTTTCTATAGCTATCTTTTCTTTTGCATTGTATGTAATCCACTCTCCTAGCTATTTAATGGAGTCTGTTTTATGTATTGTATTGTTGTCAACTTCAATATTTTGAAGAGCATCACCAATGTTTGTCATGGACTTTGTTTTTTCAAAGGTTATTTGTAGTCCTACTTTGGCTGCTTGTGTTTGCAGTTCCCTTATTTGTTCTTGGGCATTATCTAGTGAATCTGTAATCAATGCCACGTCATCTGCGAAGGCTAAACAGTCGACAGTGATTTTGTTTGGACTTCTTCCTAGTTGAATCCCTTTAGTATTGATCGCCTTCCTCCATTCTCGAACTACCTTCTCTAACACACAATTGAAAAGCAGAGGTGACAAACCATCTCCCTGTCCAACATCTGACTTTATGTCAAACTATTTTGAGAGCTCTCCCCTAAATTTTACTTTAGATTTTGTATTTGTCAAAGTTGCTTTAATTATTTTAGTTGTTTTAGTATCGAGTCCAAATTATTTTAAGATACCAAGCAGTGTATTTCTGTCAATTGAATC
Source organism: Schistocerca gregaria (assembly GCF_023897955.1). Classification (NCBI taxonomy): domain Eukaryota; kingdom Metazoa; phylum Arthropoda; class Insecta; order Orthoptera; family Acrididae; genus Schistocerca; species Schistocerca gregaria. Next base: position 199,990,061 of record NC_064927.1, read on the forward strand.
ATAGGCTTCTTTAAAATCCACGAAAGTAATAACATATTTTAAGTTCCTGATTTTCCTCATTTATATTATGTTCTTTAAGTTTAATATTTGTTCTGCACATGACCTTCCTTTCCTAAATTCAGCCTGATACTCTCCTAGCTGTTTGTCAAGTATTTCTTCTGCTCTTTTTAAAAGCGCCTTAGACAACTAGTAACTGGTAAGAGGGAGATTCCACAAAATTTCTAGGGTCTATTTCCTTAACTTTTTGATGTAGCGGATGTATTAGTGCAGATGTCCATTCTGGTGGTAAGCTGTGTATTGTCCAGATTTCTTTGAGTATATCTGACGGACATTGTGTCATATTGTCACAAAAGTACTTCCACAGATCAGCATCTATATTATGCTCTCCAGGTGGTTTATTATATTTAGGGTATTTTATGATTCCTTTTGTTTCTTCTGTTGTTGGCGGCTTTGAGTCCGGTGGTGTTCGGTATACAATATCGAAATTATATTTTTCTTTCTGTGGATCACAGTTATGTAGTTCTTCGAAGCATTCAGGAAGCATTCGGCAGTTCTCTAGGCTATTGTATGCAGTTTTCTGCGTTTTTGGGTCCGTAAACGATAGGCTACTTGGAGTGTATTTCTTTAAGTTAATTTTGAAAGTTCTGTAAAAGTCCCTAGCATTGTTCTGTTTGAAGTTGGAGTCTATTGATGTATTGTACTTTGATCTTTTTAAGGCATTTTGATGCTTGCTTTCATGCTTTTTAAGGAAGTTTCTATTTTTATCATTTCTATTTCCATTCCGTATGTTCCAAGCTCGTAGTCTTGTTAGATTTGGTTCGTCACACTCATCATTCCACCAGGTATGTTTCAATTTTTTTGGCAAGGAGAATGGTTTCTTCTACTGTCTGTACTATGTGTTTTTGAATTTGTTCCCAATTTTTAGGTGTTCTCTTGTCCAAAAGTATTCTGAAATTATTTTCCTAAGTTAAGTTTCATACTCTTTTAGATTGATACTGCCTCTTTCTTTTATATTTTGGCCATAATTTTGAATTTAGATTCTTTATTGCTTGTTTTCTTTCTTCTTTTATTTTGGAGCCATGTTGAGTCAGAAGGACCTGCATAGTAATTTGAAGGTGACATTTTTGAGACCACAAGAACCTGTAGACATATTGAACTTATGGGGTAACTGCAGAGAAGAGTACTTACAGATGGCTAGGTGCCAATATTATAGTTTATCAGGGCCGAATTACCGTCTACTAAACAGTGCCAGTAAGGTGCAAAATTTGTAGAAGATTTGGCCACGAACCATGGCAGTGTAGTGAGTCCCACTGGTCCATGTTACGTAGAAAAGATTAGTATAGTTTTACTTTCTTATTGATATTATGGAAATATTATGTGTCACAACTGGGAACTGCCAAGAGCATAGTAATTGTACCTGTCCCATCCACTGATCTGATGGCAGATAGTTTCATTATGCCTTTTTCTGAGAAAGCATCCGAGGATGTATCAGCCTCTCTAGATAATGTAAGGAAAGCAGCTCGCTTGGGGATTTTGTTCGATGCTAAGTTACGGGTATCAGGTTACGCTAAAACGTTTGTGACTTAGAAAAACACACACATGTGATCAACGGGCCGAAGGGCTTACCCAACCCTGTCGTAACCAAGCAGTGCCACATTTTTCAGGTAAAAGCTCTTGAGATTAACATAAAAGGACAAAGAGTAGAGCTATTCTCTGACAGAAATCGTTAGGGGAACTCGCAGACTTACGAACTGACGCACAGTGCACAGGCGGATATAATTCTCTTGCATGAAGAAGAGAGAGGGGCCTTAGGCGTATTTTTGACGGGTATTTAAGCACGTATGTCACAAGAGGTGAGGAAGGAAAATCGTAGTAATCCGTCCTAAGCTATTAGAATTGCTACACAGCTGGAGGAGAGAGATAGTGCGACTCCGAAACGGAATAATCGTGGTGTCTTCTCCTTTGATGTCAAATGCTACCTATGTGGACGAGATGGTCACGCGAACAAGCAATGTCGTCAGCCACAGTGTTTTGAATGTTGTGAGTTTGGACATTAGGCGCATGACTGCAAAATTACAAAGTAGGAGAAGCGTTTTTTAGACAGACAAACGTTTAAGGTAGTTACTGATTGTGCTTCCTTTGGCACTGAAAGATCCTTGCAGTAGAATAACATGGTGCGTGATGAAGCTAAGCGAGTTTAATTATGAAGTGAAGCACAAAACACGGAAGACAAACACTGACATTGGTGCACTAAGCAGGAGATTTTGGAGTTCTGCAGGCATTAGGCAAAACGCACAGCAGCTGGCGTAGACTGCCAGAGTTTTAGGTTGCAACCCCAGTTCATGACGCAAAATGGCTTGCTGTGCATAAGTACAAAGTGTGTGGTGTGCACGTGCTTATTCCTGTATTTTTCAGTTATGAAATACTGCAACAAACATTTGGTCACCTGTTACGGGTCATGTGGGACATAAAACGACAGACAGGTATGTAGCCGAAATATTTTTGTGAAGGACGAGAAAGGAAGATGTTGAAATGTGAGTTGCGCTTTTTGTCACTGGTGTATGCAGATACAAAGATTGCCAGAAGTGACAAAATCCTTTGACATTCTTAGTTTGGTTATTCTTGTACCATTCAATAGAATAGAAGCTGAATAAAGTAGGGGTAAGCTATAGGGAGAGACGGGTCATATACAATATGTACAACAACCAAGAGGGAATAATAAGAGTGGACGATCAAGACCGAAGTGCTCGTATTAAGAAAGGCTGTAGCCCCTACTCTTCAATCTGTACATCAAGGAAGCAACGATGGAAATAAAAGAAAGGTTCAGGAGTGGAATTAAAATACAAGGTGAAAGGATGTCAATGATACGATTCGCTGATGACATTGCTATCCTGAGTGAAAGTGAAGAAGAATTAAATCATCTGCTGAACGGAATGAAGAGTCTAATGAGTACACAGTATGGTTTGAGAGTAAATCGGAGAAAGACGAAGGTAATGAGAAGTAGTAGAAATGAGAACAGCGAGAAACTTAACATCAGGATTGATGGTAATGAAGTCAATGAAGTTAAGGAATTCTGCTACCTAGGCAGTAAAATAACCAACGACGGACGGAGCAAGGAGGACATCAAAAGCAGACTCGCTATGGCATAAAAGGCATTTCTGGCCAAGAGAAGTCTACTAATATCAAATACCCGCCTTAATTTGAGGAAGAAATTTCTGAGGATGTACGTCTTGAGTACAGCATTGTATGGTAGTGAAACATGGACTGTGGGAAAACCGAAACAGAAGAGAATCGAAGCATTTGAGATGTGGTGCTATAGACGAATGTTGAAAATTAGGTGGACTGATAAGGTAAGGAATGAGGAGGTTCTACGCAGAATCGGAGAGGAAAGGAATATGTGGAAAACACTGATAAAGAGAAGGGACAGGGTGATAGGACATCTGCTAAGACATGAGGGAATGACTTCCATGGTACTAGAGGGAGCTGTAGAGGGCAAAAACTGTAGAGGAAGACAGAGATTGGAATACGTCAAGCAAATAATTGAGGACAAAGGTTGCAAGTGCTTCTCTGAGATGAAGGGGTTAGCACAGGAAAGGAATTCGTGGCGGGCCGCATCAAATCAGTCAGTAGACTGATGACAAAAAAAGTATATTCGGACAATAATAGATCACTTTTCCCGGTCTGTAGCAATGATAGCGATTCCAGACCAGCACGTAAGCACACTCACAAACGAGATTGTTAATAACTGGATGCCAACATTTGGCGTTTCCTATGCTAGAAATAGTTTCAGGTACAAATTTTATGTCAGACTTATTGAATTAGTTTTGCCGCGTGATTCATACCTGAAAACTTCGCACAAGTCTTCCCCATTCATGTACTGAAAGGGTTCACTGCTCAATTTCGAAAATTTTAAGTCATTATATGATCAGTCAGTATGATAACAGGAATATGTAACTTCATTAAGTCGTCTCAGTATATAATTATAAAGTAGGCAGAAGTACAGGTCTTTTAACATACAAGGTGGTATAAGGTAGAAAGATACCATGTCCTTTCCACGTTCTGGAAACCAAATTAGGTTCTAATGAATCAGTGGAACAGTTCAAGAACCGGTTAAGAGAAGTTTGGTTGAAGGTCAAGCAAGCGAATACAAAGTCACTCGAACATCAGGAGAAGTTTGGCAGTGTGTGGGGAAATTAGTTGCTACATTGTGTGGGTCACTGGGCTTTTGCAGGAAACTTGCATACATTAAACGGAAGAACAAGGAAGTTTGTAACTAATTCTCAGGGTCCATAGCATATGGCAGAGATGACTTCATCGATAAAAGTGAAGGTTCAGCTTCCAATGAAGACATCGATTTCCATAATTAGAAGCCAAACCAAACCCTTACCGAGAGAGGTGGCGCAGTGGTTAGCACACTGGACGGTTCAATCCCGTCTCCGGCCATCCTGATTTAGGTTTTCCGTGATTTCCCTAAATCGTTTCAGGCAAATGCGGAGATGGTTCCTTTGAAAGGGCACGGCCTATTTCCTTCCCAATCCTTTCCTAATACGAGCTTGCGCTCCGTCTCTAATGACCTCGTTGTCGACGGGACGTTAAACACTAACCACCACCACCACCACCACCACCACCACCACCAAACCCTTCAGTTGAGCGGCAGACGCTTTGCCACGAATTCCTACAGTTCTTTTACTTCTGTGGGTTCAAAATTTAAGGACTCAGTCAATCCTTCATTGAATTACTAACTCTTCTGTTTCACACAACGCTCTCGCTTGTGTGTCCAGCATTTTTGAAGCGTGTATACCTTTTGTAATTCTAGAGAAATGTATTGGTGGCAATCACTTCAGATCGCTCAATTACAGAGTCCCTTTTCCTGTATCGGTGTGTTTCCCTAGCCTATGATCTTGACTAACCTAGTTTTCTTTCCTCTTGAGGATAACCGAAAGCGTTGACACATCACTTCCAGGTCTTGGTGAGGCGAGTCTGAACTGGTCCGATAAACGACTGGTATTGGTGAGCTGGCCAGCGTGGTGAGGCTTTTAGATGTCCTCCCAACCCCACTAGGTAAAGACTGGGCTGGCATCCAAATCCCCCAACAGGTGCAAACCACTGAACGTTATCAAACTTGCACATAGGTTTAACTCTAGACACAGAAAGAAGAGTTATAGAGATTCTGTCCTTTGGGGGAATGGTAACCTTAGATATTTAGTCGTTTCAAATCCTTGATCAGCAGCGGCAGCAGGCTTTGTCCTCTAGTAACGAAGTTAGTGTCACAACATACTACAAATTTGTTTTCGTTCTTAGGATATTTGGTCAGTTTCCTTTATTAATACTGTCTGACAAAACTGTTAAGCACCCAGTAGACATGGTCAGATGGGACTGTGAATTTTACATGTACGCAATTTTGACACATATGGAAATGATTAATTTGCACTTTGACAAATAGAATGGCCACCAGAGTATTTTTGCTTTGGTCATCTTTAGTGTTGTTACGAGTACTGGTTGAGGTTATAATGGGTGCAAACAGTGTCAGGTGTTAGGTGACCACTGTGAAGGATGCGGAGATGCTTATTATAAGTTTCCATTTGGCCAGGCGGTTGGATTGTGCAGTATCCAGATTTATGGGCATTCAGATGTGACAGTGGTCCACTGTTGAGTGCATGCGTACAGAAGACCACAAATTCTCATCATTGAGGTTATGGTCAACCATGTTGACCACAAAAGGAAGGAATCATAACCCTACTATATATAACTGCAACCATTTTCCTCAATTGCTAACTTCAATTATGTTTCACGATAAAGAGAAGTTTGCAACTGAAGTTTATCCTTGTGTACCATATATGTTTCATCTATTCATGTTAGGAATCTTCAGTAGTCTACAATACATACAAAATTTTTTAATATACATATTTTGATACGAGATATGTTGTGATTCTTTGGGAGCTTATTTGGATCTTACTGTTTCTATTTATAGTTATATGGTTGTATTTTATCTTTACATTCATTTCTGTTCTGCTCATGTAACCATTTGTTGTTTTATATGTGCACATAGTACAGGTTTATTTCAGTATATATATATATATATATATATATATATATATATTCCTGGAAATGGAAAAAAGAATACATTGACATCGGTGTGTCAGACCCACCATACTTGCTCCGGACACTGCGAGAGGGCTGTACAAGCAATGATCACACGCACGGCACAGCGGACACACCAGGAACCGCGGTGTTGGCCGTCGAATGGCGCTAGCTGCGCAGCATTTGTGCACCGCCGCCGTCAGTGTCAGCCAGTTTGCCGTGGCATACGGAGCTCCATCGCAGTCTTTAACACTGGTAGCATGCCGCGACAGCGTGGACGTGAACCGTATGTGCAGTTGACGGACTTTGAGCGAGGGCGTATAGTGGGCATGCGGGAGGCCGGGTGGACGTACCGCCGAATTGCTCAACACGTGGGGCGTGAGGTCTCCACAGTACATCGATGTTGTCGCCAGTGGTCGGCGGAAGGTGCACGTGCCCGTCGACCTGGGACCGGACCGCAGCGACGCACGGATGCACGCCAAGACCGTAGGATCCTACGCAGTGCCGTAGGGGACCGCACCGCCACTTCCCAGCAAATTAGGGACACTGTTGCTCCTGGGGTATCGGCGAGGACCATTCGCAACCGTCTCCATGAAGCTGGGCAACGGTCCCGCACACCGTTATGCCGTCTTCCGCTCACGCCCCAACATCGTGCAGCCCGCCTCCAGTGGTGTCGCGACAGGCGTGAATGGAGGGACGAATGGAGACGTGTCGTCTTCAGCGATGAGAGTCGCTTCTGCCTTGGTGCCAATGATGGTAGTATGCGTGTTTGGCGCCGTGCAGGTGAGCGCCACAATCAGGACTGCATACGACCGAGGCACACAGGGCCAACACCCGGCATCATGGTGTTTGGAGCGATCTCCTACACTGGCCGTACACCTCTGGTGATCGTCGAGGGGACACTGAATAGTGCACGGTACATCCAAACCGTCATCGAACCCATCGTTCTACCATTCCTAGACCGGCAAGGGAACTTGCAGTTCCAACAGGACAATGCACGTCCGCATGTATCCCGAGCCACCCAACGTGCTCTAGAAGGTGTAAGTCAACTACCCTGGCCAGCAAGATCTCCGGATCTGTCCCCCATTGAGCATGTTTGGGACTGGATGAAGCGTCGTCTCACGCGGTCTGCACGTCCAGCACGAACGCTGGTCCAACTGAGGCGCCAGGTGGAAATGGCATGGCAAGCCGTTCCACAGGACTACATCCAGCATCTCTACAATCGTCTCCATGGGAGTATAGCAGCCTGCATTGCTGCGAAAGGTAGATATACACTGTACTAGCGCCGACATTGTGCACGCTCTGTTGCCTGTGTCTATGTGCCTGTGGTTCTGTCAGTGTGATCATGTGATGTATCTGACCCCAGGAATGTGTGAATAAAGTTTCCCCTTCCTGGGACAATGAATTCACGGTCTTCTTATTTCAATTTCCAGGAATATATATATATATATATATATATATATATATATATATATATATATATATATATATATGTGTGTGTGTGTGTGTGTGTGTGTAATTGTCTTTATTTTTTATATGCATGGCATACTGTTAATTAGTTTGAATATTGATATCTGCTGTTGCTCTTTTTGACATTGAGAATATTTTCATTTTTATTTACGGCCTTTTGTATGAAATATTCTTCCTGTAGAGAGGAGCAATCCCTTCTTTGGTTATTATGTCATAAGATTGCAAATGTATTTTTTTAACCAGTGTGATATTTATTTTCTGTTGTTAAACGTTCTGCATATATGCAATGATTACATTCACTCTTCAGTGCCCTTACATGTTCTCTGGGCCTGTCATTAAAACGTATTTAGAGCTCCAGATATTACATGTTAGTTCATATATTCCTGAACTGTTATATGTATCTTTCTCATCTGTCGCAGTTTTAAGCTTCTTTTGTATTGTGGCGTTTGTCTGTTGAAGATGGTACTAATCTTGGGTGTCAGTCGGCTGTGCTGCCATTTATTTTACGTAGAATTATAATTATGTCATTTTCTGGTGCCAGTGTACATTCTTTGTTGTTATTTGTTGGTTTATTTGGATTGTTTTTAATGTTGCTCTCTTGTGTCTCTACTTTCTTTCTCTTCAATCGAGCAATTTGTGTGTTATGTTGCTGCCTTATTCACTGTTTTGTGCTTCCTTAATTATCATGTTTCATTCTCCTTGATAGTTTTGTTACTTAGAGGTATTTTGCACAGACTGTATTCCATATGCCTCATGGCTGCCATTTTTTTTTGAGAATGTGGGTTGTTAGATTCCTGGTTAATTATCATTCTTATAGGTGCATACTTTCTGAGCATGTCTACTAGATCATTTGTTAAATTTTAAGATTTTTAGGTTGAGGCAGTGTATAGCCTCTTGTGTTTCTGTTCCCATGGCGAACTGAGTGCTGGGGTGTATGTTATTTATCTGTCTGTGTAAACTGTTTATCTGTTCTTGTGGTTCATCTATGAGGTGTACAATATCTACATATCTATGCTCATATATTATATGTAAATATATTTGAGTCTACTATTTCTGTAAAAATTCATTTGGATATTTGCTTGTATGTATGAGACTGAGATTTCCATTGGCCGGCCTTCCTTATTTAAACTGCATGAGTTGTTAAACCATTCAAAGGTCATTATTGAAACTAAGCAAATAAAGTAAATAAAACAATTTAAAAAAATACACACACAGTGCCCCACCATCACAGACCCACAATTAATCTCTATCATGATACCTGACTCAGTCATGTGACTATGCAGTGCAAGCATGTGCAGTGTGCTACAGTGTAGGGTATGCGGAAAGAAATATTTACCAGAAGAAACCTGTAATGTGTGCATTTCACACAAACAGGACAACAAATGAATATGACAGCAAATGAACGAAAACAACAAAACACAACCATAAAATTATAAATAGAAATAACTAGACTCAAACAATCTGCCAAAGAATATCTGCAAATCCCATATCAGTATATATATATATAATTTTATATGTATTATAGACCCCTGAAGACGCAAAATATGAATCAGTAAAATATGTGTGGTGTACAAGAAAAAATTTCAGTTGCACAAGATGTAAGTTATCTTTTATTAATTATAAAACACAATTTCATAATCCCTTTCATATCTATGCTGTCTAAAGAGCAGGTAATGAAGTACCTGCAACACTCTTTATCATTCTGCTTCATTCGTTGAGTCTGATAGCAAGTGGAATAGAGAACTTCTGACCGCCCACAACATTACTGTACTTGGAGTCACTTAGCATTCACAGAAAACACGTAGTGGCCTTACAGTACACAAGTACAGTTGCGAAAAGGAATATTACTTTGGATGATTTCAAGAAAATTGTGTGTGTATTATCAAGTTTTTCAGCGTGCTATTGAGAAATCTAGTAATTAAAATTCTCAGTAAGGTCACTGAAGCGCCCTCACTCGCAGGTGCAGTAATAACGTGGTCGCCTAACACTGTCATAAGCGTCTGCTGCCGTAAACACCACAACGTAAACGACTGCATATTGAATTCTGCATTTTGATCAGCGACATCGCACTTAATTCGGTGATGAATCGAGGTTCCTCACTGCTTTGGATGATCATTGTCGGCGTGAATGGCGACGACCTGGGGAGAAGTCCCTTTCTTTCAAAAGCCACTGTGTGTGTATAAATCAAATTTTACTTCAGATCTCCCACAACTGAGCAAACTCTGATTGCACAACTCTATGTCACAGACATCTTTCTTCTCTTCTGTTACCTCTCATGCGACAGTATCGTAGTGTCATTTTTCAATAGAACAATACTCTTCCACACATTGTACGTGCCTCTATGAACAGTCTGAGTGGTTTCGAGGTACTCCTATGGCTAGCACGATCCACAGATTTGTTCCCAGCACAACAAGTGCGAGACCAGTTCAGATCTCAGCTCTGTACCTGTGTCAGTAATCAGGATACCAGGAACAAGTTCCAATAGTTATGGGCCAGCTTGCCTCAGGAGAGGATACGACTTTATTATACCTTTCCCAACCAAATCAGTACATGCATCCAGGACAGAGGGTGTACGACGTCACACTCTTAACCGGTAGTATTTCATTTCGTTTCCTCTTTCATTTCTGGATGCTTAACTTTTTTGTCAGTCAGTGCATATTCGGTATTTCCTCCTCCTAAGGTTGTCATCTGAGCGTGTACACCAGGCTATTGCCGTTCATCCATAGCAGTTATCAGAATTATAATTAAATTACTCTGTTTTAATAGTAACCCACACAAATCATCAAATTCCTATTCGTTACAAACTCAACATTTGTTACACCATTCACTGAGACTAATGTTACTACAATATTAAAAATTTGAACAGTTTCGTTGAAGAAAATGGTATACAGTTCCACAGAATATAGTTCCACAATACGATATCTAAAAAAATGATTTTGGATGGAACGTTGGTCTGTACTGCAAAAAAAATATGTGCCTGACTTATTTATCGATCACCTGCAAAAAATTCGAGAAACGGCACTGTTACACTACCCAGTAGTAAATATGCTCAAACAAAGATTTAGAGACCCGCTAATAATTCTTTTGCCATACGCACTACACAGTGAATACTAAAGCTCCAACGTAAGGTGTTTTCCTTGCACTGTTCTTAGATCTTCAGCAATGCTCGCCAGGCGTGCCCTGACTACCTTCGTAAGGTGATACCCATAGCAGGAGACTGCACTCAGCCAGGACTGGGGATCAGCCCCGCAGACGCTACTACGCTCACCAGCAAGGTGTCTGTCGTGTTCCACGTGGCTGCCACTGTGCGGTTCGATGCGGACCTCCGGACCGCCACCCTCACTAACGTGGCCTCCACCTGCGAGGTCGTCGCACTTGTCAAGCGCATGACCAACCTCAAGGTGAATGGTGGCTCAGATTAATCACGTAAATGGTGTCCTAGAAGCAGTTAGCTTATTCCTAATTTGTAGTATTCAAAACCTTCTTCTGGGTAAAGGATATTTAGCCTGCTGCTGAGGAGGAGTCGAATGGTGAACATTATAACTATTAAGCTTTCTTTAGAACAGTAGATAACTTGGTAGATTTTAGAATTGATAGTTACACTGTACAGGTGTGTCTCTCTATTTTGGCTCTGACACACGTTACTCGTAGGCTAAATTGCGAAAAGAGTTCTGGTTGATGAACAGCAATGGAGGCACCAGACTTAATTACATTAATTAGCAGTGTGGAATGGTATAGCAAAGTCAAAATAACTATGGTCTCCTGAAATAAAAAAATAAATTGGTAAACAGATTTCCAAAGTTAAGCTAGTTGTGGTCAAAGGTGAACAAATTCAGGATACGGGTCTAGGTAAAAAGCCAATAGGAGTATTGTATGGCAGCAGACTAAAATATCTGAGATACATTCTTTTGGAATAAGGTATCGTCAAGTTAACATGGGCAACGGTTGTAGTTGGCCAGATACACAGCTCATTTGCAGCTGGAGACCACCGTGACATTCCATCAGCAGCACGGTTTGGAGGGGCCATATGCTACTGGTTAACTGCCGCCAACACTTGCAACTGTTGACAAACAGGAAGCAAATCATTCATATTGGTATTACAACGGTGACAATCACTGGTCATATCAACATTAGACTCTAGCTTTTCCAAAGAAAACTGACAAGTGCAGGCCAAGACTAGTCAGTGTTTGCACAAAAACCAAATCAGGATCGATGCACAAACTTTCAGCTATGGATGCCACAATTGTCACTCTTCTTAGGGTTGAAATCATCTCCTATAATGATGATGTAGATGTGATAGCAGTTGTAACTACTTCTTAGTATAAACATTTCCAAGAACTTCTCCTATAACATCGCACGGGATATTTACCATAATTTCTTGGTTGCAGGCTTTTGTCTACATGTCAACGGCATATTCGAATGCCCCAAGAGATGAAATTGAGGAGGAGTTCTACCCCCCAGCACTGAATGCTGAAGAGCTACTGAAACTGCTCAACATCATGGGCGACGAGCAATTAGCGCAGTTACTACCTCTGTGAGTGATTAACTTCCGAAAATTTCTGCTCTAGTGAGGGTTGACAGAAGTGTTTAATAGCTCATAGTCAGTCTTAACTACACGTGTGCTCATAGAGAAGAGCCTTTAAGGAACTCTTTCTTTTACATTTTCTGTACGCACCAGGCTGCCAGTTTTTATTACAGCGGTAGCGAAAATGATAATATTCCTTCACATGGGAAGGTAGCACTGCGTGATCCTCAATTTCGTGTTAAATTTACCTTTGGTCTAATTTCTGTTACATATCATTATTTTTGTCTGTCTTCATTTTACTCTAAGTCTATATTTTGTACTCATCAGACTGCTCAACAAGTCCTGTAAATCTTCCGCTGTGAAACAGCAGTTAATGTTTCTGAATATGCAATGTAGCAACCTACATTCTGGCACAGTTTCTTCTCCTAGATGCATGTAAATGGAGCAATGGTCACTGGAGTACATATCATCGAGCACTTGCCCGCTAAGCAGTATCAGCGAGGACATGAGAGCATTTCGTGGGATCTACGGCAGAGAATGCTCATGAAATGAGATTCTCAACAATTCCATAGCGCATTAAGCGTATTGAAGTCTCCACAAAAGATGAATGGATGGGAAAACTGCACAAGAAGATCATCGAAAGCTAAGGTATTGTGGTGGTGGTGGTTAGTGTTTAACGTCCCGTCGACAACGAGGTCATTAGAGACGGAGCACAAGCTGGGTTAGGGAAGGATTGGGAAGGAAATCGGCCGTGCCCTTCACAAAGGAACCATCCCGGCATTTGCCTGAAACGATTTAGGGAAATCACGGAAAACCTAAATCAGGATGGCCGGAGACGGGATTGAACCGTCGTCCTCCCGAATGCGAGTCCAGTGTGCTAACCACTGCGCCACATCGCTCGGTAAAGGTACTGTGTAGTCATTTGGGGGTAATATAATGAGCCTATTGTCGTCCTATAAGACACAGGGACTATTGCATCCACTGCTTGCAATTTAGTGTTGAGGAAGAGCAGCAAGAGTTGGATTCGTCGTTGACAACTAGGTTCTTTCACCTTTTGCCCGCTCCTGACTGACGTCGTCATTCATTGGCAACTGAAATCCCTTTACACAGGAGTATAAGTCTGCTTGAAATAGGTCTCTTGAAGACAAAGGCACAGATTTCTGATTTGTGTAAGGACTCTTACTTCGTCCACATGAACTCATCAGACATTCAGATTTCCACTGCAGTATGGGACCCATTTTGTCGATGAGGTTTTCCTTGCTGCCAAGATTGCAGACGTTGAGCTGTTGAGAGCAGGCAGCAGGGACTCTTCTGTTCACATGGACACACTTCATTACTCTACCTTCTTCTCATGGATGGGTCCTCTGAGTACTCATCAATCGACATGATCGTTGCATGGTTTAATCGCTTTCTACATGGCCTATTTTAGTGCATGTACCATTTCTGTTTCGTGGCGATGATAGCGAAGATAAGTATTCTGGAATGCTGTTGGCTATAACTTTTTGCACTCTTGATTGAAACATAGCTGTCTTTTTGGTGCCCTCCATACTTTTCAATATTGTTTTTCTTGTTACTGCTATGGAAACAGTGGTTGCTTTGCAACTATTCTTGCATAAGGATGTATTTGTGCAAACGCCTCCGGTCTGAGTTTGCGTGAACATTTCGACCTCGGCGATTGGTTTCTTAACCACTGAGGCAACTGTTGTCATCAGTCTGGCTTGTTGCATCAACATGTGCAACGTTTTACCTCAGCATAGGATAAGCACTTTCTTATTTTAATCTCTTGTTTCTACTTTTTCTTCTGGAACATTTTGCAATTTCGATTCCATGCTGTGTGGTTCCAGCTGAACTGATACAGAACTCAGGAAGGCAGCAAGTGGCTTTTGTTTCATGGGCTCCTTTGCCACATGTGTGGCATCTTGTCTGCTCACTGCTCGGAAGAGTTGTAGGGCCACATCATTGACACTTAAAACAACACTGTGGGTTAGGACATACAAGCATGGTTTCAATCAGAAGGAGTATCCTTAATATGCTCCAGCTGCTTCAGAGAATCAAAAGGCATAATGAACAAATCTTTTGAAACTGACCATTCATGCAGTTCATCATGTTATACATATAAGTTACTCTGTCATCAGACCATTCTATGAGTAACTCATGAGTATCTTTCATCATAACATTATGGCATGAGACAACACGTGTGAGTTAAGGCACAGGTGGCTACTGGTAGTCCATGGGCTAAAGTCCAGGACATGAAAAAGTATAGAAATTGCCAAAAGAAAAAATTATGGGGCAGTTGGAAACTTTCATCTCCTACTGCCAAAACATTTTGGTTCAAGAAAGGGGGCCATTTAACTTAATTTTAACCAAACATGATAATTATTCAAAATTTTAAAATCTCACTGTCAAAAAATTAAAAACTTTATTTGTAATTTTTTTAAATCTAATAAAATGTTTTATTTCCATTTTTTAAAATTTAATAATTTTTTATTTTTGATTTTTTAAAATTTCAGAGTTTTTTTTTGTTTTTTTTTTAAATCATTATTTTCATTTTTCATTTCTAAAAACCTAATATTTTTAATTTTTCTTCTTTTAGAAATTTAACAAATTTTGAAATTTCATTTTCAAAATCAAATAAATTTTTTACTGTATAAATTATAAGAAATAGTCGTATAAATTAGCTCTCCCAAATCAAGAATTCAATTCGCTTTCCCATTTTTAAAAATCCTAATGAAAACAAATGTGTGGTTTCTGAAGAGGGGCAGCATCCTTTTCAGTAGTCGCAGGGGCAACAGTCTGGATAATTGACTGATCTGGCCTTGAAACACTAACCAAAAAGGCCCTGATGAAAGCAAGGGGAAACTCTCCCGAGGGCATGCAGCTTTACTGTATGATTAAATGATGATGACATCCTCTTGGGTAAAAAAAACCGGAGATAAAATAATCCCCTATTCTGATCTCCGGGAGGGGACTACTCAAGAGGATGTCGTTATCAGTAGAAAGAAAACTGGCGTTCCACGGATCGGAGCTTGGAATGTCAGATCCCTTAATCGGGCAAGTAGGTTGGAAAATATAAAAAGGGAAATGGATAGGTTAAAATTAGATATAGTGGGAATTAGTGAACTTCTTTGGCAGGGGGAACAAGACTTTTGGTCAGGCGAATACTGAATCAAATAGGGGTAATGCAAGAGTAGGTTTAACAATGAATAAAAAAATAGGAGTGCTGGTAAGCTACTACAAACAACATAGTGAACGCATTAATGTGGCCAAGATAGACACGAAGCGCACGACTACTACAGTAGTACAAGATTATATGCACACTAGCTCTGCAGATGATGTAGAAATTGACGAAATGTATGATGAAATAAAAGAAATTATTCAGGTAGTGAAGGGAGACGAAAATTTAATAGTCATGGATGACTGGAACTCAACAGTAGGAAAAGGAAGAGAAGGAAACGTAGTAGGTAAATATGGATTGGGGCGAAGAAATGAAAGAGGAAGCCGCCTGCTAGAATTTTGCACAGAGCGTAACTTAATCACAGTTAACACTTGATTCAAGGATCATGAATGAAGGCTGTATACGTGGAAGAACCCTGGAGATACTAGAAGGTATCAGATAGACTATATAATGGTAAGACAGAGATTTAGGAAACAGATTTTAAATTGTAAAACATTTCCAGGGGCAGATGTGGGCTCTGACCACAATCAGTTGGTTATGAACTGTAGATTAAAACTATAGAAACTGCAAAAAGGTGGGAATTTAAGGAGATGAGACCTGTATAAACAGAAAGAACCAGAGATTGTACAGAGTTTCAGGGAGAGCATAAGGGAATAATTGACAGGAAGGTGGAAAGATATACAGTAAAAGAAGAATGGGAAGCTCTGAGGGATGAAATAGTGAAGGCAGCAGAGGATCAAGTACGTAAAAAGACGAGGGCTTGTAGTAATCCTTGGGTAACAGAAGAGATACTGAATTTAATTGATGAAAGGAGAAAATATAAAAATGCAGTAAATGAAGCAGTCAAAAAGGAATGCAAACATCTCAAAAATGAGATCGACAGGAAGTGCAAAATGGCTAAGCAGGGATGGCTAAAGTACAAATGTAAGGATGTAGAGGCGTATCTCACGATAAGATAGATACTGCTTACAGGAAAATTAAAGAGACCTTTGGAGAAAAGAGAACCACTTGCATGAATATCAAGAGCTCAGATGGAAACGCAGTTCTAAGCAAAGAAGGGAAAGCAGAAAGGTGGAAGGAGTATACAGAGGGTCTATACAAGGGCGATGTTCTTGAGGACAATATTATGGAAATGGAAGAGGATGTAGATGAAGATGAAATGGGAGATACGATACTACGTGAAGAGTTTGACAGAGCACTGAAAGACCTGAGTCGAAACAGGGCACCCAGAAGTAGACAACATTCCATTGGAACTACTGACGGCCTTGGGAGGGCCAGTCCTGACAAAACTCTACCATCTGGTGAGCAAGATGTATGAAACAGGCGAAATACCCTCAGACTTGAAGAAGAATATAATAATTCCAATCCCAAAGTAAGCAGGTGTTGACAAATGTGAAAATTACAGAACAATCAGTCTAATAAGCCACAGCTGCAAAATACTAACACGAATTCTTTACAGATGAATGTAAAAACTAATAGAAGCCGACCTCAGGGAAGATCAGTTTGGATTCCGTAGAAATACTGGAAAACGTGAGGCAATACTGACCTTACGACTTATCTTAGAAGAAAGATTAAGGAAAGGCAAATCTACGTTTCTAGCATTTGTAGACTTAGAGAAAGCTTTTGACAATGTTGACTGGAATAGTCTCTTTCAAATTCTGAAAGTGGTAGGGGTAAAATACAGGGAGCGAAAGGCTATTTACAATTTGTACAGAAAGCAGATGGCAGTTATAAGAGTCGAGGGACATGAAAGGGAAGCAGTGGTTGGAAAGGGAGTGAGACAGGGTTGTAGACTCTCCACAATGCTATTCAATCTGTATGTTGAACAAGCAGTAAAGGAAACAAAATAAAAGTTCGGAGTAGGTATTAAAATCCATGGTGAAATAAAAACTTTGATGTTCGCCGATGACATTGTGATTCTGTCAGAGACAGCAAAGGACTTGGAAGAGCAGTTGAACGGAATGGACAGTGTCTTGAAAGGAGGATATAAGATGACAATCAACAAAAGCTAAACGAGGATAATGGAATATAGTCGAATTAAGTCGCGTGATTCTGAGGGAATTAGATTAGGAAATGAGACACTTAAAGTAGTAGAGGAGTTTTGCTATTTGGGGAGCAAAATAACTGATGATGGTCGAAGAAGAGAGGATATAAAATGTAGACTGGCGATGGCAAGGGAAGCGTTTCTGAAGAAGAGAGTTTTGTTAACATCTAGTATTGATTTAATTGTCAGGAAGTCGTTTCTGAAAGTACTTGTATGGAGTGTGGCCATGTATGGAAGTGAAACATGGACGATAAATAGTTTGGACAAGAAGAGAATAGACGCTTTCGAAATGTGGTGCTACAGAAGAATGCTGAAGATTAGATGGGTAGATAACATAACCAATGAGAAGGTATTGAATAGAATTGGGGAGAAGATGAGTCTCTGGCACAGCTTGACTAGATGAAGGGATCGGTTGGTAGGGCATATTCTGAGGCGTCCAGGGATCAGCAATTTAGTAGCGGAGGACAGCGTGGAGGGTAAAAATCGTAGAGGGAGACCAAGAGATGAATACACTAAGCAGATTCAGAAGGATGTTGCGGCAGTAGGTACTGGGAGATGAAGAAGCTTGTATAGGGTAGAGCAGTATGAAGAGCTGCATCAAACCAATCTCAGGATTGAAAACCACAACAACAGCAACAATAAATACTAACAAATAAAAATATGGCTAATGTACAGGGCGAATTTAAATTTACCAAAAATTCATTTGTTGAAAGAAATAATAAACCAAGAGAGAAAAAAACGTTCAGTGTCACAGCTGCAAATATTATTTTAAATCATCCTTAGTTGTAGAACATTTGAAAAATATAGAACGTAATGATGCTATTGAACGAATTAAAGACTTTTATGATGAACATTCGTATGAGTGAATGAATGGATATAGTCTGTGTTGTCCCATTGAGGGCAAAGGCTCCCCTACAAGTAGGGGTAGCTGCTTTTAAAGACTCATGCAGTGAGCTAGTCCGCGTAGATCTACATCGACATCTACATTTATACTCAGCAAGCCACCCAACGGTTGGGGCGGAGGGCCCCCTACGTGCCACTGTCATTACCTCCCTTTCCTGTTTTTGTCGCGTATGGTTTGCGGGAAGAACGACTGCCGGAAAGCCTCCGTGCGCGCTCGAATCTCTCTAATTTTACATTCGTGATATCCTCGGGAGGTGTAAGTAAGAGGGAAGCAATATATTCCATACCTCATCCAGAAACGAACCCTCAATAAACCTGGACAGCAAGCTACACCGCGATTTAGAGAGACTCTCTAGCAGAGTCTGCCACTTGAGTTTGCTGAACATCTCCGTAAAGCTATCACGCTTACCAAATAACCTTGTGCCGAAACGCGCCGCCCTTTTTTGGATCTTCTCCATCACCTCTGTCAACCCGACCTGGTACGGATCCCACACTGCCGAGCAATACTCAAGTATAGGTCGAACGAGTGTTTTGCAAGCCACCTCCTTTGTTGATGGACTACATTTTCTAAGGACTCTCCCAATGAATCTCAACCTGGTACCCGCCTTACCAACAATTAATTTTATATGATCTTTCCACTTCAAATCGTTCCGCACGCATACTCCCAGATATTTTACAGAAGTAACTGCTACCAGTGTTTCTTCCGCTATCATATAACATTTGTCTATGTTAAAGGTCAGTTGCCACGCCCTGCACCAAGTGCTTATCCGCTGTAAGGGCGTAACGCACTTAATGCACACTACACGTTGAACTACACTTGATCACTTTCTTATAGTTCTAGTTCTCTCCACTGCTTTCTGTTTCTGGCTATGCTGGTCCACTGTCTTCCTGTTTGTTTTCTGAATAAGTCTGACCATTTGCGTCTTGGTCTTCCTGGGTGTGTGTTGCAGTGGAGGTGTCCCATCTAGTAGCCTGTGCCGTCCATCTGTCGTGTTGTAGCCTCGCCACGTGGCTGCCCCGTTTCCATTTGGTCTTTGTAGCTTGTTGCGTTATTTCTATTGGTTCTGACATCTTGTATATCAAGGGGTTCGTTATTCTGCCTTTCAGAGAGACGCCAAACATCTTTTCCCTAAGCATAACTGTAGAGTGTTTCTCTCGTTGGCTTTGAGATCCCGTGTCTGACGTCCATATAATAACATTGGAAAAACTCAGCTTTCGAGTGCCTCCATTTTGAGCCTCCTACTCGGGGTTGTTTCTAGCAATATGAACTTTAAGGCACAGGAAGCCTTCCAACCTAAGAAAACTCCTCATTTTATTTCTTTTTCCATTTTGTTGTTAAAGGAAATTATTTGATATACACTCCTGGAAATTGAAATAAGAACACCGTGAATTCATTGTCCCAGGAAAGGGAAACTTTATTGACACATTCCTGGGGTCAGATACATCACATGATCACACTCACAGAACCACAGGCACATAGACACAGGCAACAGAGCATGCACAATGTCGGCACTAGTACAGTGTACATCCACCTTTCGCAGCAATGCAGGCTGCTATTCTCCCATGGAGACGATCGTAGAGATACTGCATGTAGTCCTGTGGCTTGCCATGCCATTTCCACCTGGCGCCTCAGTTGGACCAGCGTTCGTGCTGGACGTGCAGACCGCGTGAGACGACGCTTCATCCAGTCCCAAACATGCTTAAAGGGGGACAGATCCGGAGATCTTGTTGGCCAGGGTAGTTCACTTACACCTTCTAGAGCACGTTGGGTGGCACGGGATATATGCGGACGAGCATTGTCCTCTTGGAACAGCAAGTTCCCTTGCCGGTCTAGGAATGGTAGAACGATAGGTTCGATGACGGTTTGGATGTACCGTGCACTATTCAGTGTCCCCTCGACGATCACCAGAGGTGTACGGCCAGTGTAGGAGATCGCTCCCCACACCATGATGCCGGGTGTTGGCCCTGTGTGCCTCGGTCGTATGCAGTCCTGATTGTGGCGCTCACCTGCACGGCGCCAAACATGCATACGACCATCATTGGCACCAAGGCAGAAGCGACTCTCATCGCTGAAGACGACACGTCTCCATTCGTCCCTCCATTCACGCCTGTCGCGACACCACTGGAGGCGGGCTGCACGATGTTGCGGCGTGAGCGGAAGACGGCCTAACGGTGTGCGGGAGCGTAGCCCAGCTTCATGGAGACGGTTGCGAATGGTCCTCGCCGATGCCCCAGGAGCAACAGTGTCCCTAATTTGCTGGGAAGTGGCGGTGCGGTCCCCTACGGCACTGCGTAGGATCCTACGGTCTTGGCGTGCATCCGTGTGTCGCTGCGGTCCGGTCCCAGGTCGACGGGCACGTGCACCTTCCGCCGACCACTGGCGACAAGATCGGTGTACTGTGGAGACCTCACGCCCCACGTGTTGAGCAATTCGGCGGTACGTCCACCCGGCCTCCCGCATGCCCACTATACGCCCTCGCTCAAAGTCCGTCAGCTGCACATACGGTTCACGTCCACGCTGTCGCGGCATGCTACCAGTGTTAAAGACTGCGATGGAGCTCCGTATTCCACGGCAAACTGGCTGACACTGACGGCGGCGGTGCACAAATGCTGCGCAGCTAGCGCCATTCGACGGCCAACACCGCGGTTCCTGGTGTGTCCGCTGTGCCGTGCGTGTGATCATTGCTTGTACAGCCCTCTCGCAGTGTCCGGAGCAAGTATGGTGGGTCTGACACACCGGTGTCAATGTGTTCTTTTTTCCATTTCCAGGAGTGTAGATATATGTATTGTAATACATACACTAGTTCCATTCCTTCTAGATATGTTGGGGTTCCTAATCCATTTGTCATTATCTGCGTTGTAGATTTGTTCATTGTGAGACCTGCCATCTTGCTTTGTGCGTTAAGCTCCTGGAGCATCGATTATAGTTCCCTTATAGCTTTGGCGAAGAGGACTTTGTGGTCAGCAAAGCCTCTGATTTATTAGTCTCTTGCCTTTGAGGCATATTCTGTCTTCCTCATTCCATTTTAGTTTCCTGAATATGCCCTCCAGTATGCAGGTAAATAGTTTTGGGGACATGGGATCTCCTTGTCTAACTCATCTTGCCACTTGGAAAGGTCTGGCTGTCTTTCCGGTTTCAATTTTAGCGAAGTTGTGGTTTTGAATGTTTCTTAATAATTGGATGTATTTTGCTTCTGCTCCTTGATTTCTTAGTGCTTGGAGTATGTTTGGGTGTACGATAACTTCGAATAGTTTTCTGTAATCAACAAAGGCAAGGTATATTTTGAGGTGGCGATCTTTCGATTTTTCTGATATCTGATTAATGGTTTGAATATGATCCATTGCTCTAAATCATTTGCGGATTTCTGCTTCTTCTGAGTGTTGGCTGTCGTCTAGTGATTTTGTTAATTGCCTTGTTAGTATTTTCGTGAACAATTCATATAAGTTAGACATCAGGCTTATGGATCTATAATCGTTCCTGTCATGTTTCGTACTTTTTGTTGTGCAAAAGTACAATCGTACTTGTTTTCCACTGATCGGGAATGCCTGCGGTTTGTATGATTTTTTTGAACACATCTGTGATGATTGGTGTTGGGAGATCTTGGGCTTTTTTTAAAAGATCATTGTATATGTTGTCTTCTCCAGGTGACTTTCCATTTATCAGTTGAGTGATAGTTGGCCTAACCTCGCTGTGTATTATAGAGGGAATGGTTTCAGTGGTGTTTCGGTCTGGATCGACATGGATGAGGTCTGTGGTTTTGTTTGGTAGAGATCTCGTGTATATTGCTTTGTAGAATTCCGTTGCTGATTTGATTATATCATCTCTTCTGTTTAGATGTCCTCCCACCTGATTCTTCGTTCCTAGTATCCATTGTTTCCCGCCCTGGGCGCTTATCCTCGCTTTCATAATTGATTTGTTTGTTTGTAGTATTTGTCCCATTTGTTGCTGATCGGTGCTCGTTGGTATCTCTCCGTACTTCCCTTTTCGTTACTTTGTCTAGTTTTGCGTATTCTTCTTTATTCCTGTCTGAAAAGTTACTAGTTTTTAACATTATCGATCTGTGTATAGTACTCTGACGCAATTTGCTTTGACTTTTTTCATTTGCTCGTCTTTGCTTGTGTCCTAGTGAGCTTTGTATACGCATATTTCTAGTGCGCTATAAATTTCTTGAGTCCTTTGTTTTGTATTGATATTTGCTTGCTGTAGTTGCTTCTGTAGTTCTTGTTTAAATTTGTCTCTGTTCAGTTTTTCTATTTGCCTGCTTTTCCTACGATTCTTCGTTTCTTTGGAATTTTTATTTTTGCCCTCCCCATTCTATGGTCGGCAGTAAATTTTAATTGTAAGGTTTACCATTTTAGGTATTTTACTATTTTAGGTATATCACCTTCCATATAAATTTTATCAGAATGAGACAAAGTCACACTTAATAAAACTGATGATGAAATAAAAGGATGTTTTATTCTTGATAAAACATTACTTCCTTGATATTTTAATTTTTTTTTCTTGTAACTTTGTTCTATTGTTTGTCTCTTCATTTCAATTATTCAATACATCCTGTATTTTGGATTCACCTAAAGTATAATCTCTATTCTAGTGCATAGTTTGTTAATATATATTTCTTAATATTCTATGTTTAATGTTTATCTTAACAGTTCAATCACCATTTATAAAGTTTAATGTTTATGTTTAACATTTAAATTTTATGGTTATTGTTTAATCTTACATTTTTTAAAATCTTTCATTTTATTCCTATATTTTCCCCCATCAATTTTTCTTCTCATGTCTTTTGTAACAAATCAAAAATTGGCAATACTCCAATATTTCTTACACATTTTTAAAGTCATCAATTATTGATCTGCCACCAACAAATTATTGGTATATGTGATCTGAATTAGTATCATTTTGTCTAAAAATATTTTAAAAAATTAACTTCTTACAAACTGTTTTGGTAATTTTGAATATGTGTAGGATAAATAAAAACACTTTAATCCTTTATTTCATCATCTAGCAAAACATTCTTTAAACATACCTTGATTTTCAGGAGTAAAATCATCAAATAAAACAACTGAATTATATTCATATTCATCTTCTAATATAATTTCTTTATTATTTTTCCAGAAAAGGAGCAATTTCTCATTATTGTTATTTTCTATTTTTTGGATAACTTCATAAATTACAAGTTTTTATATTGATCTACTGTTTTAGAATAAATATATGAATGATTTATTTTATCCCAATTTAACCATCCTGGAGCTAAAATATAATTTCCATACTTACTAATCATTAATGTGTTTTTTCCACATCCATTCAATCCAATTATCACACTTCAAATAGGATTTGGTAAAAGTTGGCCATGTTTATTATTAATTTTTGTTATTATTTTTTGGCCCCTAACTGCTTTTTGACTCATTTATTCTAATACTAATGTATTAATAAAAACGATTAGCATAATTAAAGAATAATTAATCAATTCTCAAAAAAGAATTAAAGTGTACCTACAGAAGATACTTATAGAAATGTTCCTCTAATCGGTTTTAATGCAACTTTTTTAACTCCAAATGTAACATCAATAGTAATAAATTCTATTGTGATCGAGAAAGAGTAAAAATTCCTGTTGATCTGTATAACTGAAAAATATTGAGTAACATATATTGATATAAATAAAATTAATATACATATTAAAATTAAATATTAAGTAAAGTTATTATTGAAAGTGATCTTAAATTATAGAGGATGGAGAAATATTGTGTCACGAAATTTTAACCATGGATAGTTGATGCCAGCAGGCACCAAAACTAGAATTGTTATATAGGTCGACAATTCATCGTTTTTAAGCTACAGAAACATGGCGCCATGCACTCTAATTCTCCATGGGACTGCCCTGTTGCCGTTTGTCAGATGATGGGCAGTTCACACAAACAAACGTCTCTCACACCGTGATTCTCCCACAATGATATGCACAGGTGTCGAATAGTTATATAAATCATTTCGAAAATAAAATTTTTGTTAAATGTAAATGATTTTTTATCTAGATAATGAACAATTTTTCATTTGATTATACTTTGTTGCCAAAAGGAAAGAAACAAAGCTTAAAGGAATTAAAATTTAATCTAATAATGAACAATTAAATAATTAAATAGTATCGATAATTTTTTTCCAAATTTTTTTCTTATTCATGGTATATTATTTTCATTTCCAAAGATGTCCATTAATTAAACTTGAAATATCCTGAAATTAATAATTATCTGATAATAATATTTACATGATAAACTTAAATGACCACAAACAAATTCATCAGTTTTTTAATTTTTGTCATTCCTTCTCTTTTGAACATTAATTAAACTATTTTATTTTAAAACGCATAAAATGATCTTATTTAAACTCATAAAAATTTTACTGATTTCGAAAATTTGTTATTTCATTTCTAAACTAGCTGTTGCAGTAGTAGAATCAAACATATTATTATTTTGATCAGTTGCATTTATTTCTAAATTTTGAAATTTTTTATGAATGAGAAAAAATGCAGGAAAATACCATCACTACCTCATTGTGATATGCACAGATGTCGAATAGGTTTGTCTCCACCTCACATCAGTTGCATTCACAAGTAAGCTTCACTTCAGAGCACATACATGTCACCTGCGATTTGTTCATACAGTAAGCATGGAGGCACTATACTCGTTTGAAGAAAAATGACATATGATTTTTGTTTATGGACTACCTCACAGTAATGCAAATGAAGCTCAATGGCTATATGAGAAATGGTACTCAGCAAGACTCCACCCACACCTGCAAATATTAACAGCAATTCACCAGCAATTTGGTGGAACAGGCTCATTAACGGAATATCATGGTAAAGATGGAAGACCTCAAACACGAGGGGATGCTACATTTGAAGAGACTGTTCTCGAATGCTTCGAGGAAGCACCTATGACAAGTACTCAGGCAGTTGGAAATGATATGGAGGTCACTCATCAGTTAGCCTGGGAGGTCTTGAGGGATGATGGGTTAGCATCCATTTAGTTTCCACCATGTCCCAGACCTAAATCCTGTGGTGGACTATAAACACAGGCTAAGGTTTTGCCAGTGGTTTCTGTGATGTGTTGCAGGAGATCCCGACTTCCCCACCATTGTGTTGTATATGCGAGTGTGCACCTGCCATTGGGATGGCATTTCAGCACTCGAAACGTTCATTCCTGGGGAAGGGGAAATCCTTACAATACATGTTTTCGTCCTTAAGTTTTGCACACCAGTCTAGCACAGTGACAAGTCAGTCCACATGTGTACAGGACTAATTCCATGCTCTAAAGAAATTCTGGTCGTATGTAAAGTACACAAACGGCAAGACGCAGTCAATACCTTCGCTGCGCAGTGCCGATGGTACTGTTATCGACGACTGTGCCGCTAAAGCGGAGTTATTGAACGCAGTTTTCCGAAATTCCTTCACCAGGGAAGACGAATGGAATATTCCAGAATTTGAAACACGAACATCTGCTAGCATGAGTCTCTTAGAAGTAGATACCTTAGGGGTTGCGGAGCAACTCAAATCGCTTGATACGGGCAAGTCTTCAGGTCCAGATTGTATACCGATTAGGTTCCTTTCAGATTACGCTGATACTATAGCTCCCTACTTAGCACTCATATACAACCGCTCGCTCACCGATAGATCTGTACCTACAGATTGGAAAATTGCGCAGGTCGCACCAGTGTTCAAGAAGGGTAGTAGGAGTAATGCATTTAACTACAGACCTATATCATTGACGTCGGTTTGCAGTAGGGTTTTGGAGCAAATACTGTATTCAAACATTATGAATCACCTCGAAGGGAACGATCTATTGACACGTAATCAGCATGGCTTCAGAAAACATCGCTCTTGTGCAACGCAGCTAGCTCTTTATTCGCACGAAGTAATGGCCGCTATCGACAGGGGATCTCAAGTTGATTCCGTATTTCTAGATTTCCGGAAAGCTTTTGACACCTTTCCTCACAAGCGACTTCTAATCAAGCTGCAGAGCTATGGGGTATCATCTCAGTTGTGCGACTGGATTCGTGATTTCCTGTCAGGAAGGTCGCAGTTCGTAGTAATAGACGGCAAATCATCGAATAAAACTGCAGTGATATCAGGTGTTCCCCAGGGAAGCGTCCTGGGACCTCTACTGTTCCTGATCTATATAAATGACCTGGGTGACAATCTGAGCAGTTCTCTTAGACTGTTCGCAGATGATGCTGTAATTTACCGTCTAGTAAGGTCATCCGAAGACCAGTATCAGCTGCAAAGCGATTTAGAAAAGATTGCTTTATGGTGTGTCAGGTGGCAGCTGACGCTAAATAACGAAAAGTGTGAGATGATCCACATGAGTTCCAAAAGAAATCCGTTGGAATTCGATTACTCGATAAATAGTACAATTCTCAAGGCTGTCAATTCAACTTAGTACCTGGGTGTTAAAATTACGAACAACTTCAGTTGGAAGGACCACATAGATAATATTGTCGGGAAGGCGAGCCAAAGGTT
The DNA here is from genome assembly GCF_023897955.1 of Schistocerca gregaria. Lineage (NCBI taxonomy): Eukaryota > Metazoa > Arthropoda > Insecta > Orthoptera > Acrididae > Schistocerca > Schistocerca gregaria. The sequence continues at coordinate 200,016,772 of NC_064927.1, forward strand.
GCGTTTCATTGGCAGGACACTTAGAAGATGCAACAAGTCCACTAAAGAGACAGCTTACACTACACTCGTTCGTCCTCTGTTAGAATATTGCTGCGCAGTGTGGGATCCTTACCAGGTGGGATTGACGGAGGACATCGAAAGGGTGCAAAAAAGGGCAGCTCGTTTTGTATTATCGCGTTATAGGGGAGAGAGTGTGGCAGATATGATACACGAGTTGGGATGGAAGTCATTACAGCATAGACGTTTTTCGTCGCGGCGAGACCTTTTTACGAAATTTCAGTCACCAACTTTCTCTTCCGAATGCGAAAATATTTTGTTGAGCCCAACCTACATAGGTAGGAATGATCATCAAAATAAAATAAGAGAAGTCAGAGCTCGAACAGAAACGTTTAGGTGTTCGTTTTTCCCGCTCGCTGTTCGGGAGTGGAATTGTAGAGAGATAGTATGATTGTGGTTTGATGAATCCTCTGCCAAGCACTTAAATGTGAATTTCAGAGTAGTCATGTAGATGTAGATGTAGATGTAGATGTAAATACTGTCTGTTCGGATTTATTCCAGGACTAAGGGATATCGCTAATTACACACATAAAAAAAATTGCATCACCTCGATTCCAAGAGATTCGGAACCTGTGCAGAAAATTTGAATACAGATCAACATAAACATCATTTCCCCCCTTTTATTGCATATGAAAACCACACATTGCATGTTGTACCACTGCACAGCGAAACCTTCACAGGTGGTTGTCCAGATTGCTGTGAACGCCAGTACTTCTAATACCCAGTGATATGTCCTCTTGCATTGATGCATGCCCGTATTCGTCGTGTCATACTATCCACAAGTTCATCAAGGCATTGTTGTCCAGAATGTCCCACTCCTCTACGGCGATTTGGCGTAGTTCCCTCAGAGTGGTTGGTGGGTCGCGACGTCGATAACCAGCCCTTTTGAATCTGTCCCAGGCATGTTCGATAGGGTTCATGTCTGGAGAACATGCTGGCCACTCTAGTCGAGCGATGTCGTTATCCTGAAGGAAGTCATTCACAAGATGTGCACGATGGGGACGCGAATTGTCGTCCATGGAGACGAGTGCCTCGCCAATATGCTACCGATATGGGCGCACTATCGGTCGGAGCATGGCATTCATATATAGTACATCCGTTATGGCGTCTTCCATAACCACCAACAGCATATGTCGGCCCCATATAATGCCACCCCAAAACGACAGGGAACCTCCACCTTTCTGCACTCCCTGGACAGTGTGTCTAAGGCGTTCAGCCTGACCGGGTTACCTACAAATGCGTCTGGTTGAAGGCATATACGACACTTACCTGTGAAGAGAACGTGATGCCAAAATCCTGAGCGGTAAATTTTGGCATGTTGTTGGGCGCATCTGTACCGTGATGCATAGTGTCGTGGTTGCGAAGATATACCTCGCCATGAACGTTTGGAGGTCAGTTGCGCATCATGCAGCCTATTGCGCACAGTTTGAGTCGTAACACGACGTCCTGTGGTTCAACATGCTGGCGTTGCTGTCAGGGTTCCTTCTAGGTAGTGGTCATCCACTGCAGTATTAGTCCTTGGGCGGCCTGAGCAAGGCATGTCGTCGACAGTTCCTGTCTTTGTGTGTCTCCTCCATGTCCGAACCACATGCTTTGGATCATTCCGAGACACTTCCCTTGTTGAGAGCCCTTTCTGGCACAAAACAACAATGCTGACGCGATCGAACGCGGTATTGACCGTGTAGGAATGGTTGAACTACAGAAAGCACGAGCTATGTTCTTCCTTCCTGGTGAAATGGTTGGAACTGATCGGCTGTCGGATCCCTCGGTGTAATAGCCGCTGCCTATGCATGGTTATTTACATCTTTGGGCGGGTTTAGTGACATCTCTGAACAGTCAAACGGACTGTGCCTCTGATACAATATCCACAGTCAATGTCTATCTTCAGCAGTTCAGGGAACTGGGGTGATGCAAAACTTTTTTTGATATGTGTATTTAGTATGCAATACTTATCCACCGTCATTACTTTTGATCAAATTCTGCTAAAATATCTAATTCAGGAGATTTGACTTAATCCAGGGGCAGAGTCAGCAGCATATTTCTGAATGCATCTATGTTTCAGGATATTGGGTGATTGGCCCAACACCTATACCTTCACAAAAGCAGTCGCCGAGGATGTAATATGCACTCACCTTGCTGGACTACCCGCCTCAGTTATCAGGCCTTCCATTGGTAAGTTTACTATTTTTATAAACATTTTGTTCTCGAAACGTGAGATTACCTCAATCGCTAAGCAAAGAAATTACGTAGCTATAGGCACAGTTCAACAGTATCCATCAGCATAAGTGCACGGCAATCAAATTCCTTCTAAGGCATGTACTGGTAATGAAATATCTGCAAAGAGTTCATTACCGTTTGGGATGGCTTTTTGGTGCCTTGTGTACAATTTCTAAATTATTTCATGTTTAACGGTGTTGAGATGACTACCGAGGGAACTGTTGTTCTGATCACGTAGGTGCTCTCTACATCCAACCACAAGGTTCCTGCCCATTTGACCAACACAAAATCTGTTAGTCTTGGCATAATAAGCACTCGAATTAGAAGAAAAAAAAGATCTTTATTCACTGCGAAAGGAAACCACAGCCTCTTCTTAATGAACAACATTATTTCAGACATATTTAGTTACTTTGATATTGTCCAAGAGTCGTAGTGGGACGGGCTGACCCCAGGATGTCGCTCGCCTGCAGCCACCGAGTGTGCGCTATCCGCTGGCAGTCGCAAGCGTGGCCACATCTGCAGCCCCAGCTCCACAACTAACCACGACAGCCCAGAGACGGCGACGAGACCGAAGCCGACAGCTCTTTCTATGTTAACGAGTTAATACCCTTGTAAAGTACCGCGTGATCAAAAAGTCAGTATAAATTTGAAAACTGAGTAAATCACGGAATAATCTAGATAGAGAGGTACAAATTGACACACATTCTTGGAATGACATGGGGTTTTATTAGAAGAAGGAAAAAAAAGTTCACAAATTGTCCGACAGATGGTGCTGGACAGCAAAACGTCAGTGACTGCGCATACTAATCGTGTATAAAAGGAGCTGTAATGAAAGAATCAGATGCGCCAGCAATCGCAGCATGTTGACGATACCTGAAAAGGCGCTTTTAGTGAAGCTGTAATATCACAATGGGGAATGTGCTAGTTCAGCGTTACGAACGGGTACAGGTCCGTCGACAAATGCAGCTGTGGCGAGAATGATTTCGAAGTTCGAAGCCACGGGTTGTTTAGACGATAGACCCCGTAGTGGCCGACCGAGCACAAGGCGTAATGCTGCTGAGACAGTTCGGGAAGAAATGGAGACTGTAGCGGGTTCGTCTATGCACGGGGAAGTCAGCGCTCGTGCAGTCGCACGTTGCACCGGCATTCCATACACTACTGTTTGGTTGGCACTGAGTCGTACCCTCCGATGCTATCCGTACAAAATCCATCGGCATCATGAACTGTTACCTGGTGATTTAGTGAAGCGGAGGGCATTTGCGGTATGGGCGTTTCAAAAGATGGTTGAAGATGACGATTGGTTGAGTAACGTGTTGTGGACCAACGAAGCTCATTTCACCCTCCGAGGGTCTGTCAACGCCCACAACTGCAAAATCCGGGCTACCGAAAATCCTAGAACTGTCGTGGAAACTCCATTACAGGACGAAAAAGTCAACGTATGGGTTGGATTTACCACATCTACCGTTATCGGGCCTTTTTTCTTCGTGGAAATGCCTGATTCTGGTTTTGTAACTGCTACCGTGACGGGTGAGAGGTACGCCGATATGTTACAGAATTGCATCATCCCCACCCTGGCTCTTGTCGTTCGATCACGATACACCTGCTCGACCGTACGATGTTTATGCAGGATGGCGCTCCACCCCATAATGCTAGACGCATGAAAGATCTCTTGCGCGTGCGTTTGATGATGATCGTGTGCTCAGCCGCCACTTTCGTCATACTTGGTCTCCAGGGTCCCCAAACCTCAATCAGTGTAATTATTGGCTTTGGGGTTACCTGAAGTCGCAAGTGTATCGTGATCGACCGACATCTTTAGGGACGATGAAAGACAACATCCGACGCCAATGCCTCACTATAACTCCGGACATGTTTTACAGTGCTGTTCACAACATTATTCCTCGACTACAACTATTGTTGAGGAATGATGGTGGACATATTGAGCATTTCCTGTAAAGAACATCATCTTTGCTCTGTCTTACTTTGTTATGCTAATTATTGCTGTTCTGATCAGGTGAAGCGCCATCTGTCGGACATTTTTTGAACTTTTGTATTTTTTTTTTTTTTGGTTCTAATAAAACCCCATGTCATTCCAAGCATGTGTGTCAATTTCTACCTCTCTATCTACATTATTCAGTGATTTATTCAGTTTTCAAATTTATACTGACTTTTTGATCACCCAGTATTTTATTGACAATGTCGTTATTTCCGTAATCAACTCACGAAAACAAAAATAAGTTGCAATATAGCAATTTTAACCCCTAGAATATTAAAGTGGTGAGGTGAAAAAAGTCACGGCATACCTCCTAATATCGTGTCGAACCTCCTTTTGCCCGCGAATTGCAGCACATCGACTTTCATGGACCCAACAAGCCGCTGGAAGTTCCCTGTAGAAATATTGAGCTAAGCTGCTTTTATAGCTAAGGTGCTGCCGGTGCAGGATTTTGTGTACGAACTGACCTCTGGCCTATGTCCCATAACACTGAGATGCGATTCACATCGGGCGACTTGAGTGGCCAAATAATTCGCTCGAATTGTCCAGGATGTTCTTCAGACCAGTTGCAAATTATTGTGGCCTGGTGATATGGAGCATCATTGTTTGGGAACATGAAGTCCATGAATGGCGCAAATGGGCTCCAGGTAGCCACATATAGCTATTTTCAATCTCTGACCGGTTCAGTTGGATCAAAGGACCCAGCTCATTGCGTGTAAACGCAGCCCGCATCATCACGAAGCGACGAACAGCGTGCACAGTGCGTTATTGACAAACTGGGTACATGGCTTAATGGAGTGCGCGCCACATTCGAATCCTCCCATCAGCCCTTTACAGCTCAAATCAGGACTCATTTCAGCACGTCGCGGTTTTCCAGTTGTCTGGAGTGGAACCGATATGCTCACGAGCCCAGGAGAGGAGTCGCAGGTGATACCGTTCTGTTAGAAAAGGCACTCGCATAGGTCGTGTGCTGCCACAGACCATTAACGTCAAATTGCGCAACACTGTTCAAAATAAGTTCGTCGCACATCTCACATTGATATCCGCTGTTATTTCACACAGTATTCCTTGCCCGTTAGCACTAACAACTCTAGACCGCCCTCGGTCGAAAGTGAAGGCTGTTGGCTACTGGGTTTTCCGTGGTGAGAGGTAACGCCTGAAATGTGATATTTTCGGCACACTCTTGACACTGTGGTTCTCGGAATACTGAGTTCCCTAATTATTTCCGTAACAGAATGTCCCATAGCTCCAAGGGGAAGAGAAAGAAGTACAGTAGATCTCTCTAATTTTACATTCGTGATCTCAACGGGGGGTATAAGTAGAGGGAAGCAATATATTCGATACCTCATCCAGAAACGCACTCTCTCGAAACCCCCAGCAAGCTACACCGCGATGCAGGTCGCCTCTCTTGCAGAGTCTGCCACTTGAGTTTGCTAAATATCTCCGTAACACTATCACGCTTACCAAATAACCCTGTGACGAAACGCGCCGCTCTTCTTTGGATCCTCTCTATCTCGTCTGTCAACCCGACCTGGTACGGATCCCACACTGATGAGCAATACTCAAGTATAGATCGAACGAATGTTTTGTAAGCCACCTTCTTTGTTGATGGACTACATTTTCTAAGGACTCTCCCACTGCATCTCAAACTGGCACCCGCCTTACCAACAATTAATTTTATATGGCCATTCCACTTCAAATCGTTCCGTACGCATACTCCCAGATATTTTACAGAAGTAACTGCTACCAGCGTTTGTTCAACTATCATATAATCACACAATAAAGGATCCTTATTTCTATGTGTTCACAATACATTACATTTGTCTATGTTAAGGGTCAGTTGCCGCTTCGTGCACCAAGTGCCTATCGGCTGCAGACCTTCCTGCATTTCGCTGCAATTTTCTAATGTTCCAACTTCTCCGTATAATACAGTATTATCCGCGAAAAGCTGCCTGGAACTTCCGACACTATCTACTAGGTCATTTATATATATTGTGAAAAGCAATGGTCCCATAACACTCCCCTGTGGCACGCCAGAGGTTAATTTAACGTCTGTAGACGTCTCTCCATTGAGAACAACAAGCTGTGTTCTGTTTCCTAAAAACTCTTCAATCTAGCCACACAGCTGGTCTGATATTCCGTAGGCACTTTATTTATCAGGCGACATTGCGGAACTGTATCGAACGCCTGCTGGAAGTCAAGGAAAATAGCATCTACGTGGGAGCCTGTATCAAATATTTTCTGTGTCTCATGAACAAATAAAGCGAGTTGGGTCTCACACGATCGCTGTTTCCGGAATCCATGTTGATTCCTACAGAGTAGATTCTGGGTTTCCAGAAATGAGACGATACACGAGCAAAAAACATGTTCTAAAATTCTACAACAGATCGATGTCAGAGATAAAGGCCTATAATTTTGCGCATCTGCTGGACGACCCTTCTGGAAAACTGGAACTACCTGTGTTCTTTTCCAATCATTTGGAACCTTCCGTTCCTCTAGAGACTTGAGGTACACGGCTGTTAGAAGGGGGGCAAGATCTTTCGCGTACTCTGTGTAGAATCGAATTGGTCTCCCGTCTATTTCTTGGACACTTATTTCGATGTCAGCAATTTTTTCGTTCATGCGAGGATTTAGAGAAGGAACTGTAGTGTGGTTTTCCTCTGTGAAACAGCTCTGGAAAAAGGTGTTTAGTATTTCAACTTAACGCGTGTCCTACTCACTTTCAATGCCATTATCATCGCAGAGTGTCTGGATATGCTGCTTCAATCCACTTACTGATTAAACATAAGACCAGAACTTCCTAGGAATTTCTGTCAAGTCGGTACAAAGAATTTTACTTTCGAATTCACTGAACGCTTCACGCATAGCCCTGGGTAGGTACTGAGTAGAATTGGCGAGAGGAAAAATTTGTGGCACAACCTGGCTAGAAGAAGGGATCGGTTGTTAGAACATGTTCTGAGGCATCAAGGGATCACCAGTTTAGTATTGGAGGGAAGCTTGGAGGGTAAAAATCGTAGAGGGAGACCAAGAGATGAATACACTAAGCAGATTCAGAAGGATGTAGGTTGCAGTAGGTACTGGGAGATAAAGAAGCTTGAACAGGATAGAGTAGCATGGAGAGCTACATCAAACCAGTCTCTGGACTGAAGACCACAACAACAACAACAACACCTTGAATTGTGTTTCACAATTATCCATTTGTTTTGTACAGAATACTTTTAACGAAATAACAGTTCGCTATTTTTTGTGAGATGACTGTAAGTTCAATCTGTAGACGGTACTTTCAAATTCAGCGTGACAGCTCCAGTACATTACGTTTATGCATAACTTTTTGAAATGACTGTATGCTTTATTTGTAGACGTCAATTTGATTTTGAGTTGACAAGTCCGATTGTATTTAACGCCATCTAACGACCACAGATTGTTATTTCTGATAGGCTGCCACGCTATACAGCAATAGTCGATGGTATAAGCATATGTATAAATTGACGAGATACTATGTTTTGAGATTTTAAATGTCGTATGTCTACATTTCGTTTCATGCAATGTGTTGTTGTGTTTCTCTTAAAAATGTTACTTCTCATTTGTTCTGTTTATCTGACAAATTCTGGTAATGGCTGTACCCGAAGCGCCTTAAGGCGCATATTTGGAAAAAGCAATGAAGTATTAATAGCGATTAAGAAATGAATTATTAATAGCGATTTTTCGTCACATCCCGCGTCAATGACTGTCCGTTACGATCACTTAACACACATTTTCGTCCCAGTAGTGGCTTTTCGAATGATATTTTTCCGCATTCCCTGTATACGGTTTAAATCCTCGACACGGCTCTTCTTCAAACACCAGACACTTCTGCTATCTTGGTTACGGAAACAAAGACAATAGGAGCACCAACAATTTGCCCAGTTTCGAATTGACTTACCTCTGACAAAATCCGGGTTGGGGATTTTCTCTGCCCGGGGACTGGGTATTTGTGTTGTCTACATCTACATGGATACTCTGCAAATCACATTTAAGTGTCTGGCAGAGGGTTCATCGAACCACTTTCACAATTCTCTATTATTCCAATCTTGTACAGCGCGCGGAAAGAACGAACAGCTGTATCTTTCCGTACGAGCTCTGATTTCCCTTATTTTATCGTGGTGATCGTTTCACCCTGTGTAGGTCGGTGTCAACAAAATATTTTCGCATTCGGAGGAGAAGGTTGGTGATTGGAATTTCGTGAGAAGTTTCCGTTGCAACGAAAAACGCCTTTCCTTTAATGTTTTCCAGCCCAAATTCTGTATCATTTCTTTGACACTCTCTCCCATATTTCGCGATAATACAAAACGCGCTGCCCTTCTTTGAACTTTTTCGATGTACTCCGTCAGTCCTACCTGGTAAGGATCCCACACCGCGCAGCAGTATTCTAAAAGAGGACGGATAAGTGTAGTGTAGGCAGTCTCCTTAGTAGATCTATTACATTTTCTAAATGTCCTGCCAATAAAACGCAGTCTTTGGTTAGTCTTCCCCACCACATTTTCTATGTGTTCCTTGCAATTTAAGTTGTTCGTAATTGTTATACCTAGGTATTTAGTTGAACGTACGGCTTTTAGATTAGACTGATTTATCGTGTAACAGAAGTTTGAGTTCCTTTTAGCACTCATGTGGATGACCTCACACTTGTCGTTATTTAGGGTCGACTGCCTCTTTTCGCACCATTCAGATATCTTTTCTAAATCGTTTTGCAATTTGTTTTGATCTACGGATGACTTTACTAGTCGAGAAACGTCAGCGTCATCTGCAAACAACCTAAGACGGCTGCTCAGACTGTCTCCAAAATCGTTTATATAGATAAGGAACAGCAAAGGGCCTATAACACTACCTTGGGGAACGCTTGAAATCACTTCTGTTTTACTCGATGACTTTCCGTCAATTACCACGAACTACGACCTCTCTGACAGGAAGTCACAAACCTAGTCACATAACTGAGACGATATTCCATAAGCACGCAATTTCACTGCAAGCCGCTTGTGTGGTACAGTGTCAAAAGCCTTCCGGAAATCCAGAAATACGGAATCGATCTGAAATCTCTTTTCAATAGCACTTTCCGTCATCGTGACAGTGGTTAGATTGAGTTGTGTAAAAATATTGGACTGTGTAAAAACTGGGACTTTGTACGGGCGCTGATGACCGCGCAGTTGAGCGCTCCACACACCAAGCATCATCGATATAACGTACTCACAACTACGCGAACCACTCTTGTGACCACGACTGACACTTGTCTGGTACTACAGTATGTTCAAGCGTCTGTTCCTAGCATGGTTTCCACATTTTAGTCCAGCCCATCTACACGTGGGGACCAAACTTTCGTGGTGACGTCCGCAGAACAAATATAAAAACCATGGGATAGCGATACGCGCTTATACAAACGGCAGTCCACAAGGTATTAAAGGGCAGCCCATTGGCGGAGCTGTCATTTGCACTCAAGGTTTCCGACATGATTGTGGCATCACGACAGGAGTTAACATACTTAGAACGTGGAATGAGGTACGCATGGAACATTCCATTTCGATAATCATTACGTCATTACGGAGCCCAATATCCTGTGATCCATAGCGCCAAGAGTGTGCAGAGAATTCCGCATTCCAGTTATTACCTCTCACAACGGACAACGCAGTGGCCGACGGCCTTCAGTTAACGACCGACAGCGGTGGTGTTTGCGTTGAGTTGTCAGTGCTGACAGACAAGCAACATTGCTCGAAATGGTTGCGGAAATCAATGTGGTATGTACGACGAACATACCCGATAAGACAGTGCGGCCAAATTTGGCGTTAATAGACTATGCCAACACACGACTGACGCGAGTGCTTTTGCTAACGACATGACACAGCCTGCAGCGCCTCTCCTGGGCTCGTGACGAACTCGGTTGGACCGTAGACGACTGGTAAACTGTGGTCTTGTCAGAAGAGTTCCGATTTCGGTTGACAAGAGCTGACGGTAAGGTTCGAGTGTGGCGCTGACCCGGCGAAGCCATGGACCCAAGTTGTTAACAAGGTAGTATGCAACCTAGTGGTAGCTCCATAATGATGTGGGCTGTGTCAACATGGAATGGATTGAGTCCCGTGGTACAATTGAATTGATCATTGACTGGAAATGGTTGTGTTCGGCTACTTGGACACCATTTTCAACCAAACAACGATGAAATTTTTATGGATGTCTGTGGGGCATGTCCCCAGGCCGCAACTGGTCGCGACTGGTTTGAAGAAAGTTTTGTACAGTTCGAGTGAATGATCTGGCCACGCAGATCGCCCGACATGAATCCCATTGAACATTTACGGGACATAATTGAAAGATGAGTACGTGTACAAAATGTGTGCACTGGCAATATTTTTGCAACTATGGACGGCTACAGAGGTAGGAGACTTCCAACGCTCAGTCCACAGCTCGTAATTGCCGAGATCCAAAATGAGATTTTCACTCTGCAGCGGAGTGTGCGCTGATATGAAACTTCCTGGCAGATTAAAACTGTGTGCCGGACCGAGACCCGAACTCGCAACCTTTGCCTTTCGCGGGCAAGTGCTCTACCAACTGAACTACCCAAGCACGACTGACGCCACGTCCTCACAGCTTTACTTCTGCCACTATTGCCGAGATGGTTGACGTAAATTGTGATATCTGGTCGCATGCACCGTACAAGAATCAACTACATTCTTCCTGCATTCTCCATACGTCATGAACACACCGACTTTTTCTGCGTTGTAAGACTGTACAACTTGTACAGAAACCAGACGGCAGTTATAAGAGTCTAAGGACATGAAAGGGAAGCAGTGGTTGGGAAGGGAGTGAGAAAGGGTTGTAACCTCTCCCCGATGTTATTCAATCTGTATATTGAGCAAGCAGTAAAGGAAACAAAAGAAAAATTTGGAGTAGGTATTAAAATCCATGGAGAAGAAATAAAAACTTCGAGGTTCGCCGATGACATTGTAATTCTGTCAGAGACAGCAAAGGACCTGGAAAAGCTGAACGGAATGGACAGTGCCTTGAAAGGAAGATATAAGATGAACATCAACAAAAGCAAAACGAGGATAATGGAATGTAGTCGAATTAAGTCGGATGATGCTGAGGGAATTAGATTAGGAAATGAGACACTTAAAGTAGTAAAGGAGTTTTGGTATTTGGGGAGCAAAATAACTGATGATGGTAGAATTTTTTCGTTATGGAGGAATCTTCTCTCGAAGTTCCGACCACCAACTTTCTCCTCCAAATGCGAAAATATTTTGTTGACGCCGAGCAACATAGGGAGAAACGATCACCATGATAAAATAAGGAAAAATCAGAGACCGCAGTGAAAGATATAGATGTTCTTTCTTACGAGATTGGAAAAACAGAATTGTGCAAGTGGTTCAATGAACTCTCTGCCAGGCACTTAAATGTGATTAGCAGAGTATCCATGTAGAGGTAGATGTAGACCGCGTACAGAGTAAAGGCACTTTGTCAAAATTTTATCAATAACTGTCGAAATTTTCGTAGTAAAGTACCGAATTTACTGCCCTCCGGAAAGTTCTCGCTCTCAGATTATTCTTGGGACCGTGCTGAAACACAAAATAGAAAGCTCTGAGATATTTATCGAGCCGAGGAACGTATGTGACAAAAATATTGTCTCCACTGAGGTCGAAGTCCAGTGTGACAGTGAAGTTATCTGGTCTCGTATAACTGGTGTAGGGGAAACCAAGTTAATTGATGTACGTTTGTATCGGTTACCCAACTCTTCTGTGACAATTCTAGAGTCATTCAAAGAAAGTCTGCAGTCAGTATCGCTGAAATACACAGATCATGTAATTCTACACTCCTGGAAATGGAAAAAAGAACACATTGACACCGGCGTGTCAGACCCACCATACTTGCTCCGGACACTGCGAGATGGCTGTACAAGCAATGATCACACGCACGGCACAGCGGACACACCAGGAACCGCGGTGTTGGCCGTCGAATGGCGCTAGCTGCACAGCATTTGTGCACCGCCGCCGTCAGTGTCAGCCAGTTTGCCGTGGAATACGGAGCTCCATCGCAGTCTTTAACACTGGTAGCATGCCGCGACAGCGTGGACGTGAACCGTATGTGCAGTTGACGGACTTTGAGCGAGGGCATATAGTGGGCATGCGGGAGGCCGGGTGGACGTACCGCCGAATTGCTCAACACGTGGGGCGTGAGGTCTCCACAGTACATCGATGTTGTCGCCAGTGGTCGGCGGAAGGTGCACGTGCCCGTCGACCTGGGACCGGACCGCAGCAACGCACGGATGCACGCCAAGACTGTAGGATCCTACGCAGTGCCGTAGGGGACCGCACCGCCACTTCCCAGCAAATTAGGGACACTGTTGCTCCTGGGGTATCGGCGAGGACAATTCGCAACCGTCTCCATGAAGCTGGGCTACGGTCCCGCACACCGTTAGGCCGTCTTCCGCTCACGCCCCAACATCGTGCAGCCCGCCTCCAGTGGTGTCACGACAGGCGTGAATGGAGGGACGAATGGAGACGTGTCGTCTTCAGCGATGAGAGTCGCTTCTGCCTTGGTGCCAATGATGGTCGTATGCGTGTTTGGCGCCGTGCAGGTGAGCGCCACAATCAGGACTGCATACAACCGAGGCACACAGGGCCAACACCCGGCATCATGGTGTGGGGAGCGATCTCCTACACTGGCCGTACACCTCTGGTGATTGTCGAGGGGACACTGAATAGTGCACAGTACATCCAAACCGTCATCGAACCCATCGTTCTACCATTCCTAGGTCGGCAAGGGAACTTGCTGTTCCAACAGGACAATGCACATCCACATGTATCCCGTGCCACCCAACGTGCTCTAGAAGGTGTAAGTGAACTACCCTGGCCAGCAAGATCTTCGGATCTGTCCCCCATTGAGCATGTTTGGGAATGGATGAAGCGTCGTCTCACGCGGTCTGCACGTCCAGCATGAACGCTGGTCCAACTGAGGCGCCAGGTGGAAATGGCATGGCAAGCCGTTCCACAGGAGTACATCCAGGATCTCTACGATCGTCTCCATGGGAGAATAGCAGCCTGCATTTCTGCGAAAGGTGGATATACACTGTACTAGTGCCGACATTGTACATGCTCTGTTGCCTGTGTCTATGTGCCTGTGGTTCTGTCAGTGTGATCATGTGATGTATCTGACCCCAAGAATGTGTCAATAAAGTTTCCCCTTCCTGGGACAATGAATTCACGGTGTTCTTATTTCAATTTCCAGGAGTGTAGTTGGAGGCGATTTTAACCTACCGAGTAGAGACTGGTATTTCTATGGATTCATTTCGAAACACTTTTGAACACGTTTTCTGAAAACTTTCTTGAGTAGCTAGCTCGGCAGCCAGCAGTGTCGGTACACGAACGGGTCTTAGCGATCATCATGTCACTATAGCAATTATGGTAACTTAAGTTAATAAATCAATCAAGAAAGCTACGAGAGTGTTTCTGCTAGATAGAGCAGATAAGGAGTTGTTAGCATCTCACTTAGGCAGTGAATTTACATCACTTAATTTCACTAATATGGACGCAGAGGAATTATGGGAAAAGTTTAAGCAGATTTTAAATCAGGGTCCAGAGAGTTATATACCTAGTAAGTGGATAAAAGATGGAAAAGATCGTCTATGGTTTCATAACAAATCTGGAAGATGCTGAGGAAGCAGAGGCTGTTGCACTCTCGGTTCAAAAGAGAACGCACAAATGACGACATGTGAAGGTTAGTAGTTATTCATGCGTCTGTGAAAAGATCTATGAGTGAAGCATACACAACTGTCACGTCACATCTTGGCAAAATATCTGCCAGAGAACGCGACAAAATTCAGTTCCTATGTAAAGTCTCTAAGAGGGTCTAATGGACTCATATTCGGGAGGACGACGGCTCAAACCCACGTCCGGCCATCCTGGTTTGAGTTTCCTGGGATTTCCCTAAATCGCTTCAGGCAAATGCCGGAATGGTTCCTTTCAAATGGCCGAATTCCTTCCCCATCCTTTCCTAATCCGATGGGACCGATGACCTCGCTGTTTAGTTCCCACCCCTGAATCAACGAACCAACCTAAAACTCTCTACGTCTTCCATTCAGTCCCTTGTTGACCAGTCTACTGTAGCAGTTGAAGACAGCGAAACGAGAGCTGAAGTTTTAAATTTCACATTCAAGAAATCGTTCACATAGGAGATTCGTACAGGCAGACTGTCATTTGACCATCGGACAGGCTCCCGTATGAAAGACATTGTAATAAGCATCCATAGCATAGAGAAACAACTGGAAGATTACCAAGTCCGGAGAACCCCAGTTCTGTTATACTAAGAATGCCCTACATCACTGGTCCCTTTCCGAGCTTGCATTTATCTTGAATCTCTTGCCCAGCATAAAGTCCCAAGACACCGGAAAAAGGCGCAGGTGACTCCAATATATAACAAAAGAGAATGGACCAGCAAAATTACAGATCAACATAACTAAGTTTTGTTTGTTCCAGAATCCTTGAACATATTCTCAGTTAGAATATGATAGATTTTTGTCAGATTGAGAAGCTTGTGTTCACGAATTAGCATTGTTTTAGAAAGCATCGCTCTTGCGAAACTCAGCTTACCCGTTTTTCGCATGATATGCTGCGAACTATAGATGAAGTACAACAGAAAGTTTTCATATTTCAATATTCCCGGAAAACATTTGACACGTGTCCCGTTCATAAGAGGCACGGATATCGTCAGGAGGGCCCAGGGAAGTGTGATAGGCCCGCTGTTGTTTTCTATATGTACGAGGGCTATCCACAAAGTAGGTAACGTTTTGGAATTAAAAATAAATAAAGTATTGGAATTTTTTAAAATTATATACAGATAAAAGCCACACTTAAATACTACTGTCTTACATAGTTGCCATTTAAATTAAGGCACTTACCGTAGCGATGGACGAGCTTGGAAATTCCTTCGTCGTAAAATTCGACCGCCTGCTCCTTCAACCACGTGGTTGCCTCTTCTTGAAGCTGTGCGCCGTCATCAAAACGCTGCATAGCCAACCACTTCTTCATTGCTGAGAATAAGTGGAAGTCGCTCGTTGCCAGGTCGGGACTGTACGGCGGATGAGGTAACAACTCCCATTTAAAAGATTCGAGAACTTCACGAGTGGCAATCGCCGTGTGAGCCTGGGCGTTGTCGTGAATCAGCAAGATCTTTGAACCCTACTTTTCCCTGCGCTTGTTTTGTATTGCTCTTCTGAGGTTGTGCAGAGTTTGGCAATACCTTTGAGAGTTTATTGTAGTGCCTCTTTCCAGGAAATCCACAAAAATCACACCTTTTCTGTCCCAATAGACAGTCGCGATCACCTTCCTTGCCGACATTGTCTGCATGCATTTCTTGGGTTTTTGGGGGGAATTTGTGTGCCCCTACTGCATTGACTGCAATTTTGTCTCGCAGTTCACATGCTTAACCCATGTTTCGTCACCAGTAACGATGCGATCGGGTAATGAGTCGCCATCTTATTCGTAAGCGTCGAAAAACGTTAACGCTGCAGCCATTCGCTGATTTTTGTGAATCTTTGTCAAGATTTTTGGTATCCATCTTGCACAAAACTTGTGGTAACCAAGCTTTTCGGTAATTATTTCGTGCAACAAACTTCGTGAAATTTGTGAAAAACTCATAGAGCGTTCCGTTATTGTGAAATTACGGTTTTCACGGACCGCGGCATCGACGTTTTCGACAAGTTCGGCAGTCACTAGGCTGGGTCTTCCACTTCGCTCTTCGCCGTGAACGTTAGTTCGGCCATTTTTAAATTTTATGACCCATTGACGCACTCCACTTTCAGTGATTATGTTGTCCCCATACACTTCACAAAGCTACCGATAGATTGCTATCGGTGTACAGGTTTTTGCAGTGAGAAACCTTATTACAGCACACACTTCACACTTCGCGGCATTTTCAATTAACGCTGACATTTCAAACTGCCACAGTAACTCAGCGGAGAGCAGCACGAACGTCTCACTAGCACAGCAGGATGCCGACTGAGCGGCGAATGCCATGACACCAAGATGGCCGCTCTAGCCCCGCCCCTAACGGACACAAACGAAAACGTAATGTACTTTGTGGATAGCCCTCGTATTCATGATTTGGCGGCCAGTGTGGGCAGGTATCTGCGGTTATTTGCTCATGATTCTGTGGTGTACCGTATGGTGTCGAAGTAGAGTCACTGTAGGAAGATGCTAGACAAAAATTTTAGTTGGTGTGATGAATGGCATCTAGCTCTTAACTGTGGAAAAATGGAAATTAGTGCAGATGAGCTGGAATAACAAATCTGTAATGTTCGCTTACAGTATTACTAGCGTCCTCTTGTCACAGTCAAGTCAATTAAACATCTGGGGGTAACGCTGCAGAGCGATATGAAGTGGAGCGAGCATGAGTTGATATCAGGCAGTAGCCGTTCATCTTGAAGGCCAAGTACATGTACAACCGAAAGCAAAAGAGACAGCGAAGAGCATAGAAAGAGAAAAAGACAGTTCAGCATCTTATGCTCTACGTGTTATTAGCGACAACTGATAATAGCGATGCGGTTAAGGCTGCTTATTTTGGCTATTTACATTCATTGTTATCCTATGGCTTAATATTCTGACGTAATCAACCAATGGCAAATAAAGTATTTTTAACTCAGGAAAGAGCAGTTCGAATTATAAGTGGGGCTAACAGTAATCATTCATGCAGAAATCTTTTTAAAACACACAAAATATTTACAATGACCTTACAATATATCTTATCCCTAATGTGCTTTTTAGCTAAGAACCTACACATGCAAAAAACCAATACTTCTTATCATGACTATGACACAAGGACAAAACATGACTTTCAGGTTGACAGAAAAAACCGATACAAAAGGGAGTATACTACTCAAGCATAAAGGTGTTTAATGCATTCCCGTCTGACATAAAAAATCTTACCAGTGAAATGCCAAAATGTAAAGGTAAATTGAAGGAATATCTTCTGGAAAAAGCGTTTTACTCTCTTAATCAATTCTTTAATGTTACATTGTAACTTAGATGTAATAATTTACTTGTAATATTTGCTATTGTAACTTTGTAACTTAATACATCGCACACCAGTATGGGAATTCGTGTTCAGGCAATTGACACTATCAAATTGCTTCTAATGTATAGTTTGTAATATGGAAAATTGTAAATTATTATTTTATCGTTTTATACTTCTGTTTTACCACAGAAAATGCTCAATCCTGTAACTATTAATATACTTTGTTTCTTATACACCAATTGCAATTTACATTTGTTAGCATATTCAAGTTGGCTACTGAGTTAATTTGTATAGTGACTCTTTCCATATCCATGCAATTCTTTTGTATAGCGGATCTGCAGAACACGAATAAATAAAAATAAAGAAAATAGTGGAGTAGACGCTGAAGGCAAATGACTGATGGATATGTCCTGCAAATGACGCTTTTAAATTATTATACAATACAATCCTACAGAATTTAAAGAAGTGAATAATAGAGTTGAATTAGAAATATTATAGGCAGGCAGTACATTTGTGCTCCTAGAAAAAGAATCCTGGAAAGCTGAAAATCAGTGTGAGTAACGAATCCGAGTTACATTCCATCCCCCCCTCATTCAACTCAACTCGTCATTCGGCGACCACACGATCGAGCTCTCCCCACTTAGTGGTTCACATTTGTGAGGCAGGCTGAGACTGGTGTGTCCCTACAGTGATGTCTACGAACAAGGAGCCAGTGGCATTCTGGGTGGGGAACATGCATGGACCCAGCGCGATGGTGGCCGGGGGTGCACTGGGAATTCTGCACACCACGCAGTCGGACGAAGACGCAATGGCGGATGGTGTGCCCGCTGATATGGTCGCCAATGCAACCATCGTCTGCGCCTGGGACACCTGGTGAGTTCTTCAGATGTTGAAGCCGTAATCGCCATGAATTGCTGAAGAGAATCGATTGCTTTAAATTGCGTTGCCACTGTTACTGACTTGAGTGCAAGGTTGCAAGTTCAGTTCATAGTAAGGCTCATTTCAAAGTGCTATTTTAAAAATTACGACAGGAAAAATGTTAACTGCTAATGACTCATCGTGTACATCAGGAGGAAGACAGAAAATTAGTGACCGGGAGGTGCAGGTATCAACCTTCTGTGGGAGGTATGTATTACACTTCTCAGAATGGGCATCGTCGATAGTCAAGAAATGTTCAAAACAAACGATTAACTTGCACTATGAAAGCATAATGAAAAAGGGCGCAATAAGGTGATCCATCACCATCACGATCTCCTTTGGGGTTAGAAACCATGCAGGACGTTCAGCTAGGTATTCCCTCTTAAAGAATGCATATAGAATCGTATTGGTGTAGCAGGGTGATGAGAACTGATGGAATGCGATGACACGCAACTGAATGTGAGACAATCTGTCGTGGCGCTTATCCTAAAATTGGCTATCCTTTAATGCCTAACTGCAGACAGTGCGATAATATGTTTTACAGGCAGGGAAAAAGCAAACATGCAAAGGCTGAATTTGATCAGTAGTTCCAGGTGGTATGAACTGCAATATCGCGCACTGTTCAGGAGGGATAAATTGCTGTATAGGTGTATAACTTTTACACACAGACAAGAAATCAGCGAAAGCATGTTATTTTGACCAGTTATTGACCAAAAGCAGTGCTCATACCATAGTTGTAGTTCTCTTACTCCTATCTTCCCACTCCTGCTTGCTGTGACTTAAATATTCACTTCTGCCCTTGCAAGATCACGCACACGACGAGCAATCGTAGGGGGCAGAGCACCTCCAACATCTCGCAGCACAATAAAGAGCCTTCCAGCCAGTTTGCATCCGGATTAACAGTCGTCATTATTGTATACGGATGCGTTAAACATTGATGTTAGTTGATACAACTCTCTTGGTACCTCTGATTTACAGAGTACCTCTCATATGCATTTCCTCTTCAAATCCCGATTGATCGGATTTGAAAACAAATTCCTTACTGGATGATGGGATGAATTTTTAGGCCGATTCCGCAGTATTGTGTGCATCGTCAAATAGACGCCATATTTGAAATTTCACCATGTTACGTCTCCCAATTCCACAGCAGTGTTTGAAGTTGGCAACCACCTACTGCTTCCCTATAAATCACTGTGATCTAAGTCGCACGCAGTTTGATGAGCATAACATAGTAGTCACTATTATGAACATCACTAAATAGTATCGAGCATTCTTGAAACGTGCAAACACATTTTTTTGTAACAAGTGATTCTAGTCCTTTCCTTGTATATCAGTTATTTTTCTTATGCAATGCAGAGTCATATTGCTTCACACTTACTCATAATTGTTTTCTTTTTACTACGCTCCTAGTGATCTTCCATGTACATTATTATTTTTAGTATCCGTTCCTTGGACAATGATTGTCATTTACTCCATTTCTCTGGATTTGCGGCTCCCTGTCCGACAACGATGATGAACTACATGGTTCGACACCTGTTTCAGTACCTCTTTCACTTGTTAAGCACATATCGTCATCATTGTGCTCATGTGCATTGTCCACCCAGTCGAGAGTATACATCACACATTCCTCTTGCAGAAACGCCAATATCTCGTCTGCTACTGCTCTCTCTCTCTCCCTCTCTCTACGATATTCCTGGGTTCTTTTCTGGCGAAATATCAACTTCGGCGACTGTTGCTGTCGATGTATTCGGTTTGTGCTTTGTTTATGGCTGCCATTCCTCTGCTCTGTATAACAACCGCTAGCCCTGTAGCACTGCTGTAGTTACTCGTCGACTAAGCAGCTCAACTACGCTCGGTGACCTGATGCTGTGCTCACCCGCTCCCCTGTTGCCATCAGCAGTTAATATGTGGTTGAATGGTAGGCAATGTTTGGGGTGTCGGATGCCGTACACACCATTCGCCTTTTGTGACCTAACACTCAAGGTGTTGCTTGTAAGACAAGTTTCCGTGATATGAAGAGGTTATTGTATTATGTAATTTACATGGAAATACGACCACAATAGATAAATTCATGTATACATCTTTAACATAGGGCAGAACAAGCCAGTAACCACATGTTAGTTCAACCGCAATAGGTAATAAATGTGCGCATCCGTCTAAAATAGTGTCCAATATCCTTTGGTGTATAAAAATCCTTTAAAGTAACTTTTTCTGGTGGACATTGGCAAAAAAACCTGGATTTGTGTTACCTACATGTTTTTCATTCATTACTATTGTTAGAATGTTGATTTTCATTCAGTAGATATGCCAAAAATTAAAAACTTGTCCTAATTATTTCTTTCTTGCTGGTGCGGAATCGACACTGAAGATGGAGTAAAATGACAAACACGGGTAGTTCACCAAACGCAGTAATAGTACAAAGGATATATTTTGGCTATTTTTGTCCTTCCTGTTTTCTGTTTTACAATCTGATGGACGAGTAACCCTAACTCGATAAAATCTACAAGTAAGTCAATACTAACGCATCAGGTAGGTATAAAAAATTTAATGAGATAAAGATAAATATGTAGATAGTAAAAGCGATATGGAGATGAGGATGAAGATGAATATAAAGATGAAGTTTGTTTCTTGCAACTTCACTGAGTGAGGTGAAAGGCAACTATAAATTTGCACAGTACATGCAAAGTGTGACACAAAATAGTGAAACTGTCATGTCTGAAGTTCGAAATGTTGGTTAAAATATAAAATAAAATAATGACCTACTGATCATGTCACATATGCCCTGAAACGTGGTACGCAAGAATTGAATATGCATTTTTTTATAAATAGGTTGAATTCGCTCTTACTATGTTACTATTTCAGCTCGCTGTCGTTGTCTTCAAGGGGTCCCTTACCCTCACCAGAGCTGCAATCCTGGAGAGGAATTATAATAGCCACAGGCTATTTCTAGCAGCTCTCTTGAACTTTACAGGCTGTACAGTTGCCTGACGTCATTCTGCGTTGCAACTGCAGAGGTACATGATTAAACCACCACTTAGATGTGATGATTAGGTAGTATAGTTCTTGATGTCAGTCACATGTTGTGTACATTTCATATAAATGTAGAAGAGGAGCCAGCACTCACTTTCTGTCACGTGCATAAGAAGAAATTTGTAGCACTAGCCTCTCCCTACTGGAGAAAATACTTTCACGCTGCAAAGAAGTGAATTTGTACGCTGTCTAATCAAGGGTATCTGGATACACCTATGTAACGTGGAACTGCCAAAGATATGTCGCCGGCCGGGGTGGCCGAGCGGTCCTAGGCGCTTCAGTCTGGAACCGCGCGACCGCTACTGTCGCAGGTTCGAATCCTGCCTCGAGCATGGTTGTGTGTGATGTCCTTAGGTTAGTTAGGTTTAAAGTTCTAAGGGACTGATGACCTCAGAAGTTAAGTCCCTTAGTGCTCAGAGCCATCTTTTTTAATATGCGTCACGGGAGACAGAACCACAAGTATAAGAGGAGGCTGACAGTCTTGTGATGTCAATGCTGAAGCAGTAACATCAGAACGGGTCACTCAGAAGAGCTAAGTAACTTAGAATGTCGACTTCACATTGGATATGCAAATACTTCACGAACCCATCTAAAGCTACCCATGTCGACTGTTGCTGGTGTGACTGCAAACTGAAAAGATGATGGAACAACCGCAGATAAAGCAAGATGAGGTAGATCTCTTGTAGAGACGGGGTGGACTGTCGAGCAGTGTGGATGGAGGATGTAAAAAAGTCGTATGAAATGAGAATGAGTTCCAAAGTGCTGCCAGCAGTCCAGCTAAATCAATGCCTGTGTGTAGATAGTTAAAAACAATAGGATACAATGGCATAAGCCACAAAGTTTTATGAAATACTGGGAATCAGTATAATGGCATGGATATTTCTAGGAAAATTAACATTGTCAGTGTGAATAATAGTGCACAGTTTATATACAACAGTATGAGATACAGTAGACGGACATATGCAGTGAAACGGTATCGCATTTGATGTCAGTAGTCCAGCAAATAACAAGACATCAACGATACACGTGGTAGAGGGTGTTACTCAGTGTAAGTATATTCAAATCTATACGGTGTTAGTGTGTACGTGACACCACCAGAGACAGAACGTGTTGTGGAACTATTGACAGAACTACGTGTAAAACTGTTATTATATGACGAAAAAGCAAAAATGGTTGCGTGCAAAGAAATGGGACTCTCTAATCATCAAATCGCAAAGAAGCTGAAATTTGCAAGTACTGATAATTTCATTAGACTGGTCGCACTATATGGACAGAACGGAAAATATCGGCAAAGTAGAAGATTATCTGAGGCATCGACGTGTTACATTTGTTAGAGGAAGATTCACATTAAATTATTCTACTCAAGTTGTTGCTGATTTACACTTGCCAGTAACGGCCACTCTGTATGACAAATTTTGCCACATGAAAAACACATCGCATTCAAGAGAGACAGCAGAAACCTGCTCTAACACCCAAACAGAAACAGGATAGATAGCAGTTTGCTCAGAATCGTATGTCGTGGACTTAAGAATGTTGTAAAGTGATTTTCAGTCATGAGAATAAGTTTAATGTAGGTGGGTAGGATGTTGTTGTTGTTGTGGTCTTCAGTCCTGAGACTGGTTTGATGCAGCTCTCCAAGCTACTCTATCCTGTGCAAGCTTCTTCACCTCCCAGTACCTACCGCAGCCTACATCCTTCCGAAACTGCTTAGTGTATTCATCTCCCTCTACGATTTTTACCCTCCATGTTGCCCTCCGATACTAAATTTGTGATCCCTCGATGCCTCAGACCATGTCCTACAAACGGATCCCTTCTTCTAGTCAAGTATTTCTTTTCCTTTTCCTTATTGTGATTTCATTCGCCTGCCCCATATGGGCAGGGGCGGCTGTCAGCAACACAATCTGCCGCTCTTCAGCAGAGTGACACGACAACTAAAACAAGAATAAAATGATACATACATAAGGCGATACAAAAGGGGAGCATAAAACAGAGTAAGGGGAGAAAATGGAGGTAAAAATACACGAACATGGAGACGTTCATGGGGGAAAGTTAAAAAAGTCACCAGAGAATTAAAAAAAAAACACAGTTGGCGATTCTTAAAACACAGAGAAGACACTGAATGCACATGCACAGCTTAAAGGTCGGCCACAGTATTAAAAAGACTTCGGAACAACGCACTTAAAACCCACTTGGAGCACACACGAGGAAGAATAAAACTGCCAGGTGGCACCTGCCGAAGGAAAGGTCAGAGAGGATGGAAAAGGAAGAGAGAGTATGGGGCAGCTGCGGAAGCGGCGGGATGAAGAGAGGAGTGGCATCAGTGGATTCATGAAGAGGCAGGTGTCACGTGGGGCGGGCTAGTCAAGTAGGATGTATTTCAATATTATTTTTTGTATCCCGCCTGTGAGGTGGCGCGGGGGTAATAGGAGCAGGAAAATTACGTCAGTGTTGCAGTGAGTAAAGGTGGTTTACTGGTCTAAGAAATAATACGTAAGTTTGTACTGATGCGAAGTCTTAGAGCAAGCAAAGCTGAAGCGAAAATTCCTCGCTGGCTGCACCTGATGTAATGGGCTGAAGCAATCGATGAGCTTGCAAACCTCGATAGTACCGGCTGGAGGGCGCTGTCGTCTGTGTCTCGTAGTGCCAGATCGAGAAACTATTCCGTGGCATCGTTGCTATCGATACCACACCCCTCCTCCCTGAAACGACGCGCCGTCGTTGAGTATCGTTTTTGGCGGCGGGTGGAAGGACCCAGCGGCGGGGCAGCTGAGGGAATGGACAGCTGCCGGGGCGTGCTGTCCACCGCGACCCCGAACTGCTCGCGAGGGGGTGAGAAAAACGCCCCGTGGAAAACATGCGCAGGCCGCGCACCGCTACTGGGTGTGCTCAGATGAGGGGGCGGAGCAACGACCTCCATGGGCGACGGCGGCGGCGGCGGCGGCTTGACGGCAGCCTCAGCGTCCATCGGTTCTGGCACCGCGGAGGAACGCGGCGGCGGCGGCGGCGGCGACGTCGCGCCCGCTGTGAGGCGCCGTCGGTGGCGTCGTGGGCCATGGCAGAGGAAGCCGCGAAGCCTCCAATTCTGACGGAAACAAACCAGCGGCAGAAAACCGAGGGCGGCACCAACGAATCTCGTTCCAGTGTCGCTTGACAGTGCCGGAGGGACCAGAAATGACAAATGAGGCGCGGCCAAGCTGGCGAAGAATTCAGTAGTTGGCTACTGTTGTCAACAATGTTGCTGTTTTGAATGGATTATCAGTACTGTACTGCATGCAGGGCTATCCCTGCACACTTCGACCACCACACTTCCGTCTATGTTAAAGGGCCAGGTACGGCCCCTGCCTCATCTACGAAGTTGTTACTAAATAGACTAGGCGACGCACTGTATGCAACCGAGCCACCAGTAGCTGTCACAGCTTCTGGAGGCGACAGATTCGGCACTATATCGCGCGCGATTTGCAACGTGCAGTGCTGCGATCAGTGGGCACCATTTTACGTTGGTGCTGTCACTTGTTCAAATGGTACTGTTGTGTTGGCAGAAGAGCCAACACCGTGTCACTAGTGGGGGCCGAAATGCACGCGTTTTAGCTCACGCAGGCTGGCGTGAGGAGGGAAGGACTCTACTGACGTGAGGTCTGGCACATGACAAAGAATTAGAATTCAGAAAGCGGATGTAATTAGTTTGATACTTAACTTTAATCCGTTAATGATGAACGTCGCTCTTCACAGTACATGATTCACAATATTAACTGTTCAGAATACATTCTTGATGATACTATCATTATTAACTGAATATGGCGCCTTGCTAGGTCGTAGCAAATGAGGTAGCTGAAGGCTATGCTAAACTGTCGTCTCTGCAAATGAGAGCGTATGTAGACAGTGAACCATCACTAGCAAAGTCGGCTGCACAACTGGGGCGAGTTCTAGGGAGTCTCTCTAGACTAGACCTGCCGTGTGGCGGCGCTCGGTCTGCAATCACTGATAGTGGCGACACGCAGGTCCGACGTATACTAACGGGCCGCGGCCGATTTAAAGGCTACCACCTAGCAAGGGTGGTGTCTGGCGGTGACAACACAGGTGACGTATCCTTCTGCAGGCAGCTACATAGGTCCACGCTCCATCCATAGAAGGGATGTAGCCTTATCCTTTATCATTCGGTCGCTCTGTCATCGCTTCGATACGTGAGCACACCGAGCAGTAGAGTTACTGCAACTGAGCCACTGTGCAATTTCGTAAGAAGTTCGGTAGCGAGTCGGTATGCTACCCGAGGAACTGAGGACGGACCGTGCCCTGTTGCCGTCTTTCCCTGCACCAGCGAATCAAAGACAAGTGACCACTGCCGCTGGCATGCTCTCCTGACGACTGCGCATCTGGCACTGCACAGCGCAGTGTCCACAGTGTATAGCGTGCAACACCAAGCGCGGCCAACTGACACAACTACCAGATATGCTAATCCCATTGTTGTTTTCGGAAAGTATGTTTACAGTGAGTAGTGTTGGTCGTTTAAGGTACCAGTGGAAACGAGAAGGTTAGTACGTTTACATCCTAGTGATAGTGAAATGGCTCTGTGGCATTGCCATTGTGTGTCTGTTGGTTATGTGTGGTATATGTGAAATAAAATCTGCAACCAGGATGCTGTAAGGCTTTATTATTGACTGGTTTCGAGCAGTATGTCTACCCTTCCTCGGAATAACTATCTGTGTTAAACATTTGATGACTGATAAGACTTTTTCCAACGGATTTATTCATTTCAGGAGTTGCTAAACAAAGATACCTTCACATACAAAACTATGGCTGTACATCTTTGATGGGCTCCCATGTAAGGCCGCAGTTCCTAAACCAAATTATGGGCTACCTGCATGCTCAATCAGTATCTTGCCACAATGTTGCTCTCAGGCTTCTCAAAAGGGTCAATCTCGCCCCGCAGATTATGTTGCCAGAGTGCACAGTGCCTCACTAATCTTCGTTGCTCTTGCCTTCTCCTTAACAGCGCCAGTTGCACCATGTCCACCTCCATGATTCTTGGTTGAAATGCATGATTAATAACATTTGTGAACTCAATTTAAAGTTACATGCATCCTGGTGATTCTTCAATGAAACAGTCACCACATCCAAAACTGAAAATCACACAATATTTCTAAAATAACAAACTGTCTGCATAATCAAACTGCACCGGACCGAGCTAACGGCCTTACCAACACCTCACCACCTCTCGGCATAGTAGACGAAAAATCAGCAAGTAGACCGATCGTTAACAGTCCTTCGTAGTGTACGGAATAGCAATCTTGGCTGACGGATGGAAAATGATGTCACTACCGAGGCTAACACACGGAACCAAACGCTATGGTTTACACAGAATAGGGCTACAGCTGAGGCCACTCGACGGAATATCAACTTTTGTGCCTGGCTGAATAGGCCTTCGATGCAGTAGCACACTGTGATTAAGTCAGTGCAGTCTTCCTGGGTGTCTCACGAGCATTTGACAACGTTTGTCACACTGGCCTCATGTTCAAAATACTGGAACAGGGTGTGTTGGCATCCCACGTTCGTCTCATACACTCACACCTAGACGACAGGACCTTCCATGTGAAGCCAGAGTCTGGGGTGTCTACAGTTCATCGCGTCCGAGCACTGCGCCACAGGGCTCAGTTTTAGGACCACCCCTGTACACGCTTTATAAGCCCATGTTAGTCCGCGTCCAGGCAGCTCACTACGCTAACGATACGGTGCTGTACAGCAGAAGCACGAACACCGACACGCTCCGCCGCCGACTGCAGCTCGCCAGTGCCACACTCACCGTGTGGAATTTGTCTTTTTTTTGGCATGTTGTGTCCAAAGAGTGATCGCCTTTGGTGATTTTTTCTTCTGTAGTGGCAAGGTGTGGGAAATGGTTTCACTTTATTTTGTATTCGCTTGAAAGAGTCTTGGGCTCTCTGTGGGTCCTTGAGTCCTTTAAGGGTGTTGGTTATGTAGTCGTACGTGTGATGGATAGTAATTACACCGAGTAACTCAACATTTCATCATCTTTGATGGTCCTGTGGGGTGCAATAATGGCTCGAGGCACCTAGTATTTGTGCCAGTGTTGTGGTAGGGCCTAGCCTACATTCTTAAGTTGGCGGACATGTCCCCGATACTCGTCTAATTTGTGAAAAATACGACTTGCCTGGTTTTTTTTATCTTCTCAGCGACGTATTTTTCTCGTCAGCTCGTCTATTTCTCTCGTTCGCCGAGTAGGCTCTCAAGTGCCGCGTTACGTTCAACTGCGCGATGACGCAATTCCTGGTGGTCACGTGTCGTGCCATTCCAGACGATGTGACGCCTGACGTCGGCAGCAGCCCTGTCCCCTGGCGGCCGACGGCGCGCTGTCTCGGCGTGACTCTGGATCGTCGACTTACCAGGTGTCACCACATCTACATGATTACTCTGCAGTCCACAATAAAGTACCTGATAGAGGGTTCGTCGAACCGCCTTCAAGATATTTCTCCACCCTTCTCAAACAGAGGGCGAAAAAACGAAAAAAATTTCTGTACGAGCTCTACCTTCTCTTGTTTTATTATGATGATCATTCCTCCCTATGTAGGTGGGAGCCCCCAAAATCTTTTCCGTCTGTGAGAAAAAATTAATGATTGATATTTCAAGGCAATATCCTGCCGTAACGGAAAAAGCCTTTATTTTAATGACTGCTGCCCCAATTCAGGTACCATACCCCTATTTCGCGGTAGTACAAAACGAGCTGCCATTCTTTGAACTTCTTCGACGTCCACCGTCGATCCCACTCAATGCGAATTCCATAGCGCACAGCAGTACTCTAGAAGAGGACCTGCAAGCATAGTGTACGCCGTCTCCTTTGTAGGCCTGTTACATTTTCTAAGTGTGCTGCCAATAAATTTCAGTCTTTGGTTTGCTTTAACCACAACATTATCTATGTGATCATTGCCACTTAAGCTATTAGTTGAATTTGCAGCCTTTAGATTTGGGTGATTTATCGTGTAACTGAAATTTAGCAGATTACTTTTGTACTTGTGTGGGTGACTTCACACTTTTCATTATTTAGAGTCCATTGCCATTTTCGCATCACACAGATATTTTGTCTGATTCGTCTTGCAATTTGTTTTGATTATCTGATGAATTTGTAATACGGTAAATGACAGCTTCGTCGGTAAACAATCGAAGAGTGCTACTCATATTGTCTCTTAAATTGTTTATGTAGATGAGGAACAACTGAGGGCCTATAACACGTCCTTTACTCGATGACTTTCTGTCTGTTATTACAAACTGTGACCATTATGGCAGAAAATCACGTATCCAGTAGCAAAAATGAGGCGATATTCAATACACATTCAATTTGATTGGGAGTCTCTTGTCAATTACAGTGTCGAAAGCTTTATCCTCAGCTGAATCCGACTCCCACACTTCTTCCACGTCTCAATGTCATGAGACGCTGCTCCGCCCTGTGGATGAGTACACTGCAGTCGTCTGGAGAGAGGGCAGCCGAAGAACACATGAAGAAGCTCCAATGCCTGCAAAATTGCGCTCTCCACCTGGCTACGCACCTATCAAGAGACTTTCCATCTGGGTCGCCCACGACATCGCAGAAGTCCCACACCTGCAAGGCAGTTTCCGATCATCTACCCGTACCTTTTATTCTAAGACACGACAGTCAAGGAACATGAAGATAAGGACACTGGACCGAAAGATCCATCGCAGCGTCACAACAAGATGGCCTCATCTCCTCATTGCGTAAGCAGCCTCTATAGACAAAACCAAAGAGATCGAAAAACCAGAAGACAATCGATATCAGTGAACCATATTATCGGTTGCGTGGGAGGCGAAACACTTCGTCTTGCGAACTCCGCCACCTTCAGAGGACCAAGACAGCCCTTGAAGTTCCAGCAGCAGCTGTAGAGAAGGCCAGACACGTCCCGGACTCCGACGGTCTAGAACCGCGGACCACGCCTGAAGAGACCGCTGCCGTTCCTGCTGACCGCCGAGTGCTACCGTTTTCACCGTGAGCCACATCAGCCGCTGCGCTGCCAACAGCGGCTCACGTGGCACAACTTCGCTGTGGCTACTGTTGGCTGCATACGAGCTCCTCGCCAAACTCTCCTCCCTGCCCCTCGAGATATTGTTCAGGATAGACGGTTATCAGTTACCAAGGGATGGAGATACTTACTAGGATCCCCTTGAGTACGAGGTCGCAAACGGCCAATGATGTTTATGGTATTCGACGCCCCGACCACGCAAACACAATATTGGCTGCTAATGTCAACAAGGGGCGTGACTGGAGGTATCCAACGGTGAGCATAACATGAGGCTACCGAGCGTAGTTGAATAGCAATAAAGTAAACACTGCACTATATGTACAACGACGATTCATGAAGTTGACATTTTGTTAGAAAGGAAACCAATAAATCTCGCAGAGTGAGTAAAAGTGACAGATTAAATGTTAGCTTTTCTGGAAGATGAGTCAGGGAATGTGCGGTGTCGACCGTACGGACAATGGACATGAGAAGTGCAATGACAAGAGGTGCTTAACAAGTGAAATAGGTGTAATAAAGGGCAATCGTTGTTCAGGGAGGGGATACTAAACATAATTACATACATAGAGCATCCTCCGCAGCGCCAAACACACAAATAAAATAAAATAAAGTCATGATCAGATTCCGAATAAGTCCGCAGAAATATGAACGTGCACAGCGTAAAAAAATTATAGATACATAGATATTCAAGGGAGGAGGACAAGCTCCACGTGTTAGAAAAACTGTGTTGACGCGTTCCAAGGACTTTAGATACAATTAACAGGACAGGCATGATAGTGAGCCCATACGCTACGCACATCACACATTAAAGTGACTTCCAGGGGAGCAGTGGATGATTACGTAACTTCAAAGAGTGCTACGGAACTGGAAGAATTAAGATAACGGAATTTCAAACAAAGTGTCAACTTGGCGATGCACTGAAAACTGCAGAATCGGACCGAAAATTTGTAAATGAGATAAACAAACTTATCCCATCGTTCAGTAAGGAATTGGTTTTGACCTCCGAAGAGCCGGGATCTGAAGAGGAAATGCACATGAAAGGAACCCTGGAAGTCAGATGTACCAAGAGTGCTGTATTAACACCAATGCCTTAATACATTCGTATACAATAATGCCGACTGTTAATCTGGATAGTAAACTGGCTATAAAATTATTTATTGTGCCGCAAGAAGCTGGAGATGGTCTCTCCCTACGAACGTCTCTCGTGTGCGTGATCTTTCAACGGCGGTGAGGAATATTTAAATCACAGTGAGAAAGAGTGGGGAAATGGGCGTAAGAGTACTACAACAATGGTATGAGTACTACTTTTGGCCAATAGCTGGTCATAATAAATTGCTTTTGCTTGATTCCTGGTCTGTGTATAAAAATCATACTTCCTCAGAGCAAATTATCCCACCTGGGTAATGTATGACATTGCAGTTCATACCACCTGGAATCACTGAACAAATACAGTCTTTGGATTTTTGTTTTTCCCGTGTTATAAAACATATTATCGCACTATCTGCAGCTACCCTTAAAGAATAGCCACTTTCACGATAAGCTCATGTTTTGCATTCGGTTGCATTCGATCACATTCCATCAGTTCTCATCACCCCGTTACACCAATATAATTCTATATGCATTCTTTAAGAGCGAATACCCAGCTGAACGTCCTGTACGGCTTGTAGCTCTCTTCGATCATAATGGTGCGAACCTTTGTGATAACCGTAGCGCCATTTGTCATTAGGTGTTCATGGTTCTAGTTAATGACATGTTTTGAACATTTCTTGAAAATGGATTATGTCGATTTTGTGAAACGTAATACATATATCGCATTGAAGGTTGATGTCTGTACTTGAGCTAACTGCAGACTGAACTTGCTACCTTTCACCCAAGGGATTCCTTGTTAGAAGTGTACTTTGTTTTGTTACTGTAATAGTTATGTTGTAAAAGTGTGTTTTATCATGCCTTAACAGAGGCTAGAACAAATACCTCTGCCATTCCAAGTTATCAGGACCCACTGCATACAGCTTACATAATTAAGAAATAGACATGGTTGCTATTCCACGGTGCTTAATTTTATATCTCATGGATCTTTGTTACACGTGTTGAGTCTGTGCCTTACTGCCTATGGTACGATGACCTTTGAGCCCCCAACCAGGCACGTGACATTTCTGTCTTGGTGGGGTTGTAGCATCTTTGTAATTCCCTCAGCCGCATGGTTCCTCCAAAATAAGCGGCGTCGCGCTACCTAAGACACTCGTTACGAGATTTGTGGTGAAGTAGTTCGCAGGGTTTGGTGAGAATTCTCCACGATAGTATCCTATCAATGCGTTCTGAACTGCGATAGTACCGTTCTTAAATAGCCCTTTCCAAATAGATGTGAAGCAATAAGAATCTTAGTAAGCTACATTTTTCAGGACGCTCATAAATTAAGGATAATTGCAGAATGTGATGCTACAGAAAGTGGCACTACACAAAACTGGTGCTAATGGCATAGGCACATAGGGAACACACACGACACAGATCTGTAAGTCCACGGTACTGGTGATAAGTTGAGAAAAGCGTCCCAAAACACATGTGCTACAAAACGCCACTGTTTCCTACGCATGTACCCCGACAACAATATGGGATATGATCACCATGCACACGTACACAGGACACACAACATGTCGGCATACTCTGAATCAGGTGGTCGAGCAGCTGCTGGGGTATAGGCTCCCATTCTTCCACCAGTGCATGTCGGAGCACCTGAAGTGTCCTAGGGGTTTGAAGACGTGCAGCGATACGTCAACCGAGAGCATCCCAGACGTGCCCGAAATGGTTTAGGTCTGGAGAACATGCAGGGCACACCATTCGCCTGATATCTTCTGTTTCAAGGTACTCCTCCACGATGGCAGCTTGGTGGGGCCGTGCAGTATCATCCATAAGGAGGAAGTTGGGACCCACAGCACCCCTGAAAAGGCGACATACTGGTGCAAAATGACGTCCCGATACACCTCACCTGTTACAGTTCCTCTGTCAAAGACATGCAGGGGTGTACGTGCACCAATCATAATCCCACCCCACACCATCACGACCTCCACACAGGTCCCTTTCCAGGACATTAAGGGGCTGGTATCTGGTTCCTGGTTCACGCCAGATGAAAAATCGGCGAGACTCACTGTTCAAACTATACCTGGACTCGTCGATAAACATAACCTGGGACCACTGTTCTAATGATCATGTACTGTGTTCTTAACACCAGCCTTTACGGGCTCTCCTGTGACCAGGGGTCTGTGGAATGCACCTTGCAGGTCTCCGGGCGAATAAACCATGTCTGTTCAGTTATCTGTAGACTGTGTGCCTGGAGACAACTATTCCAGTGGCTGCGGTAAGGTCCCGAGCTAGGCTACCTGCAGTACTCCAGGGCCGTCTGCGGGCACTGATGGTGAGATATCGGTCTTCTTGTGGTGTTGCACTCTGTGGACGTCCCGTTCTGTAGCGCCTGGACACGTTTCCTGTGTGCTGGAATTGTTACCATAATCTTGAGATCATACTCTGTGGCACACGGAGGGCCCGTGCTACGACCTGCTGTGTAACCAGCCTCCGGTCGCCCTAGCGTTCTACCCCTCACAACACCATCAAAATGTGTTCTTTGAGCCATTTTCAACACACAGTCACCATTAGCACGTCTGGAAACGTCTGCACACTTCCTCGCTGCACCGTACTCTGACGTGTACCAACACACCTCTGCGTATGTGGACTGCGGCCAGCGCCACCATGCCACGACCGCAGGTCAAATTTACCGCATGGTCATACCCCGAGGTGATTTAAATCATTAAACCTCCCACCAGTGCGTTATTTCACCATGTATCAGCATTATTCTTAATTTATGAGCATGAGTGTATATTCTCATCCGATCATGTTTGCCGATTTTCAATTCCATTATTTATCCGCTCAATAATTTCATCGTTTTTCACGATAGTGATTTGGTTCCTGAATATTACAAATTGTTTTGTATAATTCTTCTAATAGTGAAATTTTATTGTAATTTTCCTTTAGTATACCCACTTGCTTAGGTTCATATAGTGATTGAGTTCATAATCGTGTGCATCACTAATGCCACATCCGTTACAAGACGAAGAGAAGAAATGTGGCAAATCTATGTTAAATTGTACCCATACATTACTAGTAATCACATATAACGAACGACCCAGTTACTCCTTTTGTATGTGTTGTGTTATCTGTTGCAGGTACAGACACAGCAGGCGAAACCTGACACAACTGCCAGCTCCTCGGCCGCTCGTCTACAACTGTGTATCGACCGCTCGCCACCCAAAGTCCTGGGGTACCATATTAAAAGATGGAAGTTATGCCTCAAATTTTCCCAGCATCAGAAATATCTGTCCGTCCTACGGCTTTATGTTCAAACAGAAGTCGGCATATGTCATCGCAGCCGTCGTCTTGCATCTAATTCCAGCCATGATTGTGGATACTTTTCTGTGTCTCAAGGGGAGGGAACCAATGTAAGTACCCCAGTCCTTTATGTACTGACTCTCTCAATCCCGCGTTCTCGAAGTCTACAGTGCTAAATTTAAATAGCTGAGAGCGAATATGTCTAATAAAGGTACTCAGTCAATACGAGAAACAATCCTTAGAAAACAGTAATGTAAATGACTCGTCTTAGAACGTGGTAGATTATCTAATCTTAATTATGTGTACTGACGGCCTTGGAACAACCAGTCCTGACAAAACTCTACCAGCTGGTGAGCAAGATGTATGAGACAGGCGAAATACCCTCAGACTTCAAGAAGAATATAATAATTCCAATCCCAAAGAAAGCAGGTGCTGACAGATGTGAAAATTACCGAACTATCAGTTTAATAAGCCACGGCTGCAAAATACTAACGCGAATTCTTTACAGACGAATGGAAAAACTGGTAGATGCAGACCTCGGGGAGGATCAGTTTGGATTCCGTCGAAATGTTGGAACACGTGAGGCAATACTGACCTTACGACTTATCTTAGAAGAAAGATTAAGAAAAGGCAAACCTACGTTTCTAGCATTTGTAGACTTAGAGAAAGCTTTTGACAATGTTGACTGGAATACACTCTTTCAAATTCCAAAGGTGGCAGGGGTAAAATACAGGGAGCGAAAGTCTATTTATAATTTGTACAGAAACCAGATGGCAGTCATAAGAGTCGAGGGGCATGAAAGGGAAGCAGTGGTTGGGAAAGGAGTGAGACAGGGTTGTAGCCTCTCCCCGATGTTATTCAATCTGTATATTGAGCAAGCAGTAAAGGAAACAAAAGAAAAATTTGGAGTAGGTATTAAAATTCATGGAGACGAAGTAAAAACTTTGAGGTTCGCCGATGACATTGTAATTCTGTCAGAGACGGCAAAGGACTTGGAAGAGCAGTTGAACGGAATGGACAGTGTCTTGAAAGGAGGATATAAGATGAACATTAACAAAAGCAAAACGAGGATAATGGAATGTAGTCAAATTAAATCGGGTGATGCTGAGGGAATTAGATTAGGAAATGAGACACTTAAAGTAGTAAAGGAGTTTTGCTATTTAGGAAGTAAAATAACTGGTGATGGTCGAAGTAGAGAGGATATAAAATGTAGACTGGCAATGGCAAGGAAAGCGTTTCTGAAGAAGAGAAATTTGTTAACATCGAATATAGATTTATGTATCAGGAAGTCGTTTCTGAAAGTATTTGTTTGGAGTGTAGCCATGGATGGAAGTGAAACATGGACGATAACTAGTTCGGACAAGAAGAGAATAGAAGCTTTCGAAATGTGGTGCTACAGAAGAATACTGAAGATAAGGTGGATAGATCACGTAACTAATGAGGAGGTATTGAATAGGATTGGGGAGAAGAGAAGTTTGTGGCGCAACTTGACTAGAAGAAGGGATCGGTTGGTAGGACATGTTTTGAGGCATCAAGGGATCACAAATTTAGCATTGGAGGGCAGCGTGGAGGGTAAAAATCGTAGAGGGAGACCGAGAGATGAGTACACTAAGCAGATTCAGAAGGATGTAGGTTGCAGTAGGTACTGGGAGATGAAGCAGCTTGCACAGGATAGAGTAGCATGGAGAGCTGCATCAAACCAGTCTCAGGACTGAAGACAACAACAACAACAACAATTATGTGTGCTTAACAACAATGATGCAGCAAAAGTATTGAGAACACTGTTGATAATTTTACGGTACATGGACTTTCAAAGACTAGCATGCTTTCACAGAAATGTAATTTATTTTGCTTCGATTTTAGTTTGAATTCGCTGCGTACTTTGAAAAAATCGTTATTAGCCCAGCAGTCGCACGATAAATGTTAAATATCATGCTTCTCCTACACTGCAGAAGACTTCAGAACAAATAAAATGTACTCGGCACATGCTGTACAATTCAAAACGAAGGATTTAAACAAAACTATAAAACTGTGTATCGTTAAACATTATTTGCAGAATTTACCATGGATTGGTGCAATGAAAACTTTCGACCGATTAATAATAAATTTCGTTTCAGATATACTTCATCATTATTCGTATTCCAGCTTGCAAGATCTCGCACGTTATTAAATCTCCTGAGGTGTCTCAGTCTTGCTATCGAGCCTTTTTGCCGTGACCATCTCGTGATTCTTGTCTCTCGCAAAAGCTGCAGCACCACCATCGATTTCTCTGGAAAGGGCAGTTATACACCCTTTAGTTCTAAGTGACGATGTTGGTAGCTATATTACTTGAAATACACCATTTGCGAAAACACCGTAAAGTGATGATAATGAAACCATATATCACGTAATAACTCAAAATCCGCACTTTTAGGAACATGATTTTATACGACAGAACTCTGTCAGAAGGCATCGTATTGGCGACTGATGAGTGTGGCGCGCAGTCGACATCTTCTATTTACAATTCGTACAACTCAGTTTTATTAATTTTTTAAGAGAAACGTGGTAATATTGGTGTAAGAAACTTCTTATGACCGGTGGGCTTCTCCTGATACCTGTAGAGAAATATTAGTAAATATTTATTAAACAAAATCACTTGTTTAGTGCCATAATGACTGTCGTTTCGCTACACAAAGTGTACTGACGTAGCTGACTACTTACGTCTAGCCACCGCGCCTCACCCCACTGCATACTGGGCAGCGTCAGACGGTCCAGGGTTCACTCCAGCTAGCGTGAGATCTGAATTCTTACGTCCTGCTAATGGGTTCTGCAGTACTGCTTGAGCTCACTGAATGCAGCTGATATCTGCAGACACGACATAAAACGTAAATTTCGAAAATAAGTGAAATACAGTGTGGTTCGAAAATAAGGGGTACCTTACACAAACCCCTCGGCAACTTCTTCTCAAAACTGGGAATTTTTGCTAACAAAATCCCAGTTTTGAAAACACTAGGATTGCCGTCTTATATTTCTTAGGAGCAGGCTGGACAATTTAGGTCATTTTATTTTATTATTTTTTTTTACGCAGTTATTTTACATGTTTCTTTTTCCCATCAAATTACTTACAGCATTTCGTTATGAGAAGTTTAAATATGAAACCTAATTACTCCAGAGACATAATTAATTATACAGTTAACAAATAGACTTCCTTCGGTTTCTAATTAACTGTATTAAATAGAACCTTTGAGTTTATCTCCCACGCTCTCGTAAAATTAAGGGGCATTGTTGCTTCAACTTAAGAACCGCTGAGCACAAATAACAGAGAGACATAACACCTCAAATGCAATACCCGAGATAATAAATATGTTTTTGAATATCAATTATGTATGTAAAATTCGCTAAGATCATCAGCAAAATATTGATTTTACACAATTTTATGAAAACAGTACAAACATTTCGATCACATTTTCCAGAGGCTCTCAAAGAAATCCATCGCAATATTTTCCGCAATTTACACTATAGAAACACAAAATAGACAAATAGGTCCCATTTCGGCCCAATACGCAGACACATTATATGCAATAAACACGAGAGATCTACTTCTCTTTGCCCTAGTATGATGCATTGCCGCCTACCATAATAGTTTTTACGAGCACGCACGGGTCGATGTCGTTCTTTGAGAGCCTATGGCATTGGCAGATTAATTTCCTTTTACCGGCGAATTTGGTGGTCCTAAGCGATGACAGCCGTCATTTGTGGCTACACCAACTGTTTTCCTCGTTCTATACTGTTCGTATAGTTATATGTGCTCCGCATTTTCCCATGTTTCCTCCGATCATTAGCTTTACTACAAGTATATTCAATAAAAACACGTATTTTATAAACAAGAAAATATAACTGCTTATAGTCACCATGTGATGAATATTTTAATAATTATTTTTCTTATTCTGTGCAAGTAGCAAATCGAAATAAATTGCTAATTTTATTAACTAATCCATTCTTTGTCTTTAAATATTCCTCCTTAATTCTTCCATAATAAATACAAAATCACTATATGAGATACTAATATTTTCACTATCTTTCTGAAATGTTTTTTAAGTTCTAAGTCCATTAACTAATGGTTGCATGGAATACTGTTTTTTAACTGATCATTCGCCATTAAATAATAATCCCCTACGTGGCAACGATTAGCTGCACGAAGTTCGTTTAGTCACATTTCTTGAGGTCAGTACCATACACCTGCTTTGCTTACCAACAGACACGTCGAGACACATCATTGATTACGTCACGCCGGCGTTCATTGGTTCTCACATTCTGGCCGCGCCCCTCAGAGGCCCTTAACGTCGCAGAAGCTGTCCGAATTCTTTAATCTCCTCTCTCACGCGACAGCGCGCTTCACACTTGGCTCTGGCGGAATTCATTCAACTCCTGCTGCTTACTGTATACAAACAAGTAACTAAAGACACGTTATTTAAAAATTCGTAAAACTGTTATCTCTCTTAATGGTCTTACATTCATTCTGTGCTACTACGAACGGTGAATTATGCGTCTTATCTGTGTCTTTTAAGTACACTTCATATGTTTGCGTACTAAAGACATATTCCCGTCGGTAGCTCTTGTTCACATCTGTCAGAGTCAGCGAGCTTTCTCTCAACTACCACGGTGTTCCATTTTCCCACAGCCTCCCTTATTGCTAATGGTATTACATGTGGTCTTGATTTAAATGGTTGATGTGGCTTGACTTTAAACTATTAAAGCTCTCCGTCCATTAATCTTGGTTTATTAGACAACACTCGTTTACATTTTAACAGTAACGTTTCCAGCTTTCACTTTCCGTCTAAATCCGTGGCATCATTATCTTTTTACGTAATCTCTCATATCATTTCTGTTCCAACCTTATTTTGGTTTTGATTCCTCCTGCTTCGTAAAATACTTTCATCAGACTCCCACTGAAAGCACTTGTGCATTTTTTCCCTTTATTGTTATTTCAATACACAAAAGGTGAGCCGGCAGCGGCAATATTAGGCCGCTCTTCAGCCATAGATAGAACAAGTAGACACAAGGAAGAGACATAAAAACAAAACATAATGGTAGGAAAAAATAGTAGACACTTGAGTAAGAAACATGGTGGCATTCACAGGCGGAGCATAATTAAAAAGAACGTTCAGCACTTGTACACGGACACTGATGACTGAAACGACACACATGAACGA
The DNA here is from genome assembly GCF_023897955.1 of Schistocerca gregaria. Taxonomy (NCBI): domain Eukaryota; kingdom Metazoa; phylum Arthropoda; class Insecta; order Orthoptera; family Acrididae; genus Schistocerca; species Schistocerca gregaria. The sequence goes on from NC_064927.1 coordinate 200,055,618, forward strand.
TGGAGCGTGGGTGGTGAAAACACTAAACCACTAACACGACGGCACACACACAGAACCGATGGCGATGATCTCTGGCGCGCGAATGTTGACGTGAGGTGTGCGAGTCTGTGAACCTGCCAAAAGGGGAAGAGGTTGGGGAGAAGGGAGAGGGGAGTGTGTAGATGACAGTGGCAGTGGAGATGGAAGGGGGAGGAAAGAAGGTACGGGGGTAGGGGAAGCCCGGGAGGAGGAGGGTGGTAGGAAGGGAGGAGGGAGAGAAGGGGGAGAGGATGCCGGGGGATAGGGAGGATCAAAGTTGATAGGAGGGGTAGATGGAGGGGATGAGGGCATCATCAGGGAGGGGAAGTTGGTGGAAGCCACCTTGGGAGAGGGTATGGAGAGTGGAGAGATGGAGAGCAGGTGGGAGGCACACCGGCGGAGGGGTAGAAGGTGTAGCAATCCTTGTTATGGTTGGTGACGTAGGAAGGACGTTAGGAAAGAAAGGACCCTATCAGACGAACTTAGTTGATAGGAAGGGCTGAGGTTTGGAGCTTGAAGAGGACACTTGTGCAATATTTTAAAAATTTTTATTCTATGCCATCTTTTTAGAACTAACTTTATAACCAAATTTATTATGGCTTTGAGTACTATTTACCATCAGGGTCACGCTACCATCCATGACAGCCACTTGGTCCATCAATAAATCAGCCTCTGTTATCTGTCAAATAGGGTGAGGAAATTTTATTTCCAGCCAGAGTGGCCGTGCGATTCTAGGCGCTAAAGTCTGGAGCCGAGCGGCCGGTACGGTCGCAGGTTCGAATCCTGCCTCGGTCATGGATGTGTGTGATGTCCTTAGGTTAGTTACATTTAGTTAGTTCTAAGTTCTAGGTGACTGATGACCTCAGAAGTTAAGTCGCATAGTGCTCAGAGTCAAACTTTATTTGGTGATACACTTAAGTTGGCCATATATTTCATTTCGCTCTCGTGAACTTATGAGAGACTTAAATAATTCGAGACACAGTATGTCTTCTTCGTGCTGCTCACGCAGAACAAACGTTTTATCATAGTTAATGTATTGTAGCAGATATGAAAGGACAGCGTGTTGTATTGCAGCAATAATTTTACCTTGTTTGTGAGTGAATTTATGCTTTATTGTTTCTAGTATACATGGAAGGAAAGAGAATCGGACAAATGTATTCCACTCTAAAAACCTTACAGAAACTTGCTTACTTTGTACTTACCCTTTCTATTGGCTTAGCATTTTCGTGAATCAATTAAGTGTCTCAAGCATGTTTATGAAGTGAGCACACAGGCACAAATTCAAAGAATCATAATTCATGTTTAAATTGCTATCTGTAGTTTTCAATGCTTTGATATGTTAATACATGCATAGAACTAAGGTTTATTATGCCAAAAATAATTTCATACAGCCTGTCACCAAATTAGGTGGTATCACCAACTTAGATATAACTGATTTATTTTATCTTTTACTGTAAAGTGGAAATCTATCGTGACTACGGTGCTACTGCAATGCTAGGAGAGATAAGGAAAGTTCAGCAAAGCAGGAGGTTGCAAAAGAAAATACGATGCCTTGGAGCTATTTGAAAAGGTTCCTGACAGAAAATCAAGATGCTGATGGGGCTGTCAGTTTGAAGAAAATAGGTCATCCAGTGACTTCAGTGTCATAATTAGAACCTAGATTATTGAAGTGCTCAATTACAATGCAAGAGACGGAATTTGGACTCACTGTCAAAAAAGTGAGGGTGTTTGAGTATGAACTGGCAGTTGCAGATTATCGTGAGAAATTTTTTAATATTCAAAAGGAAGTAACGGTGGTTCGGTTATAAACGTCGATATGAGATGACTTTGAAAATTTATCTGCACACCAGTAATCCCCAACTAATCCCATTATGATTGACGATTACTTTGGCAAAGTTTCGGATGCCATACAGAAACTGGGCTTGTCTCCACTAAGCAAGTTGGAAAATAAGTCGTGGGATGTCGACGAAATCGGCTTGATGTTTGTGATCAAGACCAAGAAAGTTGTAATTGAAATTAGAAAGAAGTTCGTATACAGAGGTACCTTATTAGAAAGGGAAGAAATTGTGACTTTGGTACGCTGTGTTTGTGCTAATAGCAGCTGCATAATGCATTTATTACTTTCTCGATGGAAAGGAGATCACAAGAGAGAGTGTGTACCTGACACTCATGTTTATATGTCTGAAAAGAGGTGGATTACTAAAGAACTGTTTTCAGAATGGTGTCAATTTTGATTGAATCTAACAGGTCAGGACCTGTGCAGTTGCTGATGGATTGGCGTGGAACACACATTTCTCCACAACTACTCGAGCATGCTAGTGAAAATATTATCTGTTTACTTAAATTCCCTTCTCACACCACGCATGTGCTCCAGCCTCTGGACTTTGGCATTTACAAGGCAATCGAGAGTGCTTGAAGAGATGAACTTCGCGATTAGATGGCAAAAAACCCAATAGAGAAAACAAATAAAAGAAACTTCTTTACCATGTTCAATATGCCTTTGGTAAAATCTTTCTCCGAGAAAAACATAAAAAACGCCTTATACTCTTGTGGACTAATTCCCCGAGGAAAGATGGCTCCATCCGAGCTCACTGAGTGCCCTGGTCCTCAGGTGGGTCAAGCAGTTCCTCATGCCAACAGACCATAAAATGGGAGTTCAATGGCAGATGCTATTGAAATACCAAAGACTCCAACAACCTCATTATATCCAGTCAATAGTATCCTATGAACATCAGCAGGAAATGTACGAAGGAAGATCACAACAGTAAGTACTCTTGACCCAAAGGCTAGGCTCATTTCTGGATATGAACCAAGAGCTCTGGCATTAAGTAGTCCACGAACTAGTAAAGGAAAAGGAAGCACTGTCTTGGATTCACCTTCTGGAACGAGGAAAATAAAAGGCAGAAATGTTAAAAAAATACCATTTCCAGTGATTACTACTGGACTTGTGGCAATATTCAAAGGACGAAAGAAAAAAAAATGAAAGAAATGGGCCCAACGCTCACTCTGCCTCACTCCCTACCATGAACTCTGCCAAAGCGAATTTACAGTGGAACCTAATTTACATGTATGATCTCTGCAGTTTAAGCAATGTGTACGGTTATACAGTTTGGGTAGGAATAAGTAATCTCTTAATATGAGCTGGTCAGTTAACGTTATTCAGTCCCTTTTCTTTAATTAATGTTAAATTCGAATCTGAAAAATTTACTTGGTATTTTAGCTTAAGTCATCTTTGTAAATGTTATTTTTGTTATAAATATGTAATTTTTGCTAACCATCTTGCTTCACTATGCTCCTTTTCATTGTGTAGAAAAAAGTTCAGAGATGTATAAATAAGTTCATCGTATTTAAAACTTATGTTAATGAATCACCAAATTTAGAATCCAAATCACAAAATTATTTATCTTTATCACCTAGTTAGTTACCATTGTGGCATTTTAATTTAAGTATCTTCATCTCCATTAAAATGAACCCTAATACTGATATTAAGATAGCACACACATATAAGGTAAGTCTCATAAGCGTTTTCTACCCGTAATGTATGACTAACCAGCTAATTATTTATAGAATTACTGACTTTTTCACAAGATTAGGTACCTTTGTCCTACAAAGGTCTGGAACTACGAGACTAATCTCCAGCACTACTCCTTGTACTCTTACTGCCAATAATAGGTAATTGATTGCGTGTCATTTTACTCTTGCCAACTACTGCATTGGCAACTTTAACTCTTTGCAGCGGTGGTATTGGTACCTCTTTTTTATTTACTATTTGATCATAAAGTCGCTCTGCTACGGAACACAATTGACTGTCTGTATCAGTAACCACAACTGTCCTAATCCCATTAGTTCCCACATGTATTGGTATTCTTCGTCTTCCTCAAGAAGAACTTCCTTAATAACGCCAGAATCTCATTTTATCAGCCACGTCATTGTCACTGGTCCGTCCGTCACTTGAGTTCGTATTCAGACTCCATACAAACCCGTTTCTAATCTTCCCTTCCCTTGACATCCCTTTCGTGACGTCTCTCTAACCTGTCATCACTGTTCCTCTCATTAGGTTCTGTACATCGTTTGTTACTCCACTCGTTCGTATCTTATCGGTTCCACCCTCCTCTTCCATGCCTATAAAAACCATTATTGTGCCTCGCTGTCTCTCTTGTCTCACTACTCCACTGTGAGCCTACCAGTATCCACTTTCTCTTGACCGCCAGCTCATACCTCCCAACCTTATTGGATGTCTCTTCTGCTGATGAAGCATCTAAATAGACTAACGCTTGTAAAATATCTTCACTCTTCTTTTCATAAATTTCTCTTAATTTTTCCTGTGCGCTCACTGGCAGAATGACGAATTCTAACGTAATGCGGTATTCTTCACTAAGTGTGTCACCTAGACATAAATTCTTTTCACAGAAACTTCAGAAGTAATTTTTATAACTGTCATACTCGCTGCACAGAAATTTTTCCCATCAAAAATACTATTTCTTACATTTATTATGTACTGTTAGACCAGTATTTGCTGAGAACTTCTCACTAAGCCCTTCGTATGACTGACATGATTCCCCTTATCTCGCTCCCCATGACAAAGCATGCACTTCCAGTCTACTGGTCACCATCCAATCTTCCTCCCGTCATCCCATTTCTCTGGTAACACACTCAGAAACTCTTTTACAAATGTCTTGGGATGTAATCTTCCTTTTGCCCAAAATTATGGAATGTACAAACCTTTAACTATTGTTTCCCACTTTTAATTTTTCCACTATTATTATTACCAGCAAAAAGTTTTCTTAATTTTGAAGGTAACTGTTCCTCTACCCTATTAGCGAAGACATCAGTGCCTCTCTCACTATAATCACTTACGTCGTGCTGAATACCAGCAACACTACCAAATATCTCTTTAGTGTTCGATTTTACAAAATTCTAAACTGAATCTATTCTATTTGATAGTGTTGATGCACTTCCATCGATATTGTTGTTTAAACTGGACACTGGTACGTCACGTTCCTCAGTCTTATTCCTGAAATTTTCATCTGAAGTTTTAATATTCTGCTGCAATTCGTTAATACATGTACTACGATTTACTACCGTGTTTTTCCCAGAAGTTATTCCCTATGACAAATGCTTATCAACTGTCCTCTTTTCCAGTATTAAATTTCCTAGTGTCTCATCTACTTCTTAAAATCTTTTGTCAGACGCCTAATATATTCCTCTAATTTATCAGTGTTTTCTTTTTTCCTTTTTTTTAGTTTTCTGAATGACTTTTATTAGCTGTTAGTTAGAAGTCCTATCAGTTTCTTCTATTATTGTTAGTCACATTTAGTTTATTCATCAGGGCTGGAAACATTTTCTGCATAAATTCTGTGTTTTTCTTCTTGATAGTTTCATCTCCTGTGATCATACGCTCACTAACAGCTGCATGAGTGTTTGAGTCACGCATGTTTACTGTGGGTCTAAAGCCGCTACGTCACTATCCTAGCCTTGTTTGATGTCGCTATCTTCAAGTCAGCAAGTCAGACCGCGGTCTGATATTTCGACTGTCAAAATTTTATCACCAAATGGTTGAAGCATTCGTAATAAAGTTCCCGAATTTGCTGCCCTGCAGAAAAGTTATCGCACTCAAATTACTCTCGAGACAGAGAGCTGGTTGAAGCCCGAAGTGGAAAGCACGGAATATTTAGCGAGTCGTGGAACGTATACGGGAAATACATATTAGAGGCCATAAGATGGGGAGTGGTCATAGCAGGTGGCGAAAATATTATCTCTATTGAGGTCGAGTTTGGGTCTGACAGTGATGTTACCTGGTCGCGTAAAGCAAGTCTAGAAGAAGAATTTTTAGTATGTTGCAGTCCTGTCAGTAACTGTGATAAATTAATACGTGAAGGATCCGCCTCAGTTGCGAAAAGTTACTGGTCTTAGCCCAGGTTTGAGCTAGAATAATCTAGCCATCTTCAGAAGTATAAAATGAACTAATACGTGCCAGAATAAGGCACGGTGAAACATAAAAAGCTAAAGTACCGTGGTACCATGTCAAGCTATGTTATTTAGCTGAGGAACAGCTCTGGCCTCACTTCATGGAAAGCGGTCGGTTAGCCGCGGCACCTGGGTCAAGACCAGTAACTTTTCGAAACTGAGGCGGATTTTTGCTGTATTAAGTCTAGATGAAACCTAGATAGTTGTTGGATGTTTTTACCGTCTACCTGTTTCTGCTGTGATAGATCTAGAATCATTCAAAGAATATCTATGGCCAGTAGCGCGTGTATATCCAGATCATGCATTACTAGTTGGAGGTACTTTAACCTACCGAATATAGACTGAGATGTCTATGGATTCATTGCAGGGGTATACACAGAAAGTCATGCAAAGTACTTTTGAACACGTTTTCTGAAAACTGTCTTGAGCAGCTTGTTCGGCAGCCCATCCGCAATAGAAATATCTTAGACCTTATAGCTACAAATAGGCCGGACAATATTGGACAATGGCAGTATAGAAACGGAGATTAACAGTCATGCCGTCATTGTAGCAACTGTGGTGAGCATGTAAGGAGTTGTTAGCATCTCACTTACTCACTGAACTGACATTACTTAGATCCAGAAACATAGAAGGAGAGGAATTATGGGTAAATATTAAACAGATTTTAGATAGTGGTCAGACATATTTTGTGCCTGCTAAGTGGATTAAGTACGGAAAAGACCCACAATGGTTCAATAACGAGACTCAGAAAATGCTGAGAAATCAGAGGCTGTTACACTCTCAGTTCAAAAGAGAAAGCGCGAATGACAACAGACGAAGATAAGTAGAGATTCGTGCGTATGTGAAAAGACCTACGTGCAAAGGATACATGTGTGTGAGAGTGCGAATTTCTAAGGGATCAAAGTGCTAAGGTTATCGGTCCCTAGACTTACACACTACTTAAAATAACTTACGCTGAAGAGAGCACACACACCCATGCGTGAGGGAGGACTCGAACCTCCGGCGGAAAGGGCCGCCCAATTAGTGACATGGCGCCTCTAACCGCGCGGCCATTCCGCGCGGCGCGATGCATACAACTATACCACCATTATCATACCTTACCAGACGATCTGGCAGAGGAACTGACAAAATTCTGGTCCTATATAAAATCGTTAAGGGGGCTAAGACTTCCACTTATTGACCGGTTTGGCATGGCAGTTGAAGATAGCAAACGGAAGTAGAAAGTTTAAATCCCACGTTCAAGAAATCGTTCACCGAGGAGAATCGTACAAACATACCATCGAACAGACACCCGTATGGACAACATGGAAATGGAAATGAGCGTTTGGCGTCATTGGCAGAGAGGCCCCTTACGGGGCAGGTCCGGCCGCCTTGGTGCAGGTCTTATTAACATTCGACGCAACATTGGGCGACCTGCGTGCCGGATGGGGATGAAACGATGATAACACAAAACCCTGTCCATGAGAGGAGAAAATAACCAACCCAGCCGGGAATCGAACCTGGGCCACTTACGACTGCAGTCCGTCACCCTGATCATTCAGCTATGACAGGTGAAAAAGTTGAAAGCAAAGGAATAAGTTACCACGTGTTGATAGAATTCCAGTGCGGTTTTTCAATCAGTACGGTATCGCAAATCTCTCGCTCAGCCCAAAGCCCCAAGTGACTGGAGAAAAGTACAGATGACTGCTGTGTATAAGAAGGGGAAAACAACGGACCAGCAAAAATACAGACCAATATCCCTAACATCGGTCTGCTGCAGAATCATCATCATCATCATCATCATCATTTAAGACTTTCAGCGTTCAGTCTGGAGCATAGCCCCCTTATCAAATTCCTCCATGACCCCAGTGCTAACATTGGTGCCTCTTCTGATGTTAAACCTATTACTACAAAATCATTCTTAACGGAATCCAGGTACCTTCTCCTTCGTCTGCCCCGACTCCTCCTACTCTCTACTGCTGAACCCATGAGTCTCTCGGGTAACCTTGCTTCTCCCGTGCGTGTAACATGACCCCACCATCTAAGCCTGTTCATCCTGACTACTACATCTATAGAGTTCATTCCCAGTTGTTCTTTGATTTCCTCATTGTGGACACCCTCCTGCCATTGTTCCCATCTGCTAGTACCTGCAATCATCCTAGCTACTTTCATATCCGTAACCTCAACCTTGTTGATAAGGTAACCTGAATCCACCCAGCTTTCGCTGCAGAATCCCTGAACATGTTCTCAGCACGAGTACAATAAATGTTCTTGAGAACGAGGAATTATGTCCACAAATCAGCATGGTTTTAGAAAGGTCACTCTTGTGAAACTCAGCTTGCTCTTTTCTCATTTAATATTCTTCGAACTATGGATGAAGGGTAACAGCGAGATTCCATATTTCTATATATCCGGAAAGCGTTAGTCACGGTGCCCCATTGTAGGGTGTTAAATAAGGTACGAGCATATGGAATAGATTCACAGATACGTGAGTGGCTCGAAGACTTCTTAACTTATAGAACCCAACATGTGGTCCTCGACGACAAGTCTTCATCACACGCAAGGGTATCGTCAGGAACGCCCCAGGGAAATGTGATAGGACCGCTATTATTCCCTACATGTAAATGATATGAGAAAAGGCTGGGCAGTAATCTGCAGCAGTTTGCTGGCAATGCTGTGATGTACACTGAGATGCCGACGTTGAGTCATCCTAGTAGGATACAAGATGACTAAAAATTTGTAGTTGGTGTGATGAAAGACAGATAGCTCTAAATGTTGAAATATGTAAGTTAATGCGGATGAGTAGCAAAAACAAACCCGTAATTTTCGGATACAGCATTTGTAATGTGGTGCTTGAGACAGTAAAGTCATTTAAATATCTGGACGTTACGTTTCAAAGCGATAAGAAATGGAACGAGCACGTGGGCACTGTCGTAGGAAAGGCGGTCACTTCGGTTTACTGGAAGACGCCAAGGGCAGTATAGTTCATGTGTAAGGGAGACGGCATATAGGACGATAGTGCAACCTTTTCTTGAGACTGTTCAGATTGGATTGAAGGAACAGTGAAGCAATTCAGAGCCGGGCAGCTAGATTTATTGCTAGTGGTTTCAAACAAAGCGCAAGGGTTATCGACATACTTCGGGACCTCAAATGGGAATCCCTGCACGGAAGGCGGCGTTCTTTTCGAGGAACGCTGTTAAGAAAATTTAGATAACCGGCATTTGAAATAGACAGCAGAACGACTATATTGCCTCCAAAAAACTTTGCATGTAGGAACCACGAAGGTAACACATGAGAAATAGGGGCTCATACGGAGCGTACAGAGAGTCGTTTCTCCCTAGCTCTTTCTTCGAGTGGAATAGGAAAGCAAATGACTAATAGTGCTATGGGGTACTCTCCGCCACTCCAGTGGCTTGCGGAGTATCTATGTATACGTAGATGCAGACTATAAGTAAACATAATAACATCGTACCTAGCAACTACGCAGGCACAAACAAGTGTCTGTGTGGATACTTTCAAAAACACAATACCTCGTAAACAACTCGCACTAGAATCATGGAACAAACACAACTGACCTTCTAATTTACCCTATTTTTAGTTTTTTAAAGCCAACAGCCATTGTCCCACTTAAAAAGTTCCGTGACGGGCACAGATTTCATGTTTGCTACCTGTAAATCACAAATTTCAGACACTTTCTAAATTTATTGGTCGCTTCCTGCTTCCAATTCCATCCCACTTTCTGTCGAACTGCATTTCGTATTTTTAGCACAGATGTGCAACAAATAACTCCTTCTGCCGGAAGTTACCAAATGGAATCGGATTTTCCCTCGCAAGAGATGCCAAATGCAAGCTTCCACTACTTTACTAAATCTCCTGAAGCGTCTCATTCTAGTTTCCAAGCCTGTAAACGTTGGTATAAGAGGTGTACAGTACGACTGGCCCACTTTTACATCCGACATTTGCTGGTATTAAGAAAATCCCTCCCTGAATTACGAGAGCTATCTAGAAAGTAAGTTCCGACTGATCGCTAAATGGAAGCCACAGTGAAAATCAGAAATGTTTTATTTGTAACAGTTACATACACCTTCAAGCTACTTCTCTACGTAGTTGCCGTTCTGAGTTAGACATCTGTCTTAGCATTGTACCAGCTTTAGAATACCCTCATCGTAGAAGGCAGCCGCTAGTGCTTTCCGCCAATTCTCTACGCTGGCCAAAATGTTGTCTTCATAGCCAGCGGTTCATGTGAGCAGAGATGAAACTCAGAGGGAGACAATTACGGTCTGTATTGTGGGTAATCAAACATTTCCAGTTGAAAACGATGTAGGAGCATCTTCACTGCCCTTGCAGAATGCAGCTGAGAATTGTCTTGAAGAAGAAACCGCACGACAGTTATGTAATGCTGGCTGCGTAGCTTCAGGCGAAATTTCTCACCAGGTACTTTTACTTGCCGGGAGACACTATTTTCTAGACATCTTTACACTCTCACTGTGAGCTCATAAATGATAAGAGCGACGTGATGCTATCAAAGGTCATACTAGAGACACTGCCCAACATATTTGTGCAAAGCTTTGTCAGATTTTCATACTCGTTTCCATTTTGCGACTGATCGGAACTTACTTTCTGGACAGGTTCATGTGGTTCAAATGGCTCTGAGCACTATGGGACTTAACATCTGTGGTCATCAGTCCCCTAGAACTTACAACTACTTAAATCTAACTAACCTAAGGACATCACACTCATCCATGCCCGAGGCAGGATTCGAACCTGCAACCGTAGCAGTCACGCGGTTCCGGACTGAGCGCCTTAACCGCGAGACCACCGCGGCCGGCTCTGGACAGGTCTCATAGGATTTCCTCCTACCTGTTTCGCATGATGATCTCATTGTTGATGTCGCTTGCGGAAGCCGTAGCAGCACCATCGAATTCTCTGGAAAGTGTAGTGCTACACCTTGTATCAAAGTGAAGATGTGCGTGGTTACATTACTTGAAATAAGCCTGTGGATGCAACTGTGATGTGTTTATTGGCGAAAACACCGTAAAGTGATGATAATGAAACAAAACGTCACTTATTATCTCAAAACTACTAGCACTTGTCTGAAGCAAGGTCTTACATATACATCTACATGTCTGTTCTGCAGATCACACTTAAGTGTTCGGCAAAGGGTTCGTCGAACCACCTTCACAACAATTCTCAATTATTCCGCTCTCTCAAAGCGTGAGGAGAAAAAGAACACCTATATCTATTAGTACGACCTCTGATTTCTCTAATTTTATTGTGATGATCGTTTCTCCCTATGCAGGTCGTCGTCAACAAAATATTTTCGCATTCGGCGGAGAATTTTCGTGATTGAAATTTCATGAGAAGATCCCGCCGCAACGAATAACGCTTTTTTTAAATTATTTCACCCAAATCGTGTGGCATGTTCGTGACATTTTATCCTCTATTGCTTCTGTTCTTTGATTTTTTTCGATGTACTCCATTAACTCTAGCCGGTAACGATACTACACCGCATAGCAGTACTCAAAAAGAGGATGGACAGGCGTAGTGTAGGTAGTCTCCTTAGTAGATCTGTTACACTTTCAAAGTGTTCTGCTAATAAAACTCAGTCTTTGGTTCGTCTTCCCCACAATATTTTTTAAGTGCTCTTTCCAATTTAAGTTGTTCGTAATTGTAATTCGTTAAGTATTTAGTTGAAATTATGGGCTTTAGATCTGAATGATTTATCGTGTAACCGATCTTTAACGGATTTCTTTCAGCACTCTCGTTGAGGGTCAACTGCCAATTTTCGCACAACATCTATATCTTATATAAATCGTTTTTCAATTGCTTTTGATCTCTTGATGACAGCATCATCAACAAGCAACCTAAGACGGCTGCTCAGATGTCTCCTGAATCGTTTATAAAGATAGGGAACAGCAGAGGGCCTGTAACACTACCTTGGGGAACGCCAGATAACCTCTGTTTTACTCGACAGCTTTCCGTCAGTTATTATCAATTATGACTTCCTTGACAAAAAATTACAAATCCAGCCGCATAACTGTGACAAAACTCGCTCGGGAGGCACTCTATCGGCGACTAGCGAGTATGAGTATGGCAAGCAATCGAGATTTCGTATTTACAATCGCGAAACATCCTAGCTGTTCGTTTAGCTTAAACATTATGCATTTCTTTAATGAAACGACTAATGTCTTGTATGGTAATGTTGGTATAAGTGATTACTTATGAGTGGTAGGATTCTCCTAATACCTGTAGTGGAAAAACTGGCTTTTATTAGTAAATATTTACAAAACAAAATCACTTGTTTAGCGCCGTAATGACTGTGGTTTCACTACACGGAGGGTGCTGATGTACCTGACTGTCTTACGGCTAGCCACTGCGTCTTCCCCAGCTGCATACTGACAGCGCCAAATGGCCTAAGGGTTACTCAAGCTAGCGTGAAAACTGAATTCTTATGTCCTGGAAATGCGTTATGCTGTACTGCGTGAGCTCACTGCATACTACTGATATCGTGATGAAAATTGAAAATAAACATCAAGATTTCTGTACACGCAACAATGGCTGAAAAGTTGGTCTTTTGAAAAACTTGAACAGACTCGATAAATTTTTATTATTTCAAAGATTGTAATCTGCTGTGTGATTTGCAGAATTTGGATACTTCATCTGCAAGTGATACTTAGGGTAAAAGCAGTACATAGCATTTAATTAAGAGAACTTGTATGTTACTCTCACAGTGAAAGATCATCAAAACAAGAGGGATAACGTTTCGGCTTTTTCCATTTGCTTGTCGTGGCTGTCGCCAGTGACATTAAAAGAAATTCGAAACTACTGATAAATTGTATGATGCCTATACATACGGCACGTAAACACATTTGGTCCTTTGGCACCATGCATAAAGAACTCTTGAAGTTGTTTATAACTGGCTTATCTCCTCGCATTGAGTCAGTCGTAAATGTAGTCGGATTTGAAGTGAAACTCATCTCTCTCTCTATCTTTCTCTCTCTTTCTCGCACAGACAAACACATACACATACACAGACCACAGGATAAGCATTAGATGCTGAAAAGTCTTCTGCTGAACAACTTGATGTGTGTCATATTTTCCTGCATTGTCGCTTGTACAACAGCAAAAATGAAACGAAATGATCGTATGGCATTGTTGGTCGCGAGGCTCCATTCGGGGAGTTGGGCCGCTGTATTGAAAGTTCTTTTTAGTAGACTCCACTTAGGCGACTTGCTAGTCAATGATGATGGACACATAACACCCTGCCAGGAATGGAAACCCTTGCAGGGCAGGCGGTAAAGACACCGATACGCTACGGAACCGGAGTGTTCACATCAAGAAATAAATGTGTCTGTCTTAGATGAAGTTGTACCATTTACAGTTTCAAAAACTACAGTCGAATTTATTATAAGTTATCTTAACAGCAGTACGGATTCTCTTCCATATCTTCCTCACTAACTATTCTAGTCTTCTCCAGAACTTCTCTTTGTCAAGCCCAATGAAATTGAGTTATTGAGTTTCATTATACACACAGGATACTTGTATAAGGAAGTTTCATATATTTTGCTCATTAACTAATTTGCATGAAAAGATTAAAAAGTTTTAATGCTTATAAAAGGTATGTTATTAGAATTGGAAATACCACACTACTCATGGCACCAAAATTACAACTGTAGCTACAATTTGTACGATGAACGAAGCACCCGTAGGGGTTTTAAATGACGTACGGAATCCGCAGCTGGTGGTCTCGTGGTAGCGTTCGCTTCCCATGCACGAGGTCCCGGCTTCCATTCCTGGCAGGGTCGTCTTTATCATCATCATTCATCCCCATTACGGTAATCACCGTAATTCTGGTGTAAGTAACTGCTTATGACTGGTAGGATTTTCCTAATACCTGTAGTGGAAAAAGTGACTTTTATTAGTAAATATTTATAAAACAATATCACCTGTTCAGCGCCGTAATGACTGTTGTTTCACTACACGAAGGGTGCTGATGTACCTGACTGTCGTGCGGCTAGCCACTGCGACTAGCCCAGCTGCATACTGACAACGCCAAATGGCCTAAGGGTTACTCCAGCTAGTGTGAGAACTGAATTCTTATGTTCTGGTAATGCCTTCTGCCATATTGCACGAGCTGACTGCATACTTCTGATATCCGCAGACGTGACGTAAAATGAAAATTAAAAATAACATAAAAGTTTCTGCACACGCAACAATGGCTGAAAAGTTGGTCTACTGAAAAACATGATCAGACTAGATAAATTTTTATTAATGCAGAGATTGCAATCTGCTGTGCGATTTGTAGAATTTGGGTATTTCATCTGTAAGTGATACTTAGAGTAAAAGCAGTACATAGCATTTAATTAAGAGAACTTGTATGTTACTCCCACAGATCGCCATCAAAGGTAGATTATCATAAAAATACGATATCTATGTGTGCTTGTTGTAGGATTGTCAGACATTACTGTCACTCATGAAATTTTAACTGTATGCACCACTTATTCGTCAATGAATTGCATCCATCGGCATGACGAAAACGAAAGACAGCATGCACTTCGCATCTGGCAATAAACTCTTTTGTTGTAGACATGTTTACGTTCGGAACTCACAAGTGCGACATGACGCTATTCACAGACATATTAGAGACACTGCACAATACATCTGTACAGAGCTTCATCCGATTTTCACTATCGTTTTAGACCCACAACTGATCGGACCTTGAAAAATAGACCTACAAGTTTAAGTTGTGTACCTGGATATTTGAAACGGCGTGCCTCGTTTTTTACCGATATCTGAAAGACAGCTGGCTCTTTATGTCCTATATCTTCGAAGGTAGCAGATGCTGGCGACAAGTTGGCATGTTAGCTGATGATAATTCTGTCAAAGAACACACAGAAACCCCAAACCATAACCGTAAGTGATCTTCATAAACATTTCACGTTATACACTGCGAGAAACCTAAATGGGGTTTTGCCACACATAACTGATGTTGTATAGGGTGGAACAGAGGGGGGAAATATGACTTTGGCGAGAATTGTGCACACAGCTTGGTGGCTAGCGGAGTATATATGTTGATGTAGATATGTAGATGTAGAACACTAGTACTGTCATATGTCAGGAAGTATGTGATTATTGCACCCCTAAGTACTTACTGTACAGGAGTTTCTTCATCTTACAGTTTGTGACCATGGCATGTGAAGCTCTATACAAGAGAACCTTGCTAGGTGAATCTGTGTCAGGCCAAGTAAATAGATTTCCTGTATTCACGTGTTAACAGAGTTACATTTCACATGCCTTAGAGGCTAGAAACCGTCCAGTTACAAAATTAGAACATGTTTAAGTGCAAAATCATGTGGCCTTAAGAATGAATTTTAAAATTGGGTTGCCTTATAGGGCATGCCAGTTGCGGGGGTCACCCAGCCCACATCAGACAAAAACCGAAGGGCATCTTCTGCATTCAAACTACATGACATGGGACAAGCTGTTCCAGACACTCCTCATACAGAAAAAAGCGTCTGCCAGCTGCCAGAGATGGGAGCACACTTTGTGCGAGGAGACTGGAAGGCAGTTTACCACCAGTTGGCATCGGGAGTCATCTCATTATTAACCCAACACGACACAGTGCAACACAAGGACGTCTTTTGGATATCTTCTTCTTTTATCTTAAAACTTTGGTTTTTACAAGAATGTACATGTGATTCTGAATGGCGATCTTGAAAAGCAGTAGAAATCGGATAGTTGGATTAGTCTAGTCCCAGTTTTGGCACTGAGGAAATTTCTAAAATTTGATTGTATTCGCTGACGACATTTGAGTGTATCCCAGGCACGAATCCGTAGGAAGGAGAGCGATATGAGTGATGGGATTCAAGGACGAGAATGCAGCTTATAGTGGGAGTGGGGCGATGAGGATATATAGCTTTTGTATGGATCTGGACAGAGGCAGCATCTGACAAGATCTGCTGCACGAAGGCTGCAGCATAAGGGATATAATTGGGTTGCCACCTCAGTGGCTTCCTATCCTGGTATCTGTGGCCTCCTGGTAGGCATTCCAGTTGGCACAAGAATAGCTGTGGACAATTTTTGCACTGAGATTGGGATGGGTTGCATGGGGACAGGGTAGTGTGTGAGATATGGGGAGGAGAACAGATAGGTGATAACTTCTAGCTCGATCGAGGACATCTGCAGTGAGGCATCCAAGGAGGTTGGGAGTTGCTAGGAGGACATCTGGGGTGTTGCTGCTTTCAGGATTGGTGTGCTGCCGGATTGGGACAATGTCGTCTTGGAGGGTTTCAGCGAACTGACAGCACAGCTAGATTTCTGCAGGGATCTACTATGGATGTTGTGGCCAGCAGCAGTAATATAGGTGGGTAAGGTGTGGTCAGTATGGATGAGAAAATCAGAGGGAATGGGGTTATTAGATCAGATGTAGACAGTAGCACAGGTAACAGTAAATATTTTGAAGAAGAGGCTAATAATAAGATGTTTGGTGGGATTATTGAATAAATGTTGTGGCCGAATAAGAATGTTTCTGTGATGGTCAACAGCTACTCAACCACTGGCCAGGGGCAGGACGTCACCAGCGTGGAGGAAAATGAAGGGACAAGTACAGATGGTTTTGTGTTGTTCAAAGAACATTTGATTGAGGATGAAGATATCAGTGTTGTGTTGGGACAGGGTATGCATAAAAAGGGCCTTGTTGGTGAGTAGGGATAGGACGTTCCTATATAGTATGCTGTAGTGCTGTCACGCCATGATGGAAAGGTAGGTAGTAGGTTGTGAGGGTTATGGGTGAAGAGGTGTATACAAGGATGGCAAGACAGGTAAAGACGAAGTAGGTTGGTCGGTAGGATAGACAGACACAGTTAATACAGGTTTAACAGTTGGGGGCTTGGCCTTGCACTTGGCAGAGTGGGGGGGGGGGGGGGTGACTGAGTATCATTGCAGGTGTTACAGGTGAGGCGTGGGGAGGTGGCTAGTTTGGGAAGTGGGAATACTTACAGTGTGGGCAGGTGGGAAGATTCTTACAATCAGGAGGGAGGTTGTTATTATACAGGAGGCCTTTCTGGTATCTGTATGTGTGCGATAGGAACTTGGAGGGTCCGACTTTGTGATGGTGGTTGTAGATGTGACCTCCCTCTGTGGGCCAACTGCCAGGTCTCCATTCTCTCTGGACCTAAGCCACTGAACTTCTGTTTGCGGGGGCATTTGAAATCAGTTGTGAATTGAGCCCCAGGACAAGATGTTCAGCGTCTCCATGCCCATAATCATTCAGGACTGTAAAATCATATGCAATACTCCATGGGTACATCAGTGCATACAAGATTCACTATGATGTTGGGTTGATACATGTATTAGTGCTCACAAAGGGCATGTTGAACATCTGTTGTGAGAAAGAATTGCGTGTGGCTTGCTGGCGCGTTCTCTTCTTGTCTGTTTCCCATTATTAGTGAGTTGGAGAAAATGAGTTGTAACATGGAAACAAAGTATTTACAGACCCATTTCCATATAACACAATTTCTTCATCTACATCTGAGGAATGTGAGATGTGTCACATTTTGTACCCACAAATTAATACTGACACACCTTAATTTTCTGTTTAACTCATTAAAATAGATTTTCACTGTAATATAAGCTAAACTAATACGAAAATTCGATTTTGTGTGTCTTGCAGGCATAAACAGCAATCGTAATACACTTAACGCCTAATGCGAGACATAGGATGACCACCCTCCATTGCAACAAGTGCTAAAAAGTTCCACAACACGTATTAAAGTGATGTTATTGTCTCTAACGTTCATCCATGTAGAACTATCATCATTGCAGTGTGACAGCGCGACAGTGTCGGTTTGCAGAGATGTGGACATCAACATCTAAACAAGTGGAAAACAAAGATGAAATAATGTGATTATGGTGACAATAGTGGTGAGGTGTTATCAATAATTGACGACGTGATATAACAACAGAGAAGTTGAAAAGAAACAAACAAGTCATCAAGTACATGCCTGAACAGTCTTGTACAGGGAACAAACACGCGATCCATTCTCTAGTGGTTTCTAGCCATGTAGTATCACGTTCTTTAGCAAAGTAAGACGATGTGTATGGTTACTTTATAAAATCTATAAGGTGGTTACCAATGATATTGCCCGCTCCTGGGCTTGTGATTTGACGTACGTCTTACTCTACAATTGAAGGTTACCCACTATATAAGGCCAATTCTAACTGTTTTATCGTATAGCCGCTGCGATGTCGCTGCATATGCGACAGCCAAACATTATGCTCCACCTAGGAAAAACTTCACAGAACTGCTGGCGCAGGATAGTTCCGAATATAGATTTATAGAGTAGTTTGGGGAGGTAGAATAGAATGTGAATATCGCATACACTGTGTATAACTCAATGATGTCACCCCACAGTCTACAAAAAATGGCGATGAATAATTATGTAATGGGGCACATTAATGGTAAATTCCGCGACTTATGTGACATAGTACCAAATCATAAAGGACTGTCTATATCACTAACAGTATTGTGGGGAACAAAGCTTCTCCTATTTTAATATAGCATTAACGTCGGAATCAGAGTAGCTTACTATAACTGTTTAAGGTTCTACCTGTACACCAGTACACCATCAGAGGGGATTCCTACCCAATGCTAGCAGAACTGATCGAAATAAGGTGTCTCATAGATTGCACGTTTCTTTTTATGATTCACTCACTAATATCTCTTTTTAATAGACATTTGTATAAGACATCATAAAGTTCATGCGTAGGTTTAGGAACTGCAGCTAGCTACAGCACCTAGCTTAAACAAGAAAGACATTTATTGTGCTTTGCAATAGATACACATTAATCTGTGAACTGTGGAGTTTAACATGTTGCAAAGGCAAAAAATACGCTATTTCCTGACACTCTCTTAATTGTGTTGAGTTAACACTGTACATACTATAGGCTCCCAACAGACAACACATGAGGAAATGGAGAGTAGTAATGTGTCCACATGGAGAGAACACCCACCTCGTCCTGGAAGCAGAATTTACACGGACGAATACCCTCAACCACGCACTGTTCTGATGACATTGATTTTCACTTAACATCTGCCTACAGTTTAATATTTAATATGCCGTTTGCTGTAGTTAGAACATTTTTCGTTCGCCATATATTATCCGTAAAGTCACTGCCCTTTACTCGAATCAGAAACATACATTAGGGGAACTACAGAGCGTGTGCTGTCCATGTATCATCTCTTTCATGTGAATGCTTTGAACCACTTCTGCCACAATGAAAATACACTGTTTCATCACCATTGCTATTGTGAAAGCACCCTACTTCACTTAGCTCATCCGGTCACTGCTTACAGCGGAAACTCCTCATCGCACCGCCCTCAGATTTAGTGGTAAGATGGCCCAGTGGATAGCCCATGAAAAACTGAACATATACCAAGCATGAAAGCAGAAAGTAGTTGTACTGAACTGTGAGAAAAGAAGCAAAATCGAAACAGTGAATAGTACAAGTTCAAAATGAGCAACATCGAGCGAAACTCAATGGCTACGGTGTAGTGGGTATGTGGTCACTGTGTTGGATTGCGAAAGGGGAGATTCAGATTCAAATCCTTCTCACGACCCTTTTTTCATAATATTGTAAATTTCCGTTTAGTAATATATTCTTACCAGATGACTCATATTCTATAACCAGTGCATATTCTGTTGCCAAGACTACAGAAGAACAGACACGTCAACGACAGGACGGAAACTTCATAATTTTGTGAAAAGAATGGGGTATGAGGAAGATTTGAACACAGGTCTCCCGCTTTGCAATCCAACAATATGACCTCACAAGCACGACGCAGCAATTCGTGCGTTTCGCTCGATGCTGCAAATCTTGAGCTTGGACCATTCACTTTCTACCTTGCTTTTTTCTTCACAGTTTGGTACATCTTCTTCCTGTTTTCATGCTTGATCCATGTTCAGGTTTTCACAGGCTATCCACTGACAGTGAGCCCTTTACCATTAAATCTGAGATGGGTGCGATGGGGTGTTCCCTTGTTAGTAGCAAGAGGCCATTCATCAAACGATGCTAATCCAGCCTCCTATGTGCTATATTTAGGTCACTCTGGTCCTGAAATTGTGGAGGCATTGGTTGTAGACGCTGTGTGCATGTCAATCTGTGTGTTGGATGACTAGGATTTTACCATATACAGAGCACCAAGCAGACGCTTGTTGGCACTTTGATCATTATATTGATGAAGTCTCTAAAATTATTTCTCCTATTCTTGAAAATGAGCACGGATGATGTATGTTAAATACTTACCTGAAGCCTGTAAATACGGTGGTGGAAAACAGGAAGTGAATAAGTAATTACAAAGTTATATATATATATATATATATATATATATATATATATATTGGTGGACTATATGAAGGTACTGTTGCGAAAGCAAACAGTCTACATATACACTCACACCACAGATTGCCATATGTATTTTCACCCGATAGCTGCTCCAGAAGACCCTCAGTGCTCACACGAAGCTCATTACACAGTATGAATAATGCCCAATACCTGACGCCCGATGCTTGATGCCTGATGCCTGATGCCTGATGCCTGACACCTGACGCCTGCTGCCTAATGCAATATTTGAACATTAAAACCATAAGAGCTTGCCAGCCTCTAGATAATATATGTGACATGACACTTTTGTAAAATGCATAACTCATCTAAGGCATCTACACAAAACTACTATAATAGTTAGATTCTTCTTGGAAAAGTATTAAGTTGACATTAGCGAAGATCACCATGCAGTGGTCGGTGCACACTGCGGATTATTCCAAACCTAGTGGCTTGAAAGTGGAGCAGAGACGTTCTGTTGAGGCAATGCCTGATCCTGGTGTGCAGGCACGATATTGTAACCAGTGTTGCAGCAACACTGGTGTAAAATAGGCAGAGAAGCAAGGCAACAAATGCCACACCAGGGTGGCAGAACAACCTAGGGAATTTCAAGTTAACGATTACGTGACTTACGGTTTGTAAGGCTTGCGATATATACGCAGGCATCTATCTCTAACATTTTATACCAACATACCCGTGCTGTCTGTGGTTTTCCTGACATGTGTGCAGATGGAGCTGGTTTAGATAACAATGTATTTTCGTAATATTTACCTGTTTGTTCGATATTCTACATGTAAACTGAAAAGGATAAATGAGCTCTCATTGCTTATGTAACCAGGTGTGATTTACTATTCTTTTTTATATCATCCTACTTTCATACAGAGTTTCAACAAAGCCATGGATCTATTTTTGATGTAAATGCCAACAATAAGTGCCAAAACCAACGCTAAAACACACACACACATGCACACACACACACACACACACACACACACACACACACACACACACACACACACACACACACAGAGACCAGTTGTGGAGACAGCGGTGGTGGTGATAGCAGCAACGTCCTGGGACCGCTTCGGTGGTGTATCTGAAGGTGGGTCCGGCTGAGTTAGGTACTGGATATTGCTAATGATGGACCCAGCATGTGGTACATCAGGGAATATTGTTCAGGCTGGCTCTAGCATTTGGTACATCTGGGGATACTGTTCGGGATCAGTGCACCTCTGCACAGTCTGATGAGTGCTTGGAGTTGATCTATATGTGCAATAATTCCTGAATATGGATCCAACCACATATGACCCAGGTGAATCTTCATATGTAAAGCTCAGTGCTGCTGCCACCATTCTGATGTTAGTGAAGGAAAGGAATGGGGGCCCCTGCTGGAAGCCAACATGTGAAATAATGTGTTATATGTGTTTTTACAGAAAAATAACATCAACACACTGTCTCCAACACCAATCCATATATATATATATATATATATATATATATATATATATATATATATGCGCCATATGGGGAGGCCATTTTGAATTATGATACCATAGAGACTATCCTAGCATGTCCAGGTCACTACAGTGGATTACCATCTTGACTATCCTGTCATCTTACACTCAGCAAAACTGCCCAGCTTTCTCAGTGACATTGTATGCATGGGGGAAACAGCTTCTTGTTTTGAACATCTTGTCAATTTGTCAATTTCCCGCCATTTTACACACACAGCAATTGAGCTATGTCATACGAGCATTTGGAATACGGCATCAGTGCATGAAATCATGGATGATGTAGTAAGGGGAGGAATTTGGCAACAATAAACACCAGAACCCCTATAGCTACACTATTGTTCGAATTTCCTGCCACGTTGTACTTAGGAGAATTGGTCAAGGCCTGCTGTGATGTCCGAGGGTGCGGGTAGTGTTTGTGATTAATATTGCAGCACTTTGAATGCGTGCTTCTAAAAGAGATACACTTATTGAGGAGAGATAAAGATCTCATTTCGTTTTTTGAGCAACTTACCAACGATAAATATGTCAGTACTGTCCGCCCTGGTAGCTGAGTGGTCAGCGTGATAGACTGTCAATCCAAAGGGCCGTATTCTGTTGCCGTAATCATCATCATTTCATCCCCATCGACGAGCAGGTCGCCGAAGTGGCGTCAACTCGAAAGACCTGCACCAGGCGAACGGTCTATCCCACGGGAGGCCCCAGCCACACGACAGTTCATTTTTTCATTTTCAGTACTAATGGTATAGTTTTAATGTCCGTAGTTATTGAAGTTGATTATAGATTGTTTTTTTTGCATGTGTAATGCAAGAGACTGAGCTAGTTGTTACATCGAATATATTTTCGGCAGGTATATTAATAAAATCATAATCTGGGCATCTTCATTGAGAGTTTCCACAGTTTCTCTATATTTGTTGAGGTGAATGCGACCAATATATCTACACTGTCACACTATAAGCGACATTAAAACTGTAAATTTCTGTCTTTTAGTGACAGAGACGGCGATTTTCCTAGCGTTTCCAAGTGGTTCATCTTCATGGTAGTATTTACTCAACCTATAGTTCTCTTAAAATCTAACACAATAATCATTTCTGTAACCTCACTTCTGTAATGGTATAAGAAAGCGCAAGGATGAGATTGAGAAAAGTATCTCAGAAGTCAAATGTTGCAGGAAATTAAAACAACCGTGTGGCAAGCTGCCATTTTCCCTTCCAGTTACAGAAGAAATTGTATTTAATTTAGGTCTGATGACTCCCCAGCCCAGCAATACTTTATGTAACCCTGATCATTGCCTCTTCGATTACTTTATGAGTGTCTTGTTCGATTCCAGCAAAGGCATGTGTGGAAGAAATACAGAAGAAATATAATCGCAAAAATACACTCCTGGAAATGGAAAAAAGAACACATTGACACCGGTGTGTCAGATCCACCATACTTGCTCCAGACACTGCGAGAGGGCTGTACAAGCAATGATCACACGCACGGCACAGCGGACACACCAGGAACCGCGGTGTTGGCCGTCGAATGGCGCTAGCTGCGCAGCATTTGTGCACCGCCGCCGTTAGTGTCAGCCAGTTTACCGTGGCATACGGAGCTCCATCGCAGTCTTTAACACTGGTAGCATGCCGCGACAGCGTGGACGTGAACCGTATGTGCAGTTGACGGACTTTGAGCGAGGGCGTATAGTGGGCATGCGGGAGGCCGGGTGGACGTACCGCCGAATTGCTCAACACGTGGGGCGTGAGGTCTCCACAGTACATCGATGTTGTCGCCAGTGGTCGGCGGAAGGTGCAGGTGCCCGTCGATCTGGGACCGGACCGCAGCGACGCACGGATGCACGCCAAGACCGTAGGATCCTATGCAGTGCTGTAGGGGACCGCACAGCCACTTCCCAGCAAATTAGGGACACTGTTGCTCCTGGGGTATCGGCGAGGACCATTCGCAACCGTCTCCATGAAGATGGGCTACGGTCCCGCACACCGTTAGGCCGTCTTCCGCTCACGCCCCAACATCGTGCAGCCCGCCTCCAGTGGTGTCGCGACAGGCGTGAATGGAGGGACGAATGGAGACGTGTCGTCTTCAGCGATGAGAGTCGCTTCTGCCTTGGTGCCAAAAGCGTGTTTGGCGCCGTGCAGGTGAGCGCCACAATCAGGACTGCATACGACCGAGGCACACAGGGCCAACACCCGCCATCATGGTGTGGGGAGCGATCTCCTACACTGGCCGTACACCTCTGGTGATCGTCGAGGGGACACTGAATAGTGCACGGTACATCTAAACCGTCATCGAACCCATCGTTCTACCATTCCTAGACCGGCAAGGGAACTTGCTGTTCCAACAGGACAATGCACGTTCGCATGTATCCCATGCCACTCAACGTGCTCTAGAAGGTGTAAGTCAACTACCCTGGCCAGCAAGATCTCCGGATCTGTCCCCCATTGAGCATGTTTGGGACTGGACGAAGCGTCGTCTCACGCGGTCTGCACGTCCAGCACGAACGCTGGTCCAACTGAGGCGCCAGGTGGAAATGGCATGGCAAGCCGTTTCACAGGACTACATCCAGCATCTCTACGATCGTCTCCATGGGAGAATAGCAGCCTGCATTGCTGCGAAAGGTGGATATACACTGTACTAGCGCCGACATTGTGCATGCTCTGTTGCCTGTGTCTATGTGTCCTGTGGTTCTGTCAGTGTGATCATGTGATGTATCTGACCCCAGGAATGTGTCAATAAAGTTTCCCCTTCCTGGGACAATGGATTCACGGTGTTCTCATTTCAATTTCCAGGAGTGTAATTACTCACTTTAATGGATTACAGTCTTTTGTAACTCAGAGTTAGTTTTACAATTGTCTCAAAATAATGAGAAGCACAAGCACCACTTGGAGTAGAAATTGCATTCAGAGAAATTGCTCAGTGAGACAAAGAGCACTGCAGTGGCCATCTCTCTAGCGACCAGTTTAATTCTCACAGTAGACAGTATGTAGCAGGACTTAACAGTGCTTTCCTGTCACAGTAACACTAGTGTTTCTTTCATGAAGAAGTTGAAATAGGTCACTAGAAGTAGTCGCCATGGCAAGGTGAGCGGAACAGCCCAGCGTAGCCAACTGACAATTCCAAAAAGTTATAGTGGAGAACAAATTTACAAAGGTAATTCAGATATGCAGCGCATTGGACATATGGTACTACTGATAAGGAAACTGAACTGATTTGCCTATGTTTTTCTAATGGCACCTGATGGAGCCCTCAGTAACAGATACTCATATCTGCAGGAATACAGTGCTATAGCCCAGTGGTAGTATAGTAGGGTTATGTGTGCAGTTTTGATATCAAATTGATATGCAAATTAATTAAAGTGATCAATTAATCATAAACTGCCCGCCAGCTGTCCCTGCCCATGATCGTGCCCACCCCCACCCCCAGATGATATCAGGAATTTTTCTCAGCCCTCACGTGTGCTCCAGCCCCAAGCCCCCTCTTCACCCTCCCCCTCCCCCAACCTACCCTATTGGTAGAAATTTCGAATTTTTGCTGTACATATCAACTGTCAATTCAGACAACATAATATTATCGGAAATTGTTGCTGCAAATTGTTTATGAAACTGGAATAGGCTGTAGAAAGCTGAGAGAAAAAAATCAGAGGACGGGAAATCAGAGAAATATGCTCTGAGAAGGACATAATTTGCATATCATAGGACAGGGATACTTCCGATCACTTCATCGATTCGTATAATGCTATCGCAAAGTCACTAAGGCGTGAAGCGTTGCTCTGCAGGGCTTGAGTGTAATACTGACCTGGCTGGCTCCATGTGGCCACCTAACCCCTGCATCAGGTAACAGTTCTTTGCCAGCCCGGCTAAATTTACGATGACTGCCTTGCAACTTGTGGGACACTGTAGGCCATGTCTACCCTGCCCCTGGCCAGCTGTGGGCCTTTTGACATGAAAGGTACCGTGCCACGCAAACTCTTAACTCTCAGTGGCCTAATAACGCAACTGCGACACTTGCGCCACTTGGACATGTGTCCAGCGGTCTACTGATAACCACATGTGTACCTCCATCAGGGGGCAGCACCTAGCATCTGGAAATCGGTGTACAATGCTGCTCTCAAGACGCACTTTATTTGTCATTACCACTGATAATAGACATATTTCGATGGTTAGTGTCTTCTCCCACAGTTCTGTCCTAAGAAAAACAGCAACATTTATTTCAAGGGATGCACCTGGCATTGGGTGTGGCAGACTAGCCATCTGTCTCAGACTGAACAAAGAGTGCTTTTAAGAGCCTAGCAGCTGCATCCAATTTTCCGTCCACTTGCCGGCAAAGGATGTTTTCGGAAATGGATCTCTACTTGTTTTCCAAGAGGAAAAAGCGCAAAGTTAGTGTCCACACACCACAGCTATACCCTGACTTACAACAACATATCTTTCGAAGGGTGCAGCTGACATCAACAACATCAAGCTATCTGTTTCCTTCAGAATGAACAAAGATTGTTTTTCTTAAGCTAGCAGCTACATCCAATATTCTAGCCATCTGCCAGCAAACAAAGGATGTTTGTCTCAGATCTTTCTTTCCTTCGCCAACAGATATGATATCTTCCTCAAACAGCTACACCAAGCCTGCTTGAAGAAAAAAGAAGGCAGGTTATAACTTGCTGGTATGGCACTCTGACTTCCTATTGGTCCTCTACAAAATAGAGGGCGGAGTCTGAAGCTATATAAAGCCCAACCCCCACCACAATCATCATCGGTCTTTGACAGTGCATAGTTGTTGCAGGGTGATTCCTGCAACATGAAACGCTTAGCCACCAGTGATGCAAGTGACAGTGGTGGTGGGAAACGGCCAAACTTGGGTCGAAAGACATGTAAATGTTTATAAAAAAAAAAGAGTTAAAATTGCGTCGGTTATAAAATTTCGTAGCAAAGGATTCAAAATTTTTCGAGATTGTGATAAATTTTCGTAACAAGTGGCTATAAAAGTTCTTTTTATTACAGCATTAATGCCTGAAATGTTGATGGAACTAGAACTCCAGCTGGAGGCGGAAAGCCACCTTCAAGTGGAAGAGCTTGTGCTACCATCATGTAAGTACATCTCCAAATGTTGTGTGGTAGTTAACATGTTCAGAAAACAGCTGTTGTATTCAGATCATAACAAGTATTTATAAAACTTTTGCTCTCGCTGTTGCAGCATTATAGCAGCGGCTGATGCACATTGAGCTGGTGCTATTGGAATCTGAAATGGAACAAGAAAGTAAGTACAGTTGTAATATATTGCCATCTGACTTTTTTACATCATATACAATTGTGTGAGGTGTATTTTATACATTGTTGTAGATGTTGCTACTGCTCAAGAGGAAAATGAGATTCTGGTAGGGGTATGAGTCGAGAATGATGACCAGGAGTAATCACTTCTATCTGGTATGACCCCTTTACTTATTTATTTAAATTTTTCGTAGTTATGTATAATCAATATCTCACTCTAGTCAAATTCGGCACAGATTTTTTGTTCTTTCTAATAATCAATATCTTGTTGTAGGAGACTTCCATGAGATGGATCGATGGCTCCACAACAGCAACACTAATTCCGGCGAGGCTGAGATGTTTCAGTGGGAACATGAGATGCTGGCTGCTGAAAGGCGGTGCAATCTCTCCCTTCTGAAGCAGGAGATGGAGATATTTGGGTAGAAGAACTACCAAATGGTTCAAATGGCTCTGAGCGCTACGTGACTTAACTTCTGAGGTCATCAGTCACCTAGAACTTACAACTAATTAAACCTAACTAACCTAAGGACATCACACACATCCATGCCCGAGGCAGGATTCGAACCTGCAACCGTAGCGGTCGCTCGGTTCCAGACTGTAGCGCCCAGAACCGCACGGCAACTCCAGTCGGCTTGAAGAACTACCAGAAGGATCGACTGAACAGCTCAGTCCTGGAACCCAGAATGTAAAAGGTGATTATAATGTGACTCTCATCATTATAGCATATACACTCCTGGAAATGGAAAAAAGAACACATTGACACCGGTGTGTCAGACCCACCATACTTGCTCCGGACACTGCGAGAGGGCTGTACAAGCAATGATCACACGCACGGCACAGCGGACACACCAGGAATCGCGGTGTAGGTCGTCGAATGGCGCTAGCTGCGCAGCATTTGTGCACCGCCGCCGTCAGTGTCAGCCAGTTTGCCGTGGCATACGGAGCTTCATCGCAGTCTTTAACATTGGTTCATGCCGCGACAGCGTGGACGTGAACCATATGTGCAGTTGACGGACTTTGAGCGAGGGCGTATAGTGGGCATGCGGGAGGCCGGGTGGACGTACCGCCGAATTGCTCAACACGTGGGGCGTGAGGTCTCCACAGTACATCGATGTTGTCGCCAGTGGTCGGCGGAAGGTCGACGTGCCCTTCGACCTGGGACCGGACCGCAGCGACGCACGGATGCACGCCAAGACCATAGGATCCTACGCAGTGCCGTAGGGGACCGCACCGCCACTTCCCAGCAAATTAGGGACACTGTTGCTCCTGGGGTATCGGCGAGGACCATTCGCAACCGTGTCCATGAAGCTGGGCTACGGTCCCGCACACCGTTAGGCCGTCTTCCGCTCACGCCCCAACATCGTGCAGCCCGCCTCCAGTGGTGTCGCGACAGGCGTGAATGGAGGGACGAATGGAGACGTGTCGTCTTCAGCGATGAGAGTCGCTTCTGCCTTGGTGCCAATGATGGTCGTATGCGTGTTTGGCGCCGTGCAGGTGAGCGCCACAATCAGGACTGCATACGACCGAGGCACACAGGGCCGACACCCGGCATCATGGTGTGGGGAGCGATCTTCTATACTGGCCGTACACCTCTGGTGATCGTCGAGTGGACACTGAATAGTGCACGGTACATCCAAACCGTCATCGAACCCATCGTTCTACCATTCCTAGACCGACAAGGGAACTTGCTGTTCCAACAGGACAATGCACGTCCGCATGTATCCCGTGCCACCCAACGTGCTCTAGAAGGTGTAAGTCAACTACCCTGGCCAGCAAGATCTCCGGATCTGTCCCCTATTGAGCATGTTTGGGACTGGACGAAGCGTCGCCTCACGCGGTCTGCACGTCCAGCACGAACGCTGGTCCAACTGAGGCGCCAGGTGGAAATGGCATGGCAAGCCGTTCCACAGGACTACATCCAGCATCTCTACGATCGTCTCCATGGGAGAATAGCAGCCTGCATTGCTGCGAAAGGTGGATATACACTGTACTAGTGCCGACATTGTGCATGCTCTGTTGCCTGTGTCTATATTTTTAGAAAATCTTGAGCAATGTGATTAATTTTTTTCCCATTATTCGTCCATTACAGAGGTGACACTCACATCACTATGATAAGAGCTTGCTATGGCACGTGCGTCTAGAGTGGTGGTGAGGACACGTGTCAAACACACACCCGAGCAGTGTGCACTGCCGTTCAAAGCGCCGCTTGTTGCCGCGCAAGACGTGGCCGCGGCTGCTGCAGATCCTGTCCCGAACCAACGCATACCATCTGGCGTCCATAGGTGGTTTAGTCAGAGCAACGATCTCCCACCCTCAAGACTGGCGATGGTGAAGGCTCAAAGATGCAGAAGCTTCATGGAGCGCCCTCGACACAGCCTGAGTGCTCCCACAGGAGGCCACCGCGACCGCTTCCTACTACTCACGGTCAATTAAGAGTCAGCTAAAGCACTCAGCCAAACACCACACGTCGACATCCATATTCACGTCTATGATCCGTTAAATGGGAGATCCAGTTATATCAAACTCCCTGGGGATGTTAAGAAGAAGCAGGCTTGCATTACTGTTCAAAATTAAAAAGATAACACTTGTTTTGCTTGCTCAACCCTGGCTTGTGAAAGAAAAATTAAACAAAATCTAAAGAGCACATCTCGATACGGTATAGGTCTTAACACTCGTGGATGATATAACTTTGAAGATATCGAGTTATCCGTAAAGATTCGGGATATAACAAAATCTGAGGCAGAAAAATCCCAGAATATCAGTTCACGTTTATGGCCTGAAGAAGAAAAAGCAGAAAAGCAAGCCAGATGAGCAGGACAAGCATGCTATATTTGGACCACTCCATTGTTAAAAATATGCAGGTGAGCAGTTGAACAGAGAACCGACTCGTGGCGATAACATATTAGACCTTCTGGTGACAAACAGCCCGAACTATTTGTATCAGCTAATGCAGAACAGGGAATCAGCGATCATAAAGCGGTTACTGCATCGATGATTTCAACCGTAAATAGAAATATTAAGAAAGGTAGGAAGATTTTTCTGTTTAGCAAAAGTGACAAAAAGCAGATTTCAGAGTACCTGACGGCTCAACACAAAAGTTTTGTGCCAAGTACAGATAGTGTTGAGGATCAGTGGACAAAGTTCAAAACCATCGTACAATATGCATTAGATAAGTATGTGCCAAGCAAGATCGTAAGAGATGGAAAAGAGCCACCGTGGTACAACAACCGAGTAAGAAACTGCTGCGGAAGCAAAGGGAACTTCACAGCAAACATAAACATAGCCAAAGCCTTGCAGACAAACAAAAATTACGCGAAGCGAAGTGTAGTGTAAGGAGGGCCATGCGAGAGGCGTTCAATGAATTCGAAAGTAAAGTTCTATGTACTGACTAGGCAGAAAATCCTAAGAAATTTTGGTCTCATGTCAAAGCGGTAGGTGAATCAAAACAAAATGTCCAGACACTCTGTGACCAAAATGGTACTGAAAAAGAGGATGACAGACTACAGGCCGAAATACTAAATGTATTTTTCCAAAGCTGTTTCACAAAGGAAGACTGCACTGTAGTTCCTTCTCTAGATTGTCGCACAGATGACAAAATGGTAGATATCGAAATAGATGACAGAGGGATAGAGATAGAATTAAAATCGCTCAAAAGAGGAAAGGCCGCTGGATCTGATGGGATACCAGTTCGATTTTACACAGAGTACGCGAAGGAACTTGCCCCCCTTCTTGCAGCGGTGTACCGTAGGTCTCTAGAAGAGGGTAGTGTTCCAAAGGATTGGAAAAGAGCACAGGTCATCCCCGTTTTCAAGAAGGGACGTCGAATAGATGTGGCAGAACTATAGACCTATATCTCTTGTAGAATTTTGGAACACATATTATGTTCGAGTATAATGACTTTTCTGAAGACTAGAAATCTAATCTGTAGGAATCAGCACGGGTTTCGAAAAAGACGGTCGTGTGCAATCCAGCTCGCGCTATTCGTCCACGAGACTCAGAGGGCCATAGACACGGGTTCACTGTTAGATGCCGTGTTTCTTGACTTTCGCAAGGCGTTCGATACAGTTCCCCACAGTCGTTTGTTGAACAAAGTAAGAGCATATGGACTATCAGACCAATTGTGTGGTTGGATTGAACAGTTCCTAGATAACAGAACGCAGCAAGTCATTCTCAATTGAGAGAAGTCTTCCGAAGTAAGAGTGATTTCAGGTGTGCCGCAGGGGAGTGTCATAGGACCATTGCTATTCACAATATACATAAATGACCTTGTGGATGACATCGGAAGTTCACTAAGACTTTTTGCAGATGATGCTGTGGTGTATCGAGAGGTTGTAACAATGGAAAATTGTACTGAAATGCAGAAGGATCTGCAGCGAATTGACGCATGGTGCAGGGAATGGCAATTGAATCTCAATGTAGAAAAGTGCAATGTGCTGCGAATACATAGAAAGATAGATCCTTTATCATTTAGCTACAAAATAGCAGGTCAGCAACTGGAAGCAGTTAATTTCATAAATTATCTGGGAGTACGCATTAGGAGTGATATAAATGGAATGATCATATAAAGTTGATCGTCGGTAAGGCAGATGCCAGACTGAGATTCATTGGAAGAATCCTAAGGAAATGCAATGCGAAAACAAAGGCAGTAGGTTACAGTACGCTTGTTCGCCCACTGCTTGAATACTGCTCACCAGTGTGGGATCCGTACCAGATAGGGTTGATAGAAGAGATAGAGAGGATCCAACGGAGGGCAGCGCGCTTTGTTACAGGATCATTTAGTAATCGCGAAAGCGTTACGGAGATGATAGATAAACTCCAGTGGAAGACTCTGCAGGAGAGACGCTCAGTAGCTCTGTACGGGCTTTTGTTAAAGTTTCGAGAAGATACCTTCACCGAAGAGTCAAGCAGTATATTGCTCCCTCCTACGTATATCTCGCGAAGAGACCATGAGGATAAAATCAGAGAGATTAGAGCCCACACAGAAGCATACCGACAATCCTTCTTTCCACGAACAATACGAGACTGGAATAGAAGGGAGAACCGATAGAGGTACTCAGGGTACCCTCCGCCACACACCGTCAGGTGACTTGGCGCAGTGTGGATGTAGATGTAGATGTAGATGATCTTCATATAAATATGCTACTCTTCTCTGAAAGTGACAGTCAGCATTACATATGGATCAAATATATGTTCCGCCTCCTTTGTAGCCAATTGCCGAAACATAAAGATAAGAAACACATTTCCTTCAAGTGTCTACATAACCTTTCGTAAGAAAATAATTTAAAAAGACATCTGACGGACTTCAAATCCAAGGAACCAGTACGTGTTGTTATGCCTATAGAAGCAAACAACTTCATTAAATTCAAGAATTCTCACCACCAGGAATGATGTCAATTTGTTGCATATGGAATGCATATGGAAACTTCGAACGTCTCCTTGATCCTGTCACCGACTGTGAAGGGAACCCCTTAGCCTCACATACCATCTTCACGCAAAAACACGTACCACATGTGGTGACGTACCAAACTGCCTGTTTAATATGATTCAAGTCTTAACTGCTATGAATTTTATGCTGCGGATAATCCTGCTGTTTTGTTGCTCTCTGGGCTTGAAAAACTATCATGGGATGTTGATAGGCTCTACAGCACCAACATCCGCATGACCGAATCGGAGGAGGATAACATTATACAATGTTGCGGTTAACTGTCATATTTGTGGGCTGCTGTTAGATAGAAAAGGTGAAACTCCGTGAGGAGATCATCGTCATATTACGGGGAAGTTCCGCGGTGCAGCTCACTTGCAATATCTGTTACCCCGACACATACCCGTTTTCACCATAATTTAAGTGGATATGACACTCACTTTGTAGTTGAGCAATTGGTTAGTAATTGTTAGGAGAAAAATCAGGTCAATATCCTGCCTGAGAGTGTTGAGAAGCATATTTCATTCTCCAAACGAATGACGCCAAAAATTACGCTCCGCTACCTAGGCACCCTACGTTTACTGTAGGCGCCACTCCAGAATAACTAGGGAGGATATGCATATCACCCGTTCTCCTTACCCCGACGAGGAGAAGTTTCAGCTTGTATCCTCACGGTCGAAGACTACTTGCAGAGCCTGTATGATGACATCTGCAGTGCCCCTCCGCAACCTACACATCTGATACAGCAAAGTAGTATTCGACGTGAGGTCACAACGTGTACACTGTGCTGCAATCTAAAGTCGGATTGTCACCTCATGACGATAGAAGATCCATTTGTGAAGATGGGATCAAAACCATCCCGTACTCACACTAATCACTTCAAGCTCGAGAGAGGGTGGGAGACTCGGACGGTGTGAATGAGAGGGAGGATGAGTGGCTGAGTGAGAGAGAGCTTGTGCTGAATAGTAAGGCTTTTTTATCATAGTTTAAATATTGTATGTGTGATGTATGGCGTGCCTGCATGTGTGAGTGCTTGTGTGTGTCTGTGTGTATGCTTGTGAGTGGGTTTGAGTGAGGATATCTGTGTAAATATTTATGCCTATATATAAATATATTCTGCTTTTTTTCTAAATAGTCTAGGCACGACTATATAAGCAGTATGTGCTGGGAAAAATTATAAAATTATTAAAAAATTAAAAATATGCAATGTATTTATGAAAAAGGTTTAAAAAATTAAACCAAAATCATCAAAATAGTTTAAAAATTGTAAATGAAGAAAAAACTAGTTTACTGTATTTATCGTTTTTGCACTTCATATGCATGTGCATCTGTATGAGTGCATATGTAAATAGAAGTTTCACCTACCACCAGCTATCCAACTCATTCTAGTTTGAAGTGTGAGTTCCACTCATTTCATTTTAGTGCTGCTGTTTGGAATGAACATTTTAGGGCTATCCGCTTCATTATATTATTAAGTTATTTCCACTGTTTGAGGTGGAAAATGTTTAGAGTCATCCAGATCAAAGTATAAATTAAGTCTTCCATTTCGGTGGAATTTCTCTAGTAATACTTACAGTATTAAAGTAAGAGAAACTATGCCTCTGCAGTCTAAAGCACAAAAAAATTTTTCAGTCAGTACTATTATCTGTAAAACTATTAACTGTAAACAACAAAATTTCAAACAGTAACAAGAACTGTGCATTTGAAAGCAGTATTACTTCGTGTATTGTAGAAACGTGTTTTGTGGATGTAAGGCAGTATTTCTGATGTGAGTATTTATGTCAGAATAAACAATTGTTATTAGTTACCATACGTTTTTGTTATTTCCCAAACCCCTACTCTTATAAATGTATGTAAAGGCTGTGCAAGATGCACAAGATATTAGTTTAAAACGTGAGGTAAGTGACGTTTAAGATGAAAGAAAACAAAATATATGTAATGATTGCATCGGATTTCGCCTGTCGTGTTGCACATATACGTTTTTGGGAATAGGTGGCTCGTGATAGTGTCCTCTTCCAAATACATATAGCAAACATGGCTGAAACTATATCTCCTGTGTTCGAACAAAGCCACAGACAAAGGATCTGGACAAGGCTACATACTACCTAAGCAGGAGCTATTTTCACACATCTTCTTTTTGAGCTTATGGATTGCAGGGCACATGTAGAATTCCAGATCTTGAATAGGTGCAAACTTGAAGATTCGCTGCACCCATGTGATCTTCTCCTCGCCTTTGACCTAAAAGATGGTCTCAGGATGATCGTATGTTCGAAGTGACGTCATCATTTCTTTATAAGGTATACCAGGATCGTCCCAGTGAAGTCCACGAAAGAAACGTGTTAGCCACTTTGCACTCCTCCGCGATTTAGCACAGTTGTCATCCTTGAAAGGTCTCTGTGATGCAATTCTTGCTGAAAATGTGTCTATTATACCAGCATCTTCCGTGTATGCAACATCTTTAAATGTGAATTGTCTACACTCATCATCCTAGAAATCTTAAATGTCGGCAACGATGTTCACACAACAAGCTATCATTGTGAAATGCTCTGGGCATGCCACAGCACGCTGCACAACACCAGTAAGTAAGCATGTAGAACTAGAGCATACGCTGCAGTGTGTTCTGGAAAATTTTATGAAGATTCAAATTCGATTCGTACATCTGCTGGTTCTGATTTAATTATCTCATTCTGCTTAGAACAGTCTATTACGATGACTGGTGCCAGCTCCTTGAATTTCCGTGGACTGAGTAGGCATCCTTCCTCATCAACACGTTCACAGTAAGAAGTATGGAACCTTTCAAACATGCCAAATGCTAGACTGTACGCATTCTGATCCCACTGTACCAGTAAATTACCAAACGGATAGAATTCGGAATTCAAGTAGACTCTGGCATTAGTTTAATTACAGTTGTCAAATACGGTGGAATCATTTACTAAATTCCCCCTCCTAATAGTCTGGAATACAAGTGTGATGAATCTTGGTAGCTGCACTGAGGTTTAAATAGCCCATGTTTGCCTGCTCGCTGTCGGTAGCAGCGGGTACCCAAAAACCTCCCACGAGCGGAACGTTAATGGCAGATATGTACCGGTATTCAGAACTTTTAAAGGCTTTAAACGCTCCTCGCCTGCCACAGTGATGTGCGACATTTTCCATATATTTTTACTGATGATGATCTGATTCTCCTTTTGATCTGCTTGAATGTATGAGCTGCTTTCCATTGCGCTCTGTACCAGAATAAGCTTCTGTTTAGCATCCATAAGCATTTTCAGAGGTACGCATGTAGTAAATCGGCGGTACTCTTCTACTGTTATGCCCACAGTCTCGTCTATGAACCATTTGCATTTTCTAAGCCATTCAAATCCGAGAGTGATGATGAGAGATAAGTGTTAAGGTGTGATGCTATGCCAGCGTTAAGTGTACGATCAACCTCTATCCCATTAAGTTCATAACGTATTTCCTGGAACAGGTATGCCAAAACATTACGTGTAAGCTTGGATCCCGCTGTATGACTACCATCCTTTTTCTTAAAGGATCCATCGAAATATATGAAACTCTTGCATGGAAGAGTTAAAACGTCTTGGAGGTCTATGACAATCCTAATTTCATTGTTCTTGTTAAATGTCGTTGAAGGGTAAGACTTATACGAGAAGTATTCTTGGCTTATGATTCGCTCATCATATTCCCCTGGGTGAGATAAACTGAGCCACGACGTCATTTCGAGGTTTCAAGCCTACTGATTTAAGATACTCATTGTTCGACAGTGTTATCACTTAATGGTTATGCTGCGATGTGCTATGCTGTGGGCTGTGTGCCCTAGTTTTATACCTTACGCACATCTTGTCGCAGATGTCGTCGTACAATGATTTCCTCACCACGAAAGTCAACAAGTTGGTTATTCTGATCCACAATACGCAGGTCCAGATAATCCAATGTCTGAACTGTCACCGGAAGGTATATAGCGGTGGTAGAAGTCTCAACGATCTTATACCTTCTTCCAATTGATGGAAAGAATCCATAAATTGAATGAACCAATCTATCGTTGAGATACGAGTTCGTTGCAATGTTACGCTCAACACGGATTGTACTAATAGGAAGAATATCCGCTGTCTGATCAGATTTGTAAAATTTATTGGGATCCGTCTTCAAAACCTGTCCGTCTGTGAAACCCAGTAGTGGGCCTATTGAACTTTTCTGCTTAAAGTCAATCGATGAATTCACCGTCTTTATTTCAGATTTAAGTGTACTGATACTTGCACGGAGCTCAATCCCTTTTCCAGTCTGTTTTAGAACTTCGTTTAAATCGTCAATATCGTATGCACCAGGTTCAATTTCTCCAATTTCTAGCATTAATTTCTAGATGCAGTTTATTGTTAGCCTCTGTGATATTTCGGACTGTGTTGTATGTCTCCTGTCAGGTTTGAGGCCGTCTTCTCTCTCGCATTGCGTCAACAGCATTGACACCACACTACATAGCACATCTACTCATAACAGTTACTTACATGTAGCAGATATACACAACTCTCACATCTCATGGAAGAAAGATTCATTTATAAGCAAACCGAGTAGATTATAGCGCAGTGGTTAGCATACTCGACTCGCATTCGGGAGGGCGATAGTTCAAACCTGTGTTTGGCCATCCTGATTTAGGTTTCCCGTTCTCCTAAGTTCTTTAAAACACCTTCCGGTATGGTTCCTTCGAAAGGGCACGGCCACTTTCCTTCTCCATCCTTCCCTAATCCGACCTTGTGCTCCGTCTCTATTGACCTTGCTGTCGACGGGACGTTAAATCGCCTTATCCTCCTCCACTATAACCAAAGGAAGAAAACAATCCCGCTCATGGAATTGAAACTAACATTAGAGAACCTCAACACTGCCATTCTTCAGTATCACCAGCAATAATGTGCTTTCAGAAATCATCATCAGAACTTTCATAAAGTCGTTAACAGTTCCACTGACACTTCACGCAATTGTAAATTAGGAAACTGAACTGCTAGCTGGCACATTTCAGTTTTGCTGCACGTCTTAAGCAATATGATGCTAACTTTCAAGGACCTACAGCGGCTCGTTGTGATATTTGTAAGTCAGTTACGGTGTCTTGAATGCTCTAAATCTAACAACAGAAGTTCTTTATTCAGAGCATATGCCTCAATGAGAACTACAGTAAAAGTGACACCAGTCTCACAGACCAGCACTACGATAAAAGTACACTGAGCCATCCTGTCTCCAGGTAGACGCGCATTCTGGAGAACGGCGATCCAAACCCGCGTCCGGCCACCTGATTTAGATTTTCTCTCATTTCCCTAAATCGCTTCAGAAAAATGCAGGGATGATTTCTTTGAAAGGGCACGGCCTAGTTCCTTCTTCATTCACCGCTAACCCGATGGAACTGATTACCTCGTTGTTTGGTCTCCTTCCCCCAAATCAACGAACTTTTTCCAATGACGTCATTTAGATGCAGTACGAGTTCAGCAGCCTGCTCTTCCATCCGTTGTTGGCTCACCAAACCCAGCAACTCGCTCGTCTCACAAGCCGTAGTGACCCTATTAAACTCGTCTCGCCGAGGGTAAATGTCTTGTAGCAACGAGAACTAAACCCAGATCCTCCAGTGTGGCGTCAGACGCGATGACTACTCAGTGTCGCACGTGGACGTTAGTTATATCAAAGCTAATACAAATATACGGAAATTAATATACAAAGGAATGTTAATAAAACTGACAAACTGCAGGAACAAGTTTCTGATTGGAAATGGAGAATATAAGGCCCTGTGAAGATGTGTTTGAAAATGGGCAGCAAATGTGCAACGACAAGAAATCGTCCCAGAACACAGTAGAGAGGTGCATCGCATCCACTTCACAACTGACGTTCAAAGTGGCCCCCTTGGGATGGAATGCACTCTTTCACAGGTCGCATCACGGACTGCCGCACTCTTTCGCCCGTTCCGGCTTCTCTCTAAATAGCCTCACAGGTGTCATGAACACGTTGTTAATGGCTCTGCACATCACGAAATGGTGCTGCATACACCACGCTTTTCAGGTGCCTCCAGAGGTAAAAATTCAGGGGGTTTAAGCCCGGCGATCAAGCAACACCCATCCAACGTATCGGGAAGATGTTGTTGAGGTGTCAGTGAAGTGTTATGTGGAAGTGGTGTAGTGCTCCGTTATGCAGAAACCTTGTAACTTGTATTACCGATGGCACATATTGCAGCAGCCCAGGCTGTAAGTCGAGGTACATTCCTCCATGGAGGCATTGCGGAATGATAATCGATCCTAGTATGTGGACGCCCAGAATCCCTACCCACACGCTGATGTTGAACTTATGCTGTTGAGACCGCTCAACCATTCCCCGAGGATTTTCTGTAGCCCACAGACGACAATAATGCAGACTGGATGCCAGTTCTAGTAAAGGTTGCTTCATCCGTAAAGAGGACTGATGACAGAAATCCCATAATTGTGATGATCTGGTCCAAAAACAATCGACAAAATCCTTCCTGTAGAGGGGAATCCACTGCTGATGTTCCTTGTGCTCGCTGAAGGTGAGAGGGATAGTAGCGGTTGTCATGCAGGATACACATAACGGTAAATGGCTTACACCATGTTGCATCGACCTTGTACTAGAGTTCGTCTCAATGTCCTGTAGAACCTGATACTCCAAATCTGGTGTAAGCACAGCCCTTCCTGCACGGTCGTCAATCTGAAAGGACCATTGATCACACAAACGGCCAAGAAAGGCATGAAATGTTGTGTGATGTGGTTGGTGCCAGTGAGGGTACTTGTTTTGATATAGCTGTGCGTCTGTGTTGTGTATAAAACTGGGGACCCAGAAACGACGGAGAGGCTTCGTCCCGCCGTAGACCAGTGGTTCACAACTCCACAACAGGCCACAGCAGTCCACCCACCTCATCGCCGCCACACACCGAACCCACGGTCATTGTGCGGTTCACACCCCAGTGGACTCCGGCCTTCCCCCGCCCCGGAGAACGTCTCAGTTATTATGGTGTGCGAGTACGTGGAGACAGTGTTTGCACAGCAATCGCCGACATAGTGTAACTGAGGCGGAATAAGGGGAACCAGCCCGCATTCGCCGAGGTAGAGGGAAAACCGCCCTTAAAAACCATCCATAGGCTGGCTGCCACACAGGTCCTCCACACTAATCCTCTGGGTGGATTCGTGCCAGGGACCGGCACGCCTTCCCACTCGGGAAGCAGCGTGTTAGATGGCGCGGCTAGCCAGCTGTCCCGTCTCTCGACTTTTTCCATCTGCTTGACCGTACACAGATACTATCTCAGCTTGTTCCCGATATGAATAGTGGCCATTCTGATGCTTCCAGTATGCTGTGTAAATCGCACTGCCTCCAACACACAAAGAAAGCTGGTGGTCAGAGGAACTTTCGTTCATCAGTGCCATCTACTGTGGCAACGATGCATATTGGACACATGTTCATATGACATTTTTTCCTCCATTTATAGTCAGGAATCCGTCCCCCCAGTTTGTCGGTTTTATTAATGTTCGCCCTGTATTTATGGAGTACAAGAGCCATTGCCATATTTAGGATTTATGAAAAAAGTTATAATGTGAGCCGTTTTTATTTATAACTATAAGCTTCACTGTTAAAGTTAATCGTGCAAAAGAGGTTTTGTTTCAACATTGACACCGCGTTTGTGTTGCAGACTGTGGAATGTGTACTCGCGTGTTCATGGAGTCATACAAGCTCTGGAGAAATTCACCACTAGAGACTGGACTTTCAAAGACGACAACATGGTGGCCATGCTGGGCCGCCTGGGAGATGTCGACCGCAAGCTGTTTCCCTGTGACATAGTAGACGTTGACTTAGAGTGGCATCATAAAAACTGTGTGCGTGGATTGCGCCTTTACATCTTGAATGAGAGCTTCGACAACTTGGAAGCAGCCAAGAAGAAATATTTTTGGTACGTGTACTTCTTTTATCATGATATTCAGTACAACTACTACAGTCCACTCACAAATATCATTGTGTTACCCAACAAATCTCTACCCTATTATACTTGCTTTATTTTTGTATATTACGTTTATACAGTAATACGGCTCTCTCTTCGAATAAATATTCATTAAAATTCTAAAGAAAGGGACGTTACCTACGGTATTTACTTGACCTGCTCCATCTACACATCTACATTGTACACACAATTACGTTTTTAAAATATTTATATGTGCACTTCATTCACATACAAAAAGTTCAGTAACAGTGATTGCGAACGCAAACTGAAATAACATCTACATATAAATAAATATTAAAATTTCTGATAACTGATACCAACAGATGAAAGTAAAACTAGATACTGAAAGATCTCATTGAAATAAATGATTTTTGCGACTGAACACCTAGTTGGCACACACCATTAGTATTTTGGTTGCGATGCAGCAGAAACACATGTGTGGATGTTGTCTGTTGGAGAGGAACATCGGTGTTCTAAAAATGCTAATTACATGGACTCTGTAACTATTCGTGTTTGCAGATGACTCAGAGGGGATGCCAGTTTTTTCGCTATAAAGCTGAAATTACGGGACTTCATCTCGAAATGAAAAGTAACCAAGTTACTGCGTTAACGAAAGAGACGATTTTGATGCAGGCTCTGGTCTGAGTGGATGATGATGGTGTTTCATTTCTCGAGCACTCAACTGCGCGGTTTTCAGCGCCAGTACGAATTCCCAACTTTTGCTTAGTCCCATCTCGTCACTTTCATGAATGATGATGAAATGATGAGGTCAACACAAACACCCAGTCATCTAGAGGCAGGTGAAAACCTCTGACGCCGCTGGAAGGCGAACCCGGGACCCCGGACTCGGGAAGCGACAACGCGACCGCGAGCACGATCTACAGACTGGACTGAGGTGACATATACATGTTGTTCCAGCACTGAGGAGAGAAGTGTAACTGTTTCTAGAGAGAGAGAGACTCGGACAGTATAGTGTGAAAAGTGGGAAAAACTTGAGCGCAATTGGATTAAAACTCGCGTAATATGCCACGAGTGTCGACGTTGAGAAAACAAGTCGACGCCCCAGAAGTGCCGTGCCTAGGTTCAGCCGGTGCTGTGGATGATGATCGTATGAACAAATGACAGTGAATTGAAAGCAGAGTCTCTTCAGCAGCAACTGTGTATCCATTCACGTGGCACATCGGGAACTCCTTAATTGTTCACGAATATTTGCAAGTATAGGAAATGTCACGCAAGCACGCACGACGCACACGCACACACACACACACACACACACACACACACACACACACAGATGCTACGCGTATGACTCGTTAGTGGTCTGAGGTCCCCATAGAACAATATATCCGCTAGGCCGATCCGAGCGATCTTCACTCGTCTGTGGTTTGCGAAAGAGGGAGCGAATGAAGTTTGAATAGCCTGGCGAAGTTTCCAAGCGATACTGTCTCGCATTATGACACAGCCATCTGAGCGTCTGGATCTCACTGGCTTGCGCAGAGACCACGAAGGTGTTGTGTGAGCCGGCTCGGTGTTCCCCCACTACGCTCCGAGCAGCGTTTTGACGTAGCTAACTGCCATGTATCTTTATCCACGTGGAAGGGGCTGACAATCGGTGACAATCGGTGAGAGTTCTCAGAGCCAGGGCAGCTAGACCATTTTGGTTGATACTACACGACCATGTCAGTCATACTGTTGCCTGTCAATCAGGCTGCTGCCGCTGCATCTCGTGATAAGACTGTTGCCCCTCACGAGGAACCCCACGTCTGTATGGCCTTTCAACACATATCCCTCCATTTTGGTTGTACATACAGTATGCCTATCTGTACCGCTGAGGCACGCAGGCCAACTCACCACCGATTGGGTCCATGGTTTGCATTAGTCCTTATCGTCA
Organism: Schistocerca gregaria; assembly: GCF_023897955.1. NCBI lineage: Eukaryota > Metazoa > Arthropoda > Insecta > Orthoptera > Acrididae > Schistocerca > Schistocerca gregaria. Next base: position 200,098,015 of record NC_064927.1, read on the forward strand.
CCAGTAACGCAATAAATCACCTACATTACTTCCAAAGCGCGTTAAATGGAATTTCAAATAACAAGAGATTATTTTTAAAATGCATTATAAAATCTCAAAACTTCAGTTGTATGACCTTAAAAGGATACTAGATATTCACTACGAGAATTATACCTAAAATACGTGAGGATGTGGTAACTGAGTAATGAAATGAATTCTGTAGGCTTCCAAACATAAGTTACACCTTTTGGAACTTCAGTCTACAGATAAATCCTTACTGTTTTTATTAATAAATAAACTAACCAAACTTATAACCATGTGAATAAGTAATGAATGAAATGCTGCTAAAAACTTACATTTTAAGAAGCATAGAAATCGTACTAGTCATTCGGTGGCCATCTTTTAAAACACCTGTCAGTAAACACTTACCTTAAATAAGATGGAGGTTAACGGAGTGAAATACGCCATCACGACAATCGACAAGGATTTAAACGAATAGGTCGTAAATCGGTAAATATGATATGCATGTGCACGCAAAACAAATAATTAGAATTTCAGAAAAACTGGATGATTTATTCAGGAGAAAGAGCTTCGCACACCCAGCAAATTAATAACGCATTGGCTGGCCGCTGTGGCCGAGTGGTTCTAGGAGCTTCAGTCCTGAACCGTGCTGCTGCTACGGCTGCAGGTTCGAATCCTGCGTCGGGCATGGATTTCTGTGATGTCCTTAGTTTAGTTAGGTTTAAGTAGTTCTAATTCTAGGGGACTGATGACCTCAGATGTTAAGTCCCATAATCCTTAGAGCCATTTGAACCATAATAACGCATTGGTCCATCTGTACCCCTTACACAAGCAATGACGATGATTGGCAATGAATGATAGAGTTGTTGGATGTTCTCCAGAGGGCTATCGTGCCAAATTCCTTCCAGTTGGCACGTTAGATAGCCAAACTCCAGTACTGGTTGAAGGGCCCTATCCCTAACGCCCCAAACTTTCCCAACTAGGGATATATATGGCTACCTTACTGGCCAACGTACCGTTTAGCAAGTAGTAAGATTATCTTGCTGAAATTTAAGCCCAGGACGTCTTTCATTAAAAATTTATAAAGTGGTGCGTAGAATATTGTTGACACACCGTTGTACTGTGAGGGTGCTCCAGATGACAACCGAAGGGATATTGATATGAATGTCTTCCCAGACCATTGTTATCGGGGCGTAAGACGGGCGATAGTCTGGTTGGTATCCCATTGCTGCCCAGAGCCTTCGTCTTCCCTCAGTCAGAGGTGGAACTCATTACTTGAAACAACTCTACTCGAGCCAATGAAATTCCAAGCAGAAGATGTATCTGGACACGCCCCAGACAGCAGTGGAATATCGATCTAGTTGATGGCAGCATACAGTCGAAATGCGTCGTGCCAGTAAATATTGTAAAACAAACGCAACTCAAACTGGGAAAGCGTTATTTTACAGATACGATCTGTGTTTCGAAACAAATTTGTTCTCTTTCATGTCTTGACTGTTGTACTCCATCAGTTAATCGCACGTTGGAAGGCAACACCGGCCTTGTAGGCTGTATTGTATGGTTCTATTACATCTAACAACATGTGATTACATTTAACTGTTTCAGGTTGACAGTTCTGCACCACACAGTAGTTACCATAATGAGTTCGCTGCTGCTACTGATGCTGTGGCGGATTCTCGGTGCTCAGATAGGACAGTGACACCCACACTGGTGTACGACTGCACAAACAAACCCTTGAGTTCGTTTAAGTAAGCCATTTCGCCAGCCCATCAATAATCAAGCACAAAATGTTATTCAGGTCCACAGTCTAAATAACTTTAGATGTCAGTTCACATCTGTACTGATCTATTATAGGGTTATTCCTTTATTTATAATATTTACATAGTCTAAATGTAAATCACCACAACTCTGCTCGTTCTACTATTAACTATGTTGTTTTAATTGTTCTTATCGTTTATTACTTTTTGTCTGCGTAGAGTATATTGAGTTTTAGTTTTTTGTATCATCCACTAGATTGCCTCTAATAATACCTGTCTTGGTATAACATACGTCTTCCTGACTCCTTTATTCTGACATGTAATAACAGAATAAATAAAAACATTTATATAACTCCTTACACAATTGATTTTTCATTAGAACTTCATTTCCCATTTTTGTTACAGTCTTTTTTGAAGCATACTACCTTCCGGTCCAGAGGTAGTGTATCGAATAAGACAACAGTTTCCTAATTCGGAAACAGATATTTGTTGTAACATGTAGCTATGTACACATACACATGCTGTAACAAGTAGGAAACAACTAACAACGCAGCTCTCAAGTCACCCAAATAACTCAACCGTAGCCTTCTGATGTCGGTTGTAATACACTTTTCAAAACTCCACAGTTCTCAGATCAGGGATACAATACAGGGAACGAAAGATTTTATAAATACTGGACTATAATTATAACAGTAGAAGGACATAGAATGACAAAAGCAGTGCAGAAGCAAGTGAAAGCGGTTTGCAGGTTCTCTCCTTTCTGTTCTGTTTGTATGTAGGCTACGCAGTAAAGAGAACCAAGGAACAATTTGGGAATTGAATCCAAATTCAGAGAGAAGAAATAGAAATTCAATACTTGCTTGCGACATTATTATTGTGCTGTAGGCCACATAGGACTTGGAAGGTTACTTGGTCGGAATGAACGTTATCTTGAAATGAGCTTTAATATGAGAGTCAGCAAAAGTAAAATAAAGGCAATGGCTGTAGGTGAACTGAATCACTTTTTATTGTGTTGTGTCCACACTATGTACACAAATATTCATCACGAAATATAAGTGTAGGATGCCATTAAGCACAGTAAAGGTGTAATTAAACGATTTATCTTCTTTGGAAAGGAGATATTTTTTAATACAGAATGTCAATTTATGTATTAGGAAGCAGTTTCTGAAAACATTTGTTTGGTTCTGCAGAATTATATAGAAATGAAACAAACACTGGATAACAGAAGCCTTCTAAATATGGTGTTCTGGGAAGATACAGAAAATTAGACAAGTAGGTAGGGAACGTAATTAGGAGTAACTTCTGCAGTGTAGAAGCATCCAAAATACACAAATAAATAATATGTTGCTATCGGTGGAAGTAGTCAACACATTAAGTGTTGTTTTTTTCAATTTCCTGTATAAATTGGGCGTACCTGTCGAGTCTAGAATTATCATGGGCTTCATCAACAGTTAGGGTAGTGACGCAGCATAATTCGCTACAGCAATGTTCCTTGACTCTTGTCATGATACAGTAGTGTGCCAGATGGTTCACGGGATTTTTAGTATCTCTTGATCTTCCACAGATAAAATATCGAGAACATAAAAATTTATCATCAAGTGTGGGCGTGCAGAGGCCCCGCTTAATATGTAAAAGAAATTTAAATGTAGGCTCCAGCTTAGAACAGCACTTTCCCTCCTGCTCTTGGCATTTCCCTTAAAACGTCTAGCAGCGAACTCCACCACTACCACTCTCCTCATGCGTGCCCTGACGTCTGCACGTCTACTAAGTATGGTAATTTGCAGAGACTGTAATTGGGTAGCCCAATTTACATGGCATTGCTCATCATTGTAAAACTCCAAAACAAAAAAATGTAAATATGTTCGTTATGTATTTACTTTTTTTCATCAACTGTAGGAAAAAATCACATGTAGGGCGGGGGGGGGGGGGGGGTTCCCAAAAATTAGAAATGTACTTTTGTGTGCGACAAAGGGAAAAAAAGCGGACAGGTAGTGAAACGGAAATTTTGCGGGTTTTGGAACAGCGTAAGTGAAGATATTACACGTTTATTTTGTACTGAGGATGTGTTTTTTCATAAGATATTGACCTTACTTTTGCACAGTTCCTCACTTAATGAACTTAACAATCTACTGATTCAGAATTCTCTCGCACTTGCGTCTGTAAATATTAATGAGATGAGACTGTGTAAATTCCGCTGTGTTTTGGCAAAATAAGCAGATGTTAACATGGGAACAAGAGAAATGTGTAGATTTTACTCAAAATTCGTCACTCATGATACTTCTCTGAAAATTACTCATTCCTTTACAATTGGTTAGAGTAAGTGTCCGCGTGCATTGGTGAAAATGGTTATTTCCTTAACATGAAACATAACAGAAAATACTTTACAATGTAACACTGAATAAGCCCAACAAGGCAGAAGAAAATGAGTGAAACATGAAAAGTAGCATGCATGATTACATATGTATCTAAGCAGGCATAACTAATTTTGTCATAAAAACAAATACAAAAGTTGAAACCAGAAATCATCCATAAAGTACTAATGCAGAGCTGCACATGCATGTAGCGTAATTATGACAGTAGAAATGTGTGAACGTGGTATTTCTATCACCTGTAGAGGTACAATGTTTCAAATGTTACAAAACAAGTAACACAGAAAATATACATATCATTGTCAACATATTACATGGTAATAATTAGTGGTAAAAAGAGTTGAAAGGAAATATTACTGTGTATGCATTTAAGATACTTCTTACTATTTTACTCAGTTGTACACAGAACACAAACCATTACTAACTTACTACACACACACACATAAAGAACGGAATAATTATCCAAGACATATCAGGACAGGAACAACCATGTGTGGATTAAGGAAAGGGTTATTCAATGCATTAAAAGAACTAGCTGCATGAAACACCCTGTCAGAAAGTCATTAGTGACCAGAAACTCACAAGAAGAAATCTGGAAATATTGTCCTATAATAACAAAGAAAATATAAGACAAATAATGTTGGTACTCCAAAGTGAACATAATTTATTAAATAATGTTATAAATGATCTTTCTTTCTTGTTTCCTTACTTTCAGCTTTTTGTCTGGATGGAATCAGAATAAATAATTGAAATATAACTTAGCTGAAACTATTAGTAAGAAACAGACGCAAGTAAAATAACCAGCATTTCTTTTTTGTGCACTGAATTTATAAAATTCTTTCTTACATTTTTTATACATTTTATCACTTATCTCTTCATTGCTCTTATTAGCGTAGCTTCATATGCCTTCGGCTTTATCGGCGTTTGACCACTATCAGACAATAACTTTATTTTTCTTCAGATAATATCTTTACTTCGTAGCATATGTCCTCTCTCAATATCTGACAATACCACATTATTCAGTTACCTCTGTTCCATTCACTCTTGCTTTTTCAAAATGACCAAATTCACAAACAGCTATAAAACCGAAGTATATACCATATACCTCTACATATTTCCTCTTATCACTTCATAACCATTAACATCACAATACAGGAAGAGACCAAAATACACACCAACTATGAAATATTAGACTTCTCCGAAACATTCAGCAAAATTAAAGTTTTTGCTCCCATCTGATTTTTCTCCAGATTTAGAACTTCATGTTGCCACATACTACTGCTTACCTAAATCCATTATATTCCTAAATTTTATTTTCATTAATATTATCGTTTCTAAAGGGCTGAAAAGAAGGGCTGAGAAGAAGCAAATATCTCTACATAAGGTCATTCTACAACTGTATAAGTGAAACTGTGCAATGGCAAAAAAGTTAAATTTTAAAGGTAAAATTATAATGTATTGCACACATTGCAAGAAGAAAGGTAAATGACACATATACCTTCTTTCTTATTCTTCCCTGATGCACGTCTCACATCTGTTTCATTACTTACTTCTATCATGTAAGTGCAATTCCTGCATAGCACTCTTTAAAAAACATGTTTTACTTTAACTTTCTTTGGAGTTGTAAATTCCTTAAATATACAAAAGACATTTTAGTATATAGCAAAGTGCTATCAACGAAATACCATATTTCTACAGTGCAAGACAATTCATGTGGTTAAAAATACAAGACTAAAAATGATAGCAATGCCTATTACATAACTAAAAAGAAAAAAAAGAAAGTAGACAGTTGGATGCAAGCATGTAGCTATGTACACATATACAAAAATCAAAGATGTTAAAATTTATATTGCTGTGTATCTTTCCTGTGGTTCATTTTGACAATGTGTCTTCAATTTTTTATAATGCATGCCATTACAGTAATTATAACTTTCCACATTGTTTGCTGATTTCCTGAAACGTAATGACACTTTACTTCCACATTTTACTTTGCTTAATTCCACCCATTTCTCTTGATTACATAATGACATGGTCACTAAAAACTTTTATGTGCCATATTCTCTAGTTTCCCCGTCTTATCTTCCTTTTCTCTCTTCCTGTTTTTATCTCACAAATCTTTCATCAACTTTTTTTCACCTTACCTTATGTATTTCATTGTTAACTATTATTCTCACCTATTCCTCCTTTATTTCACTAATTACCTAATACTTTTTCTTAGCATTGCTCATAAAAAATCATGACTTTATCCAGTAATCAGTTCTCACTCTTAAACACACACATCTGCAAATTCTTTCCTTGCTTTAACCATTATTTTTACACAGCATGAAAATTCTGTTCCAATTGTACAACCCTTAACTAATTCAATTAATACATTGCCACACTACCATACCAACCTTGGTAAGTCACACATTTCCACAAATAATCATCTAATTCTTGGTGATTTCCAAACTAACTTATTTTGTCACCATAAGGCAGCAGGCCTATGCCACTTTTTTGTAATATAGTCAGACAGGGTTATAAGTAGTCCAATTTTTTCTCTGGTTAGTTCAATAATTGAAGAGCTATCTTTGACAGATACAGAGGATAGTAAAACAGTAGGAAGCAGTCCAGAAAACTAAAGATAGGAACAGTACTGAAACAGCTTAGGACTCTGGGTACACCACTGCACATGTTCACTAAAGAGTAGTGACCCTATTGGGGAAAATATTTTTTGCTTTTTGTCTAGCTTTCATAACATTTTATACTTTCAAACTGCCAGGGAACGCTTGCAACTGGAATTCTCATTCTTTGGTGTACTTTAAGGCTCTTCATTGTATCGTCTCAACCATACATTAATTTGCTTGTGAGATAAATTTTGTTTCTAAGAATGTCAGCCTACATGCCATAACTTTCCGTATTCATTTGCATTTATCAGCTTTTGAGGACCATGTTCATACACAGTTAACCTTCTGTGATCCAACTGAGGCCTTTGATTGTGTCTGCCACCATGTTTTGCCTTACAAAGTAGAATTCGATAAAATTTTTGGCAAAAGTCTAAAATTAATGAAATCATATCTGAGTAAAAGGAAGCAGGTGGTGAATTCAGGAGGTCTGTTATCAAACACACTTCAAGCTCAACATGGAGTGCCACAGGAATCAAAATTAGGACCTGTTCTGTTCCTGGCACTATTAAACGACTTACAGGAAAATTCAAATGTATAGGCATATATATATATGTGGTGATACTATTTTTTTGTCTGTAAACTATATCTTTGAAGACCTTCTCAAAAAATGAATTTGGTGAAAGAAAGTCTATCATCCTGGTTCAGTGTAAATGGTTTAGTATAACATATAAATAAGAGTTAGAATATGTGGCTCAGTTTATCAAAGACTGCAAAAATAGAAAAACCAAAATGTAAAAAAAATCGGTCTTTCACTTGAAAACAAACTAACATGGAGCACCCAGGTAGAACAAGTAACAGCTAGGTTATGAGGAGTAATATGCTTGCTGATGACAGTGATGTGATGCATCACCTTTGAATAAGTAAAGAAAGCAGTCTGTTTTAAAATATGAATTAATACTCTGGCTATACAGCAAAAATCTTAACGAAATTCTTGTAATTCAGAAGGAATCAATTAGAGTAATGGCAGGAGCACATAGCAGAACTCATTGCAAGACCTTTGTTCACTATGTATAAGATTTTACCTGTAATTAACTTATGTTCTAGGAAGTGTTAATTATGTTCTCACTGAAGTACAAAATTTAAGTGTAAGTGTGCTCTTCTCTTACCACAAAACATTATAGCAAAGAAAACCAATAGTCATATTTACATGGCAGTCCAAATATATAACAAATTATATAAACATGTTACTCAGACACCAAGCAAATCAGTTCACATAAAACTGCACAGTGTCTTGCTAGTCATCATATTTTGCCCTTTAGAAGAATTTTTAGAAATGGTAATTACAACAATGTAAATAATATCAATATGTATTTTGTCATATTAATAAATAAATGTTCTGACAAAGTCTATTGGATGTACAAATGTTTAATGACTAATAAAAAATCTGAATCTACATCTGCATGAAAATAACCAAAATCATTATTAGCAGTACCTCTGTTACTCTTTCTTTCTATATCTGTGAACTGATCAAGTATTCTATTTACCTCCCGTTCCTACTGTTAGTCAGCTTGCTTCCTACCACCTACAAAGTCTTTTAAACTTTTTTTTCATTTTCCTGGAAAATGAACTGGTAAAGTGTCGTCTAAATTCCTGTCTATGCTAGTTGATAAATTTGTCATTTGCTGTGATTTGGTCAGCTTTGTCGGAAATGATATCCAAATTACCCTTTTTCTATTTAGAATTGCAATTTCAGTGCTTCCACATGTTCACCTGTTTCGCAAATAATAACTTAACATTGTGCTGCACATTATTTTCATTTACTTGACTTAAAACATCCCTTGACACTTTGCTTTGTTTTCTTTACAAATTTTTCTTTGTTCTGACATTGATTTGTTTCAACATTCGAAATGCTCTCATCTACCTTTTTATCTGTTTCTAAACATGTTTGGTTCTGTTGATGTGGTTCTCTTTCATTATTGTAGGGTATGGGCTCGGCACGATTCCTAGTAAGCTTAAAATCGTCATGAACCCCTTTTCTAATTTTAGCTGGCACATCCTGTAATTGGTAATCATTTCTCCCTGCGACTGTATCATCCCAGCCATATAGTGTTCCTGTGACCTGCTATACTCAACTAGTTCCATTTCGAGTGTTTTCTTTTACTTTCCTTCCATACCTTTAGCAACAGTACTATGATAATGGTGTAATCAGATTAAACAGACGTGCAGACAGAAGACAACAAAGTTACTGTTTTGGTAGTCATAATGCTGATCATAACAAGAATGAAATACAACCAAAGGATTTTCCGTCACGAACTGTTCACAACAGAAACTGTCCCAAGAAATGAGTAACTAATGAAAATCCTATATATGTGAAACATACATTTTTCACTACAATCATCTCAGACTGCACAGTTGCTTTTCACCGAACGAAAACGTCATGAAAATAGCCAAAAAATTCTCCAAACTAACAAAAATCATCAGAATACAATTAAGAATACACTAAGAAAAATATAAATAGCCAGCAAAGCAGCACATATGCAATTTTTGCACAAAGTGCTTCTTACAGCTGCACTATTAGACACAATCTTCATCTGACTACGACATCACCAAAAGTTCTTAAGATCCCGCATCCTAAACAAAGGATTCGCAAAGCATATATTTTATGAATAAAAATGTGTATTTGTTTGCGATCTAAATATAAACAGGACTTGTTTCCTTCCTTTTAAATTCGAGTGTCTGTGTTGTAAAGCTGAACAACGTAAGTAGTTTAACTACAGAAAAGCTATCTGATTAAATGAGTCGCCAAAACTAAATGAAATTGTATAACTGTGTCACTATGTTGCAACTAGCTTCCGTTAAATTAATTAGGAACTGAAAACCGTTTCACTAAATTTATTAGGAAACCGAAAACGTAACCTAAAGAAACTGTCCTGTGAAATTCTATATTGTGCAGCGGATAGTGCTACAACGCATGCAGTTCCAACACATAAAACTAACAGAATAAAAATGCTACATAAAATTGCAAAACGAATTTTAAACGAATAAATAACCACAATGCATCTATGAAAGTGCCCTGTAAATTCACGTATTCAAAAGTATGATCATACATACACACTTGTAACACTGAACTATGAGAATAATTGTACATAAGAAATGTAATCTGATCTTCACCTGCACTGAACTTTATAATGATTTTGAAACATGATGTTGAACTATGGATGATCTTACTGTCTTGGCTGTGATTTAACTGTCCCTAACAAACATTCATGGCTTACATGTGGCAGCAAAAACTCGAAGTGATAAAAAAAATTGCATCGCAACAGCAAACAAGCTAAAGGAGAAAAGGCCTTGCGTAGGGCAACGCAAGGACGTGCAACACTTCTAAGCAGATCATGCTTTAGTTTTAGTCACTGTGTTGCGCTTAGTGCAATGCAGTGGACACATAAACAGAAAATAAACTTTCTTGGGAAGGCGGTGGTACAATTTAAACTTGTTAAATGTATGAAAAGAAACTAATTTTTGAAAACAATATGGTGAATACTGAAACTCGTTATTTGACATTAAAAATGATATTTGCAAAAGTTACTATCTATAACAAGCGTGAATCCACTTGACGGAATTTCACTATCAGGTCCGTCACGTTTATGACAAATGCTACACTTCCATGAGATTAATTATTGAAATGGTTAAGGGTTGGTAGATTTATATACTTTGTTGCTCAAATAGTTTGATATTGTTAATGTGAATGTGTACACTTTATTTTTATAGATGACAATGTCCGACAGCGTCGAACTGCACAGATAGACGAACTCTTGGAACGAAGCGATATCCCGCGAATCGAGAGACCTGCGCGTTTCCTCGGCTTAAATCTCATCGAGCACGTATAGGATGTGTGGGGGAGAACTGTCGGTGGACATCTATATGCAAAAAGGACTATTCATCAGTTGTCAACCGCACTGGTGGATGAATGGATCGCCCAGCTGCAAGAATTCGTTACCAACGTTGTGGCCAGTAAGGGAGCACGTCATAATGATTGTCCACCCTATTGAGGACCATGTCCCACCTTTTCTGATGTCCAGGGGACCGTCATAAATCACAGTGACTTCAGTATAATTATTGTCTTTGAAAAAAAGCTTCATTTTTGTTCGTCAGTTACTTTTAGTTACTTTCTGTACTATGCTGTGGCAGTTCCTTTCATTTATGTCTACCTCTCATCATGTTATGTCAGTTGGAAGTGACACACAGTGGGAAAGATACTTTCCTCCTTAAGTTTTGTATTCCAGTGTATTGTGATTTAAGCATATGAGCTCATGGATACCTATAATGTATACATTACGAGGAATACTATTATGTTTTACGTTCATTGTGTATGTAATTGTTTAAGAAAAAAGTATTGCTATGTGCGCAGATACGTCTGAATATTGATGTCATGGCTCTCCCTCTATTGGTTATCACTAGAGTTGACATACTGTTTTTTCAGGGGTGCAGGTGCACAGAGGGTGCACTATTGGTGCACAGTGTTCTGTGGACATACTCAATTATTGGCTAATAGACAAATCCCATCGGAACAAGCAGTGCAGTGTTCACACATACGAGTTACATGACTATAGCAAACAAGCATCTGAATCATATTAGTTTGCATGCTATTGCTTTTGTCTTTGTATATTGCCATGTGGCTGTCCACTTGTGGGGCGGCGAGTAAGTTACTTCACTGGTTTTAAAGTTTTGAAGCCACCTTTAACCACCTGAGCCTGGCAACTACACTCCTGGAAATTGAAATAAGAACACCGTGAATTCATTGTCCCAGGAAGGGGAAACTTTATTGACACATTCCTGGGGTCGGATACATCACATGATCACACTGACAGAACCACAGGCACATAGACACAGGCAACAGAGCATGCACAACGTCGGCACTAGTACAGTGTATATCCACCTTTCGCAGCAATGCAGGCTGCTATTCTCCCATGGAGACGATCGTAGAGATGCTGGATGTAATCCTGTGGAACGGCTGGCCTGCCATTTCCACCTGGCGCCTCAGTTGGACCAGCTTTCGTGCTGGACGTGCAGACCGCGTGAGACGACGCTTCATCCAGTCCCAAACATGCTCAATGGGGGACAGATCCGGAGATCTTGCTGGCCATGGTAGTTGACTTACACCTTCTAGAGCACGTTGGGTGGCACGGGATACATGCGGACGTGCATTGTCCTGTTGGAACAGCAAGTTCTCTTGCCGGTCTAGGAATGGTAGAACGATGGGTTCGATGACGGTTTGGATGTACCGTGCACTATTCAGTGTCCCCTCGACGATCACCAGAGGTGTACGGCCAGTGTAGGAGATCGCTCCCCACACCATGATGCCGGGTGTTGGCCCTGTGTGCCTCGGTCGTATGCAGTCCTGATTGTGGCGCTCACCTGCACGGCGCCAAACACGCATACGACCATCATTGGCACCAAGGCAGAAGCGACTCTCATCGCTGAAGACGTCACGTCTCTATTCGTCCCTCCGATCACGCCTGTCGCGACACCACTGGAGGCGGGCTGCACGATGTTGGGGCGTGAGCGGAAGACGGCCTAACGGTGTGCGGGACCGTAGCCCAGCTTCATGGAGACGGTTGCGAATGGTCCTCGCCGATACCCCAGGAGCAACAGTGTCCCTAATTTGCTGGAAAGTGGCGGTGCAGTCCCCTACGGCACTGCGTAGGATCCTACGGTCTTGGCGTGCATCCGTGCGTCGCTGCGGTCCGGTCCCTGGTCGACGGGCACGTGCACCTTCCGCCGACCACTGGCGACAACATCGATATACTGTGGATACCTCACGCCCCACGTGTTGAGCAGTTCGGCGGTACGTCCATCCGGCCTCCCGCATGCCCACTATACGCCCTCGCTCAAAGTCCGTCAACTGCACATACGGTTCACGTCCACGCTGTCGCGGCATGCTACCAGTGTTAAAGACTGCGATGGAGCTCCGTATGCCACGGCAAACTGGCTGACACTGACGGCGGCGGTGCACAAATGCTGCGCAGCTAGCGCCATTCGACGGCCAACACCGCGGTTCCTGGTGTGTCCGCTGTGCTGTGCGTGTGATCATTGCTTGTACAGCCCTCTCGCAGTGTCCGGAGCAAGTATGGTGGGTCTGACACACCGGTGTCAATGTGTTCTTTTTTCCATTTCCAGTAGTGTAATTTGGTGGTCAGCCAGAAAGCGAAGGGAAACATACTGGCCTTAGTTTCCAGTCTGCACGGCCACATTCCGGTCCAGCCCACTGAAAGAAAAGCGTCTGTTTCCCATTTCTTTGCGGGATCACAACTATGACTTCAGTAAAAGTTCCAATCAAGATTTAATTTAATTAAAGTTTCTCACAAACAACACTTAAGATTGGAAAATTTCAATTGAAAACAAGTCTCTAATTTAACAGCACCTTTAGCAGTTCAGAGGTGACCTCTACGGTAACTTTCTACCAGATTGTTTTTCGCCCTGACTTACATCACTCAATTGAATGTTCGCCATAAATGTTGAAAAATTAATGCTCGCCATAAAAGTGGAAATAAATTCACAACCTGCCACGTTCAAAAATGGCTCTGAGCATTGTGGGACTTAACTTCTGAGGTCATCAGTCCCCTAGACTTAGAGCTACTTAAACCTAACTAACCTAAGGACATCACACACATCCATGCCCCAGGCAGGATTCGAACCTGCGACCGTAACGGTCTCGCGGTTCCAAACTGCAGGGCCTAGAACCACTTGGCCACAGCAGCCGACCCTGCCACGTCATCCGAGGCAGAGCGCGACCAGAACTGGCGTGGGCCTCAGTCTCTAAGAGCGAAGTGAACCTTCCTACTGCTTCAGAGGCTGTATTTATAAGGTGCCGGTGCGGACTGTCCAGAAAACATCTGTTGTATCTGTCTATCTTTATATGGCGGCAGTCTACAAACGACCACTATCTCGGGCACATAATCTTTAATAATATAGTTACCAATTGCTTCAGAAACTTCTTAATTTTTGCTGGTATGCACATTAGCAGTTTGAAAGCACGTAGAAAGTTTCAGCTCATTAGAATGAAAACCTTGCTTAATAGAATTTATTTAGTGGAACCAACGGTAGATTGTTACCTCTTTGCTAAGACTTATATCAGTTGCTATTTATGTTACAAGTCTTAAACTTGGTGTAGCTCAATTATTTGATATATTTGATCATCTGGTTTAACCAAAATCCTCTATCATTAAAATTTCAAGTACTTAATCTACAACACTTAGGTATATTTTAGTTACAAAATTAATTTTTATTTAATTACTCAAAAACTATAAGAGGTAGATTACCGTGGACTCTGTTATTATTTTTGGGGTGTAGTGAAGCATAAAACAAATTTTCAAGTTTTTAAGTCCATTGTTTAGCGCCTCTGATTTTTCCGAAAAACTTGGATTCTGGTGTTAATTTTTGTTTAATGGTTTTGGAAACCAGCATCACTTATTTATAACTTCTAACTGCACCTTCTGACCAAATTCTGGCTTCCTAGAGTCATTATTTAGCGCCTCTGATTTTTCCAAAAAACCTGGATTCTGGCGATAATTTTTGTTTAATGTTTTTGGAATCCAGCATCACTTATTTATAACTTCTAACTGCACTTTCTGACCAAATTCTGGCTTCCTAGCGTCATTATATAGCGCTTCTGATTTTTCTCTTAAAACGGCACTTTCTCATAAACTATTAAGTTTAGAACATAAAGACTTGGTATTTGGAACATTATTACACTAAACAATAATTTAACAAAGTTTTAAAGATAAATTTTGATTTTTAATTTCATACTAAATTGTGGTGCAATACTCTTGCGCTACATGCAGACGCGTGAAGGTGACGTGGCGCTACTAGCAGTGAACCCGGCGCACTTGCTCGCCTCTGTATCTCACACATGATGCAGCGTTTGGTTTGATTCACACAGTAGATTATTCCTTTTTTAGATAACACTACTGCTCCTGTACATATGCTGTTTTCAGACGATGCATGGTTCTCAGGACTATAATTTCACATACTGGCAAATGAGCAAGTACATATATAATTTTTCATCCCTCCCCTTCTTCGCTATTACCAGCATCGCACGGTTTAGTAGATCAAAACATAGGTGTGGTAGATCTACGTACAATGCTATGGATATCTGCAGTCATTGGGTTCCAAATTTCTGTCGTTCCACTTTGACATAAAAGCACGCTACCTATCACTACTCCTACTACTCCTGGCTCTGCAGCCCTTGAAGGACCTTGGCCTGCGTCACAACATCCTGCCATTCTATCCGGTCCGTGGCTTTCCGTCTCCATCCTCTGACAGCCAGTTTTTTAATGTCTTCTTCATTTTCGTCCATCCATCTCTTTCTGGGACGTCCCTTTCGTCGTTTGCCCAAGCCTTGCATCAAAAATCTTCTTACATGTTCTGTCTTCCTCCATTCTGACCGTGTATCCTACCCATCGCAGTCTTCTTATTTTAATAGTAGTGACAATGTCAGGTTCTTCAAAAAGTTGTTATAATTCTGCATTCGTACGGATGCGCCAACCGTCTTGGCTGTATATTTTACCAGAACCTTTCTCTCCCAAATGCTAAGGATCTTCTCATTTGCAATCACCATACATAACAAATGGTCTTAACAATTGTTTTGTAAATGAGGATTTTAGATTTCCGTGATAGAGGTGAGTTCCTAAGCATAGGTAGTGTGTCAAAGTAGCATCCGTTGCGTGCTGCTATTCTAGCTTTCACCTTGCTGCTGATGTCGTTTGTCTCTGTGATAGTCGATCCGAGGTACCTGAAATCTCTCACCCTTTCAAACCCCTTGCCGGCTATCCTAATATTTGGTAGATTTCACTGGTCTGTCATTGCCATATATTTGGTGTTTTCGACATTGACTACCAGGCCAAGTTCTCTTGCACCTCTCTCCAGTTGTTGGTAGGTATCAGCCAGCACAACATTGTTTCGTGCGAGTAATGCCATATCATCTGCGAGCCTAGGTACTGCAGTGAACGATTAAAAATGGTTCCACCTCTGTTTATCTCTATGTGACTTACGCCTTTTTCTAGGCAGCGGTTGAATAACAATGAGGAGATATTGTCTCCTTTTGTCAGTCTCTTCTTCACTTCGACTTCTCTGGAGATTTCGCTCAGTATTTTTACTTTTTAGTTGGTTTCACTGAGGGTCATCATAGTAAGTTTAAGGAGCGTCTTAGATATTCCTGTCTTTTGCATCACATTCCGCATTCTCACTCTTGAGATGCTTTCATAGGCTTGTTTAAAAGCGATGTAAACCTGATGGACGTTTATTTGATGTTCATAACATTTTTCAAGTACACTCATGCTCACAAATTAAGGATAATGCTGATACATGGTGAAACAACGCTGTGGTGGGTGGTTTGCAGGTTAGATCATCTTGGGGTGTGACCATGCGGTCCATTTGAGCTGCGGTCGTCGCACGGTGGCGCTGGCAGCAGTCCAGATACGATGAGGTGTGTTGGTGCATGTCAGAGTACGATGCAGCGACCAAGTGTGCAGATGTTTTCAGACTTGCCACTGGTGACTGTGTGTTGAAAATGGCTCAAAGAACACATATTGATAATGTTGTGAGGGGTAGAACACTAGGGCGACTGGAGGCAGGTCGTAGCACGAGTCGTCCGTGTGCCACAAAGTATGATCTCAAGATTATGGCAACGATTCCAGCAGACAGGAAACGTATCTAGGAGATACAGTACGGGACGACATCCAAAGTGTACAACACCATATGAAGACCGATAACTCACCATCAGTGCTCGAAGACGGCCACGGAGTACTGCAGGTAGCCTTGCTCGGAACCATACCGCAGCCACTGGAACAGTTGTCTACAGACACGCAGTCTACAGACGACTGAACAAACATGGTTTTCTCGCCCGGTGACCTGCAAGGTGCATTCCACTGACCCCTGGTCACAGGAGAGCTCGTAAAATCTGGTGTCAAGTACATGGTCATTGGAACAATGGTCCCAGGTTATGTTCACGGAAGAGTCCAGGTATAGTTTGAACATTGATTCTCGCCGGATCTTCATCTGGCGTGAACCAGGAACCAGATACCAACCCCTTAATGCCCTTGAAAGGGACCTGTATGGAGGTCGTGGTTTTATGGTGTGGGGTGGGATTATGATTAGTGCACGTACACTCGTGCATGTCTTTAACACAGGATCTGTAACCGGTCAGACCTTAAGAACGGCAGAGTGTGCTCCTGTCGAAATATCGGCGGTAGTCGACGACGTCACCCGGTAGCAAACCCGTAAGCTGTTTGAACATTCAATTCGCCGGGAAAAGTTAAGGTCTCTCATTGTTTACCTCTACGGGGAGGAAATGTATCGTTGCTTGCGAAGGCTGGATAAACTTGGCAGCAGTAGAGTAAGGTTGGAATGTGCATTATCGTTTTTATTGAAGTGTCGAAATCATAGTGTCGTTCCAACGTTTGGTAAGGTTGTGCATCATTTTAATTCTCCTGTCGCCAATCGCATCAAGCAACGTGCTGGTTTTGCTCTTGTTCGTGAAAGGATCCACTATACTTGCCGTCAATTAGATTTTGTTTTTAAGGAATTATTTCAGCTTCAGGGCGTCTAATGTTTCTGAATTTTCTTGACGTTGGATGGGCGATGCCTCTTGGTCGCAGTATGACTGGGAATTTCATATGTAACTGCTCGTCATTCGGCGAAGTTTGAACGTTTGCTTGGCTCAGTGTCTAATTCTAATTTTAATTCTCGACGTTCTGTGATCAATCTCACGCAGAAAATGTTTAACGACGCAGCTTTGTCTGTGCTGGGGAAAGGTTTGAATATCACACCGACGCCTAAGAGTTCGCCAGTCGTTTATTTTATTAGTCCTATTGAACTTGCTGTTTATTAACTATCTTCCGAGGTTGAGGAAGATGTTAGGAGGGAAGCTTGCATATGTTGACTGGGGCCCGTCCACCCAAGTGTAACATTGCAACAGCTGAGGCGGCTGCTTTACGTTCACTTAGAATGGATCCTGATATTGTTATTTTACCTGCGGGCAAGGGAAATGCCACGGGTTTGTTGAACAAGCACGTTTACATTCAAAAGATGCTTCTTTCTGATTCAACGTATCTCAAAATCGGTGCTGACCCTACTAAGAGTGTTGAGAGAAAGATTAATAACCTCCTGAAAGAAACTTCTTTGTCACAGGAGACTATCAAGTGTCTTAATTCTTACTGTGCTGTACCACCTAGATTATGTGGCCTCCCTGAGGTCCATAAAGAGGCTGTCCCGTTGAGGCCTATTATTTCTAATATTGGTGCTCCGGCATATCGTGTAGCTAAACATCTTTCTAGTTTGTAGTGCCCACTAGTAGGTAGGTGTGATCACCACATTAAGAACACTGCAAATTTCTTACGTCGATTGCAGTAATTGCGTTTGAATGACTCTGATATTTTAGTCAGTTTTGATGTGGTTTCTCTTTTCACTCGCCTTCCTCCCTCTGATTCGTTGCAGCTAATTGAGGTTAAGTTTGGTGTCGACATGTGCTGACATCCACTTACTTTTTATTCAATGGTCAGTACTACGAACAGACTGATGGAGTTGCAATGGGAAGCCCGTTGTCACCTATTGTGGGCAATTTGTTTATGGAGGACTTTGAGGAATGTGCATTGGAGTCATCGCCCTTGAAACCTACTTGTTTTTTCAGATATGTAGACGATACTTTTGTTGTTTGGCTTCATGGTAGTGAGAATTTTAACCGGGTTTTGGAACACCTGAATTCAATCCACCCGAATATTCAGTTCACTATGGAGGTGGAAAAGAAAGGATGCCTTCCCTTCCTTGATGTGTTCGTCAGAAGGAAGATTGATGGTACGTTGGGACATTCTGTTTATAGGAAGCCTACTCACACTGACTTGTATCTGAGAGCTGATAGTTGTCACCATCCAGCTCAGCGTGATGGAGTACTTCGTAACTTGGTTCACAGGGCCTACGTTATCTCAGACCCTGAGAATTTGGCAGCTAAGCTATCACATCTCGAAGTCACCTTTCGACGAATGGCTATCGTGAGAGGCAGATCAAACGTTCGTTGCGCTATCAGGCTTCTGTGCAACGAGTGAGTGACGATAGCAACGAAGTGGCACCTAGGTCTACGAACTTATTGCCTTACTCAGGAAGCATTTCCAACAGGATTGGCTGTATTTTGCGGAAACATTATGTGAAATGTGTTTTTCGACAGCTGTATAAAATTAAGGCCCTGTTAGCGTCCGTAAAAGATGATCTTGGTTTGCGTAAGGCTGGTGTCTATCGTATTCCTTGCAGTTACTTGTTCTGTGTGTGGTATCTCACCCGTTTCCCCTCTGTGAACCGAGGTATTAAATTCCCTTGTATATTGCTTCCTCTTTGCAGTTGTGCCTTGAGAGTGGCAGGATGTGCTCCTGTCGAAATAACGGCGGTGGTCTACAACGTCATCTGGCAGCAAATCCGTAAGCTATTTGCACATGTAACAGGTCAGTTGTATCGGAATGTCATTTTCCACCGGTACTTCCGCCTTTTCAGGGGTGCACTGGGTCCCACCTTCCTCCTGATGGATGATAACGCACGGCCCCACCGAGCTGTCATCGTGGAGTACCTTGAAATAGAAGATATCAGGCGAATCGAGTGACCTGTCTGTTCTCCAGACCTAAACCCCATCGAGCACGTATGGGATGCACTTGGTAGACATATCGCTACACGTCTTCAAACCTCCAGGACAATTCCGTAGCTCCGAGATGCACTGGTGCAAGAATGGGAGGCTATACCCCAGCAGCTGCTCGACCACCTGATCCAGAATATGTCAACCCATTGTGCGGCCTGGGTACGTGTGCATGGTGATCATATACCATATTGATGTAGGTGTACATGCGCAGGAAACAGTGGCGTTTTGTAGCACATGTGTTTCGGGACGGTTTTCCCTACTTATCACCTATACCGTTGACTTAAGATCTGTGTTGTGTGTGTTCCCTATTTGCCCGTGCTATAAGTACCAGTTTTGTGTAGTGGCACTTTATGTGGCACCACATTCTGCAATTATCCTTGATGTATGAGGATGAGTGTAGTATGCGTAATGTGAATATTTGGTCAGTCGTTGACCTATTTTTCTAAAGACACTCTGACAGTATCCAATTCTTTCTTCACACAGGGAGTAAGCCTCCTAGTTAGGATCTTGGAGAACATTTTATATGTAGTATTTAGCAGGGTATTCCTCAGTAATTCTGGCAGTTTTATTTATCTCCTTTTTTATGTAAGGGGCACATAATAGCCGTTTTCCGCTCCATTGGCATGCTCTCCTCCTGCTAGATGTTCAGTATTAGTTCATGTATTGCGTTCTACAATGCTTCCCCACCATATTTGAGAAGTTCTGTCATGGATCTGATTTTCCTCAGGTGCCGTGTTATTTTTTTAAGGGCTTAATGGCTTATATCAATTCCTCCAGTGTGGGTTCTGATGTTAAGACTTCTGGCCCATAATAACTTATTTCCATCAGTTCTCCTTGTTTTAATTCTTCTACTTCTGGGTTCAGTGAGTCTTGGAAGAATTCTGCCGACCTGTCGAGTATTTTATTACTCTCCATTATCATATTCCCTTGTTTATTTCTACATATGTTTGTTCTGGCTTGAAACACAGCCTTTCCTTCTTTAATCTTTTGGTACATTTCACGTACCTACTTCTCTTCTCCTAGCTGTTCAATTTCTTCCAGTTTTCTCTTTTCTAGTGCTCTTTTCTTGTTTCTGCAAACTTTCTTAGCTACACGGATCTTCTCATCATATTCATTCATATTTGCTCTAGTTCTTCTCTGAAATAATTACATTCATGGTATGTTGCACTCTTCAGTTCCTCTCATACATTCTTCATCAAACCAATCTGCCTTCCTTCGAGTTCCTTTGAGTCCCAGAACCTCCCCAGCTTCCTCGAGGATTGCAGCCTTACATTGTTTCAAAAGGCTCTGAGCACTATAGGACTTAACATCTATGGCTATCAGTCCCCTAGAACTTAGAACTACTTAAACCTAACTAACCTAAGGACAGCACACAACACCCAGCCACCACGAGGCAGAGAAAATCCCTGACCCCACCGGGAATCGAAACCGGGAACCCGGGCGTGGGAAGCGAGAACGCTACCGCACGACCACGAGATGCTGGCTACATTGTTTCCACATTATTTCTATATGTTCATTTGATTTGTCTGTACCGTTCTTCCCCTCTTCTATTTTCGTCTGATATGCTCTCTGTATGTCTTCTTAGTTCCTCAATGTCAAAACTCTTCTGTTTGTGGCCTTTTTGTTTACTCAATAGTGAAATCCTTTGCCTGTACTTAATTCTCACTAGATGATGGTCTGAAACGCAGTCAGCTTCACGTTGGCTCCTAACTATCTGATTTCTAGTTTGTCCATCTGGTGACATCCATGCTTCTTTGTGAATATTTCTGTTTGGAAAACGTGGTACCTATATATTCCGAAAAGCACCAGGATGACATGTCACTAGCGTAACGTAATGGCACCTTTCTGACTCTTCTAAGTGCACATCCACTTGTGACAGAATGGAATGAATAAATGGCATGGAATAGCTATACTGTGTGGTATTAATGGTTCTTTGAAATTCGAGTAACTATCAGTCTATGGTTGGCAATCTCACATTAATATGCCTAGGTAATATGAAGTGAAGTCCCCGAAGGTGTTCTCTAAATTTTGGAAAGAAGTGAAGATCAGATGGGGCCAAGTTGAGACTGCATGGAAGATGATCAATGGCAGTGAAACCAAGGCATTGGATTCTGAGTGGTCTGGCATTGTTATACTGAAGGAGAGAGTGTTCCATGTGTGGACGAACACTTTCAGTTCGTGCTTTCAGTTTTCTGAGCTGTTTGTCATGCACTGACACAGTTAGGCTACACACCACCATGTTATACGACACAATTCAGTGGAGGGGATTGTAAGTTGTGTGAGTGAAATGGGAAAGTCGACCGAGTAATAATCAAGACATGTAATACCTTAACGAATATTGACAACAGAATGAAAAATTCAGAAACATCACTTTTCAGCAGACCTTGATACATACATTTATTTTGCATTCATCAGTGTACCCATTTTTTCATTATTATACAAATCTCATCAAATGGTCGTATTTGGATTCCAGGCCTAACATTTGACTAAAGAACAATTACTACACTTTCTGCTCAACTTCTTTACCCAACTCGAATTCCTTGGCCTCTACTCAGTGAAGTTCACATGAAAACCTCAATCCCTATAAAAACCATCCAAGAAGCAACAATACCTCAATTTCAACAGCTGTGATTCTTTCCACAAGAATGTTCATTTTCTTTCATCCTAGGCATTTGTGGTAAACGTAACTGTTCCAACACTGAATCCTTAAGCATCTAATTCAACAACCATCTCCCACACTTTCCTGTCCCACAGATCTTACCCACAGCATACAAATCTCTCGGTCAGTCTCCTCCTCCCATCCACTGACAAATACGGCTCCCACTCATAAGAAATTCAGAAGCACTGCTCTCACCCTGTACTACCCAGGCCTCAAATACCTCAATACTTTACTACAGCTTGCCGGGGTGGCCGAGTGGTTCTAGGCGCTACAGTCTGGAACCGCGCGACCGCTACGGTCGCAGGTTCGAAACCTTCCTCGGGCATGGATGTGTGTGATGTCCTTAGGTTAGTTAGGTTTAAGTAGTTCTAAGTTCTAGGGGACTGATGACCTCAGAAGTCATGTCCCATAGTGCTCAGAGCCATTTTGAACTTAAGTACAGTAAGGCTAGGACTTTCTCAGCATAAGCCTTGATAGCCTTCCCACACCACCCACCATTGCTTCTATCATTTTCCTAACCTCAATAACAACCTCGTGTCTCCCAGACCACTATCCCTTCTCCTGCAACTTTCCCTGCTGTAAAATTTACCTCATGCACCCACTATCCTCCACTTACTCGAGCCATACCACAAGTACAGCTTACAACATCAAAACCAGAGCAACACGTGAAAACTCACATACCATTTACCAACAAAAATGTTCACTGCACAACTTTTTAGAAAATAATGACCACCACTAAACTAACTGAGTGCATGAACACACATAGAAAAACTCTTGCCATGGGGACATCCAATATATCAGGTGCTAAACATTAGGACCTACTCCAAGAGAGGTGAGTGCTTTCCACACCACATTGCTCCATGACGTGGGTACTTTGAATCCTCCTGCACAAACTAGGTTTCTCTGAATTTTGCAGATAATAACTGCTCTCCAGCATACTCTCACCCTTCCCCCCCCCCCCCCCAACCCTTCATGATTTGGCTCGCTCTGATCACTATGGGACTTAACGTCTGAGGTCATCAGTCCACTAGAACTTAGAACTACTTAAACCTAACTAACCTAAGGTCATCACACACACAGTTCCAGACTGTAGCGCCTAGAACCGCTCGCCCACCCTGGCTGGAGTTTGAGATTTAACTGCGGTTTTTGTTCATTACTGCTCCAGTTCATGTTATTTCTTTTCTTACTTTTTATCTTATTTCTTCCTTCTTTTTGGTTTCTTTTCCAACACCTTTTCAATTTCTATATACATAAAACTTTTCGCTTTCCTTCCTCTTAATCCATCTGTGACTCTCTCACTACTATCTGGCACATCACTAATGTTACATCTTTGCCCACTTTCGCTGATGCCTGCACTTCATCATTGCCTACTCAGGTCTACTGAAACTACTAATATCAGATGTCGGCTTCGTTCCATAACGTAATGATAATGTGTCATGTCATGTAATGTAGGTGCAAACAGAAAGTGAACAAAATATTGACAATATACACTTTGTGTCTCTATTAGTTTTTGGAATGTAGGATGTGGTGACAGAATGATCGGTAGAGTAGCCCAAGGTCTAGGTGAGTGTGATATCTTAGCAGTGCTAACGTACTGGTCTGCAGTGTAGCCTGATTTCTACATTATGTTAAGAGAGGAGTCGTTGTGAGATGGTGAAGCAGCATTGAACTTTTAAGATCATCTGTACTAATGATGAGTTCCTCTCAGTTCTGGAGACTGAGTAACCTGCTACTCCTCCACAATATTCCATATGTACCAACCCTCTATCTTCCCTAAGGAAGGAGTTAACATTTCCGAAAGCTAGGAACAGCTATCCACATGTTAAATGTGTATTTTGAGTACTGGAATTTTGCCTGTTGAAGCTGTGTAATGACCAACCTATTAACACATGGTAATGACTTGTCATTGTTCATTGTTCAACGCCTGGAACAGTTACTTGTGCACACTGGTTTTTCTTCTATCTGTTTCAATCCTTACAATCAATACGCTAGTTCCAGAAGTATGGACACTCTATACACAAATCAAATGTTTTCAGATTTCCGGTCTAGTTGAAGATTTCATTTTGGTACATAACAGATGTGCCCTAACAATGATATGTGAGGTGATTCCTGCTCATTGCTTGGACTGAGAGGCATTACCGTAGTTATGCCTCTGTTTATAACCAGTTTTAATTTCCAGAACCTGCTGTGCCCCTTGAGATCCATTTGTTTTTCTGTGTCCATATTGTTAATCATGCTTTGAGAGCTTGTAATCAATTGACAAACATCATACTAGTCAGTTCATCTTTCACGGCCTGAAAAGAATGAGATGCACATCCCACTAAATAATATCAGCTGCAGAAAAAGACGAGCACATCTTAGAACACATTGTGAACTAGGAGCAAAACTCAACTGTTACTGGGCTATGTCGCTGATGACACTTCAAAGTGTGGTTGAGGTCCAAGAAGTGAGCAAACACAATGAGATTTGTAATTGAATAGGTCAGTCACTAAAATACTACCTATAAACCATCATCAATTTTCCAAGAAAGCCTTAGAAAACTGCATAGTCAGCAATGCTGAGAAACTGAAATATACCACAGAGCAAACATAGCCCTTTAGTGGAGTACGCATTATATTTGCTGAATTATATTGTCGTGTCAGTGCAAGAGTTCCATTTTCAGCTACGAGCAGTCCTTCCTGAGTTGAGAATGCACCCATGTCAATGTTCCCAGAACAAATGAACATGCACCAATGGGTCTCAAATAATTGAAGAAATTAATATATCTAGTACAGACGTGTTTTGAGGAAAGTTATTGCAGAGTAGTAATCAGTTCAGGAATGTCAGGAAATTTGAAAGTCAGAAATGGTTGTAGACAAGAAATATTATCCTATTGCTTTTTAATTAATTTAATTTTTGGAAAGGTAGGCAGAACAGCAAAAAGTAAACCCAGCTGAAAAAGAACTGACAATATAATAATAAATGACCTTGTGTATGCGGACAATTTTAAACAAGTGGCAGCAAAGAGCATTTGCAGTCACGACAAATTCTTACAGAAATATTACAAGGAAAAAAGATTTTCAAATTAATGAGGATAAAACTGAGTACATGAACATGAGCAAGGCACCCAGTGATATTGCCCTTTTGACAGTTGGTCAAGTAGCTTTTAAAAGAATAGACATATACATATTTGCAAAACATTTTTAGCAAGCAGAACAGAATGGAAATGATGTTAAGGTAAGGATTGCAGAAGCAAATAGAAAATGAAACTTTTGTTTACAGGATGTGCTGTGCAGTAAGGCAGTTTTGACAGCTTTTAAAATCAGACTAGGCTATCCCGATAGCGCAATACAGCACTGAAACACTCGCATTCAGGAAAACAAATGAACAAAACTTGTTAGTTTTTGAGAGAAAAATATTACAGAAAATACTTGGCTCAAAGAGGGCCCCAGTCGTATGAATGGGAGATACTAAAAAACCAGGAATTGGCGGATCTATACTCACAAAGCTGAATTTGACAGAAAGATTACTGATGTGGGCACATTACCTGATTAGGACGGAAGATGAAAGGCTACCCACCGTAGCATTCTCGGAATCTGTACAGGGGAGAAGAGGGCAAGGAAGGCCACAGACAAGATGGAAGGATGATTTCAACAGGGATACGGAGGTAGTGGGTGTGAGAAAAGGAGAATGAACAATGAAAACCGAGAACAAAAATAACTGGTGGAGGAATGTAGAGAATGCATATGGCCTCACAGACCAAAGTGACAATTATTAAAGTAAAGTAAGTGAAAGACTTTATCTGCTGGTCAGGGTTTCCTATTTACCATTTGTCAGCTTCATTCCATGAGTCAACTGGACCAACTGTTATCTCTTGGATGGTCATGCATGCGGTTGTTTCGCTTGCGGTCGTCCATGATACATGGCCTACACCACTTCTGCACTGTCTGTGTTGAAATATTACAAACGATGTTATATCAGACGCTGAATTTAGTTTGTAGTGATATACTGATCAGTATTTTAGCCTGAAGTCAAGGTTACGTATTAAGGCGACAGTTTAGTTGAGAAATGGGGAAGCCAACAAATGTGAATACTAAATCTAAGTTGTGGTGATTATTTATCTGTAGCATAATCAGAGGTTCATGTTATCTTTAAAGCTGATAATTTAATTTGAACCCTGGTTATTATTAATTACGTGCCTATTTGCCCTTGGAACTGAAATGTTTTTTCTCTCCGAATATTCAGTTTCATCTCACTTTAGCAAAAAGTACAATTGTCTTCCGAAACCCAGATATACTTTAGAATAACACTCTATTTAGAGAATTGATTTGAACAGTTAACAGGAAAGTGATAGTTGTAGTTTTCCATCGACCTGGTACACATCTGATTTCACAGCCTTCCAATGAGTGAAAACTGTTAGTGGTAAATTAGTTGGTGCAGGGATGACAACAGTCGCAAATCCACAAGATTATTTATAGATGCTGACTCTACATATGGCAGCATGCAGAGTTCTGTGGGGAACTTGGTCTTTTAGTTATCATTGGAATTAAACGAGAACTCATGCAGAGAGAATGAGGATCAAGTCCATTTTACACAAGCGACTTTCTGGTCAAAATCGATTACTCGAAGAGCATGCGCTCTTTGTGCCTGAAGTATAAATTAGAAACCAACCACGATGCGAGTGTGTGTATGACGTCAGTCATCTATAAATTGTACAGAGTGTAGGGTTCTAAATTTCCGATGATGCGGGACACTGTGTGTGCGCTCCGGCACTCCAGTCGCGAACGATAGAGCAGAGAGAGGTGTGGTAGGACGTCAGCCATTTGTATTCTGACCGACCCCTCTCTAGGACGACAACGCAAATGCAGAGGCTTCTATGAGAAGAGGAAATAACGCCACGGTGGACTGGTTGCAGCCCAGTCGAACAGCAGCCTCAAGGCTAGCGACTAGCATAGAAGCATCAAAGCCCGTTATTTCGTTTGAACCCTCTATGTATCAGACTGGAATTGTTATACCCAGGAAACTTGATTAATTCGTATGTCGCCCTCTGCTCGCGACACGTCGGTTTAACACAAGGTTAAGTATTGTAATAGCTCATTTTGTAATAAAACTCATTAATAAGATTTGTTTGAATGTTGTATAGTGATCCCACAAAGCAGGTTTCCTAGACACCCCATATTGACGAGCAGGCAGGATTTAACATTAGCGGCGTCTGCTAACATAGGAATTTATACTCTGTTCTGGTCGATCTCATTCCTATTACACAAAATGATTTTGTACTTTTGTGTCTTCTTAATCTTTATTATGTTGTTAGCTTTATTTTCGTGGCACATTGAAAAGTAACACAAGTTCCCAACATTTTTCCTCACTCGTGTTCTGATACAGAAGACAGGAAATATCTGAAAGCAAAATTACTTACGTTTTACAGAGAAAAAAGCCTAGAATATGCACAAATCAGAAGGTAAATAGATAATTGTGTTTTAATGAAAATTAGTTCAACAGTGAAAAACTCAGAATTATTAGACATGAAAAATAGTTTTCGTTCCTATGTCTACATCTACATCTACATAGATACTCTTGAGATCACATTCAAGTGCCTGGCAGAGGGTTCTTCGAACCGCCTTCACAGTTCTCTGTTATTCCAATCTCGTATAGCGCGCAGAGAGAATGAACACCTATATCTTTCCGAACGAGCTCTGAGTTACCTTATTTTATCATGGTAATCGTTCCTCCCTATGTAGGTCGGTGTCAAAAAAAGAATTTCGCATTCGGAGGAGAAGGTTGGTGATTGGAATTTCGTGAGAAGTTTCTGCTGCAACGAAAAACACCCAAATTCTGTATCATTTCTGTGACACTCTCTCCCGTATTTCACGATAATACGAAATGTGCTGCCTTTCTTTGAACTTTTTCGATGTACTCCGTCAGTCCTACCTGGTAAGGACCCCACACCGCTCAGCAGTATTCTAAAAAAGGACGGACAAGAGTAGTGTAGGCAGTCTCCTTAGTAGGTCTGTTACATTTTCGAAGTGTCCTGCCAATAAAACGCAGTCTTCAGTTAGCCTTCCCCACAACATTTTCTATGTGTACCTTCCAATTTAAGTTGTTCGTAGTTGTAATACCTAGGTATTTAGTTGAATTTACGGCTTTTAGATTAGACTGATTCATCTGTAACCGAAGTTCAACGAATTCCTTTTAGCACTCATGTGGATGACCTCACACTTTTCGTTATTTCGGATCAATTGCCACTATTCGCACCATTCAGATATCTTTTCTAAATCGTTTTGCAGTTTTTTGATCTTCTGTTGATTTTATTAGTCGATAGACGTAATCTGCAAACAACCAAAGAAGGCTGCTCAGAGTGCCTCCAAACTCGTTTATATAGATAAGGAACAGCAAAATGCCTATAACACTCCCTTGAGGAAAGCCAGAAATCACTTCTGTATTACTCGATGACTTTCCGTCAATTAATACGAACTGTGACCTCTCTGACAGGAAATTTGGCACTTAGCAAGAAAATAATGGATATAGCAGAAAGAGGCGCTATTTATTGCATTCTGCAAATTGCCTGACGTGTTTGCAAGTACATATTTTCTCGAGCAGGTAAATGTATATGTTCTGAAATGTTTGGATGATACTGTTCCTATTCTTACATTTCTCAGGAGTGTGAATAATTTTCCCCATTGTTGTTTGTTGTTGTGGTGTTCAGTCCCGACACTGGTTTGATGCTGCTCTCCATGCTACCCTATCCTGTGCAAGCTTCTTCATCTCCCAGTACTTTCTGCATCCTACATCCTTCTGAATCTGCTTAGTGTATTCATCTCTTGGTCTCCCTCTACGATTTTTACCCTCCACGCTGCACTCCAATGCTAAATTTGTGATCCCTTGATGCCTCAGAACATGTCCTACCAACCCGTCCCTTCTTCTTGTCAAGTTGTGCCACAAACTCCTCTTCTCCCCAGTTATATCCAGTACCTCCTCAGTAGTTATGTGATCTACCCATTTGATCTTCAGCATTCTTTTGTAGCACCACATTTCGAAAGCTTCTATTCTCTTCTTGTCCAAACTATTTGTTGTCCATGTTTCACTTCCATACATGGCTACACTCCATACAAATACTTTCAGAAATGACTTTCTGACACTTAAATCTATACTCGATGTTAACAAATGTCTCTTCTTCAGAAGCGCTTTCCTTGCCATTGACAGTCTACATTTTATATCCTCTCTACTTCGACCATCATCAGTTATTTTGCTCCCCAAATACCAAAACTCCTTTGCTACTTTAAGTGTATCATTTCCTAATCTAATTCCCTCAGCATCACCTGACTCAATTAGACTACATTCCATTATCCTCCTTTTGCTTTTGTTGATGTTCATCTTATATCCTCCTTTCAAGACACTGTCCATTCTGTTCAACTGCTCTTCCAATTCCTTTGCTGTCCCTGACAGGATTACAGTGTCATTGGTGAACCTCAAAGTTTTTATTTCATCTGCATGGATTTTAATACCTACTCCAAATTTTCCTTTTGTTCCCTTTACTGCTTGCTCATTTTACAGATTGAATAACATCGGGGAGAGGCTACAACCCTGTCTCACTCCCTTACCAACCACTGCTTCCCTTTCATGCCGCTCGACTCTTATAACTGCCATCTGCTTTCTCCACAAATTGTAAATGGCCTTTCCCTCCCTGTATTTTACCCCAGCCACGTTTAGAATTTGAAATAGAGTATTCCAGAAAAAACATTGCCAAAAGCCTTCTCTAAGTCTACAAATGCTAGAAACGTAGGTTTGCCTTTCCTTAATCTTTCTTCTAAGATAAGTCGTAGGGTCAGTACTGCTTCACGTGTTCCAATATTTCTACGGAATCCAAACTGATCTTCCCCGAGGTCGGCTTCTACCAGTTTTTCCATTCGTCTGTAAAGGTTTCGCGTTAGTATTTTGCAGCTTTGACTTTTTCACATCTGTCAACACATGCTTTCTTTGGGATTGGAATTATTATATTCATCTTGAAGTCTGAGGGTATTTCACCTGTCTCATACATCTTGCTGACCAGATGGTAGAGTTTTGTCATGACTGGCTCTCCCAAGGCCGTCAGTAGTTCCAATGCAATGTTGTCTATTCCTGGGGCCTTGTTTCGACTCAGGTCTTTCAGTGCTCTGTCAAACTCTTCATGCAGTATCGTATCTCCCATTTCATATTCATCTACATCCTCCTCCATTTCCATAATATTGTCCTCAAGTACATCGCCCTTGTATAGACCCTCTATAGACTCCTTCCACCTTTCTGCTTTCCCTTCTTTGCTTAGAACTGGGTTTCCATCTGAGTTCTTGATATTCATACAAGTGGTTGTCTTCTCTCCAGAGGTCTCTTTAATTTTCCTGTAGGCAGTATCTATCTTACCCCTAGTGATATATGTCTCTACATCCTTACATTTGTCTTCTAGCCATTCCTGCTTAGCCATTTTGCACTTCCTGTCGATCTCATTTTTGAGACGTTTGTATTCCTTTTTGCCTGCTTCATTTACTGCATTTTTATATTTTCTCCTTTCATCAATTAAATTCGATATCTCTTCTGTAGCCCTCGTCTTTTTACCTACTTGCTCCCCTGCTGCCTTCACTGCTTCATCCCTCAGAGCTACGCATTCTTCTTCTACTGCACCTCTTTCCCGCATTCCTGTCAATTGTTCCCTTATGCTCTCCCTGAAACTCTGTACATATTCTGGTTTAGTCTGTTTATCCAGGTCCCATCTCCTTAAATTCCCACCTTTTTGCTGTTTCTTTAGTTTTACTCTACAGTTTATAACCAATAGATTGTGCTCAGAGTCCACATCTGCCTCTGGAAATGTCTTACAATTTAAAACCTGGTTCCTGATTCTCTGTCTTACCATTATATAATATGATACCTTCTAATATCTCTAGGATTCTTCTATGTATACAGCCTTCTTTTATGACTCTTGAACCAAGTATTAGCTATGATTAAGTTATGCTCTGTGTAAAATTTTACCAGGCAGCTTCCTCTTTCATTTATTACCCCCAGTCCATATTCACCTACTATGTTTCCTTCTCTCCCTTTTCCTATTCTGGAATTCCAGTCATCCATGACTATTAAATTTTCGTCTCCCTTCACTACCTTAGTAATTTCTTTTATCTCATCATACATTTCATCAATTTCTTCATCATCTGCAGAGCTAGTTGTCATATAAACTTGTACAACTGTAGTAGGCGTGGGCTTCGTGTCTATCTTGGCCACTATAATACTGTCACTATGCTGTTTGTAGTAGCTTACCCACACTCCTGTATTTCTATTCATTATTAAACCTACTCCTGCATTACCCCTATTTGATTTTGTATTTATAACCCTCTATTCACCGGACTTGAAGTCTTGTTCCTCCTGCCACCGAACTTCACTAATTCCCACTATATCTAACTTTAACCTATCCATTTCCCTTTTTAAATTTTCTAACCTACCCGCCCGATTAAGGGATCTGAAATTCCACGCTCCTATCCGTAGAACGCCAGTTTTCTTTCTCGTGATAACGACATCCTCTTGAGTAGACCCCGCCCGGAGATCCGAATGGGGGACTATTTTACCTCCGGAATATTTTACCCAAGAGGACGCCATCATCATTTAACCTTACAGTAAAGCTGTATGCCCTCGGGAAAAATTACGGCTGTAGTTTCCCCTTGCTTTCAGCCGTTTGCAGTACCAGCACAGCAAGGTCGTTTTGGTTAGTGTTACAAGGCAAGATCAGTCAATCATCCAGTCTGTTGCCCCTGCAACTACTGAAAAGGCTGCTGCCCCTCTTCAGGAACCACACCTTTGTCTGGCCTCTTAACAGATCCCCCTCCGTTGTGGTTGCACGTACGGTACGGCCATCTGTATCGCTGAGGCACCCAAGCCTCCCCACCAACGGCAAGGTGCATGGTTCATTGGGGGAGGCATTTTCCCCATTACCGTTGACAAAATTTCTACTTTGAATTCTGCTCTTATCATTAAATAACAGTATTGTCATTGTAGGTTCCTAAATTTTATTACTATATTTCGATTTTTCTGTAAAAACGATAATCCATAATAAAGTCATTTTCACCATCTAGATGCCAAACAGCACTGCAGTCAGCTCTCACAACACCGGAAGCTTTGGCTCTGACGTGTCAACAAAAATGACCAGTCAATGCAGACATGACTAAGGGCGCTGCAGTAGACATACTTGTCTCGAGTGGTCAGTTGAGACAAGAACGTCGATCATGTAAAAGGGGTTTAATAGGTCGAAGGAGTGAGATCTTTAACAAATGGTTTAGTGCCGCAGAAGATAATATAATAATTATGTGTACTATATCCTGCAGTAGAAAGGGTAATATAAATTATTATACTAGTGAATCGATGAAGTGAAATACGAAAGTAATACCTGGCTTAATTAATTACTCTGATAAGTTAATGACAGTATTCTGTTGACTGGACAATGAACTATAACATTTGAAAACTAAGAAAAATGGTACGCTAAAGTAGTTTCTTGCACAACAACAACCATACACGTGCAATATCCAAGAAATGTATCACGACATACTGGTAAGTACAGTAAACAGTAAATGTTGAGGAGCCTCTTACGTTCTCATCCTGAACGACAGTCTCATTTACTACTGAAGTTCAAAATTCAAAAAAAAAAATGGCTCTGAGCACTATAGGACTTAACTTCTGAGGTCATCAATCCCCTAGAACTTAGAACTACTTAAACCTAACTAACCTAAGTACATCACACACATCCATGCCCGAGGCAGGATTCGAACCTGCGACCGTAGGTTCCGGACTGAAGCGCCTAGAACCGCTCGTCCCCCGCGACCGCTACCACTGAAGCATGACGTAAGTTTTCCAAACAGCAGCGATTTTCAGCAGGTGATGAAAAGTTGACTACAAACTGTTCCTAAATCATTATTTGCATTGATACCTTCTTATGTCGATCCGTGAAAAGACATCATTCTACCTAAGCAACACACGAAGGACTTGCAAGTGACCCGTTTACGTGCAGGTATTTAATCTGTGGGCGTTATAAAACTAAATGTCACAGCTTCTCGCACTATAGCAAAGTCTTTCTATGATAATTGTTTTCGCTGTCTGCAGCGGGAGATGAACTCAAGGTGATCATGGGTTTATCCCATAAGCAGTATTCGTCAGTGAGGTTTCTGATAGGGAACTTTGTCAGGATTGACTAAGGTGAGAGCTGACAAGCTGAATCAGACCCAACACAAAGACTGTGCAGTGACGGCTGTCGAAGCAGCCGAGTCATCATTGAGCAATCAGGAGTTACTTGCTATCACAATGAGTGATAAACAGCTCTTTTCAACTTCTGGTTTAATGGACTTGATAGTGACAGTACATTACATGTAACTGTCTGTGTCACAATTTCGATGAACGAATTATCAGCCAAACACCTCTTTTGCTAGATCTTTATCTACACCTCTTAAAAATGTACGCAAACATGCAGTCTAATGGGTCGTCTCTTCAGACATTAGATTACCGCGGAACGCCATCTAAAGTGACTCTTAAACTGCGTAACTATCACCTTAGCTTTACCAAGATACTTCGTAATTACTTAATCGTGGCTAAAGGTTGAAGAGATCCTCATAAGCAAATCACTTGAAGTCACTTCATACAAAGCATTTTTGCGCAGACTATATGTCCGAAAGAACAGATACCATCGGTGACAATGTAGCTCCTTAGAATGAAATTACACTGAAATGAACACCCTTAGCTGCTTACAGGCGTCGACATACGTCAACGGGGACAGATAAAAATATGTGCCCCGACCGGGACTCGAACCCGGGATCTTCCGCTTACATGGCAGACGCTCTATCCATTTTATTATTGTTATTTTTTAAATTACAGAGAGCACGCAGCCCTCTGACCGAACACACTGAGCTACCGTACCGGCTTCCATCTGAGCCACCGAGGACACAGAGGACATGTGCGAAAGAACAGATACCATATTAGTATACATATAGTTAAGGTCACCGGGCACTTGACCATCTTCTTCTTCTAAGCGAATGCACAAACAGTGCCCGAACTCATGCGGAAATCGGCAACGCCCCGCGAGTAATGGGTATAATGGGCAGAGGCACTACGAATGTAGTGCAGGACAATACGTTGAGAATATTGGTTTCGCGGGAGGCGTGCAAGAGATAAATCCCTGCAGTCCCACTATCCTCTGTGTCCTCGGTGGCTCAGCTGGATAGAGCGTCCGCCATGTAAGCAGGAGATCCCGCGTTCGAGTCTCGGTCGGCGCACACATTTTCATCCGTCCCCGTTGATATACGAGGGTTGTTTTTTAAGTAAGGGCCGTTCGCGCGTATAGTCCCGTAGTTCGCGCGGACGCCGCAACAAGCCACCGCGCCACTTGCCGGCATCCTTCCCGTCCACACTGATGCAAGTTGCAGCTCTGTAGCTGACGTGTACACATCGCTGTGCTACTTTATAATGTTTACGATTATTGAATCGCCCGCCGCGTGTGAGATACGGTCAGTGATACGTTTTTTGGCCGCTAGAAGCCTATCAGCTGCAGAAATTCATCGTCAGTTAACAGAAGTTTATGACTTGAATGCAATGAGTGAAGGTAAAGTGCGTCAATGGGTTAGAGAGTTTAAAAATGGCCGTCAAAACGTCCATGACGAAGAACGCTCAGGCCGGCGCTCTGTGATCACTGATGATTTGGTGGCCGCAGTCGAAACAGAGATTCGTGAGGACAGAGGATTCACAACTTCCACTCTTTCTTTGGAATTTCCACAAGTTTCAAGATCGGTTTTGTACAAAATTGTGTCTGAAAACCTAAACTTCAAAGAAACTATGTTCTCGGTGGGTACCCAGACTCCTCACAGAGCACCACAAAGGGAAGAGATTTACCACTTCATTGGACTTTTTGATTCGTTACGAGGAGGAAGGGGATGACATGTTGAGTCAAATTGTCACTGGAGATGAGACATGGGTATCCCATTTCACTCCCGTAAGCAAGCGACAATCGATGGAATGGCGACACACCTCACCCGTCAAGGTCAAAGCCAAACAGACGCTGTCAAAGCGCAAGATTACGGCAACTGTGTTCTGGGACCGGCGCGGTGTTTTGCTAGTGGACTTTATGCCACGAGGAACGACAAT
The DNA here is from genome assembly GCF_023897955.1 of Schistocerca gregaria. Taxonomy (NCBI): domain Eukaryota; kingdom Metazoa; phylum Arthropoda; class Insecta; order Orthoptera; family Acrididae; genus Schistocerca; species Schistocerca gregaria. The sequence continues at coordinate 200,133,198 of NC_064927.1, forward strand.
CAACTCAGATGCCTACTCTGCAACTCTAAAGAAGCTCCGCAGAGCAATTCAAAAGAAAAGGCGCGGCATGCTGACAATAGGAGTTTTGCTCCTGCACGATAACACTAGGCCTCACACCTCTGAAAAGACTCGGGATTTGATTGATTCTTTTGGCTGGGAAGTTTTGGACCATGCACCATACAGCCTCGACCTTGCTTCTAGCGATTTTCACCTATTCCGGTACCAGAAACACCATCAATGACGACGATGAAGTGAAAGCGGCCGTGACTTTTGGCTGTCAGAGCAGGTGGCCGAATTCTGTGAAGAGGGAATTAAAAACCTAGTTGTACGGTATGACAAGTGCTTAAATAAACAAGGCAACTATGTAGAATCAGAAAATAAAAGTTTTTTTACAAAAGTATTTGGATCTTTTTTTAAAAAATAAAAACGGTCCTTACTTAAAAAACGACCCTCGTATATATATATATATATATATATATATATATATATATATATATATATATATATATATAGAGAGAGAGAGAGAGAGAGAGAGAGAGAGAGAAAGAGAGAGAGGGGGGGGGGGGGCTAACGGAACTCATATCGGCCTGCGTCCTGCGTATTCAAATACACACTGTAGAGCCAATGAAACTGGTACACCTGCTTAATATCATGTAGGGCCCCCACAAGCACGCAGAAATGCAGCAAGACGACGTGGCATGCACTCGACTAATGTCTGAAGTAGTGCTGTAGGGAACTGACATCGTGAATCCTGTATGGCTGTCCATAAATCCGTAAGAGGACGAGGCGGTGGAGATATCTTCTGAACAGCACGTTGCAAGGCATCCAAGATATGCTAAATAATCTTCATGTCTGGGGAGGTTTGTGGCCAAGGGAAGTGTTCAAACTTAGAAGAGGTTCCTGGGGCCACTCTGTAGCAATTTGGGATGTGTGGGGTGTCGCATTGTCCAGCTGGAATTGCCCAAGTCCGTCGGAATGCATAATAGACATGAATGGATGCAGGTGATCACACATGATGCTTACGTACTTATCATCTGTCAATGTCGTATCTAAAACTATGAGGGGTCCCATATCATCCCAACTTCACATGTCCCACACCATTACAGAGCCTCCGCCGACTTCAACAGTCCCCTGCTGACCTGCAGCGTCGATGGATCCAAGCGGTTGCCTCCGTAACTGTACACGCCCATCCGCTCGATACAATTTGAACTGAGACTCGTCCGACCAGGCAACGTGTTTCCAGTCATCAACAATCCACTGTCGTTGTTGACGACCCAGGTGAGGCGTAAAGGTTTGTGTTGTGCAGTCATCAGGGGTACGCGAGTGCACCTTCGGCTCCAAAAGCCCAGATCGATGATGTTTCATTGAATCATTCGCATCGTGATATTTTTTGATGGCCCATAATTGCAATCTCCAGCAATTTGCGGAAGGTTTGCTCTTTTGTCACGTTGAACTATTCTCTCCAGTCGTTGTTGGACCTATCTTGCAGGATCTTTTCTTGGCCGCAGTGATGTCGGTGATTTGATGTTACACCATATTCCTGATATTCACGGAACACACATGAAATTGTCTTAAGGTCAAATCCCCACTTCATCGCTACGTCGGTTGTACTACACTCCTGGAAATTGAAATAAGAACACCGTGAATTCATTGTCCCAGGAAGGGGAAACTTTATTGACACATTCCTGGGGTCAGATACATCACATGATCACACTGACAGAACCACAGGCACATAGGCACAGGCAACAGAGCATGCACAATGTCGGCACTAGTACAGTGTATATCCACCTTTCGGAGCAATGCAGGCTGCTATTCTCCCATGGAGACGATCGTAGAGATGCTGGATGTAGTCCTGTGGAACGGCTTGCCATGCCATTTCCACCTGGCGCCTCAGTTGGACCAGCGTTCGTGCTGGACGTGCAGACCGCGTGAGACGACGCTTCATCCAGTCCCAAACATGCTCAATGGGGGACAGATCCGGAGATCTGGCCAAGGTAGTTGACTTACACCTTCTAGAGCACGTTGGGTGGCACGGGAAACATGCGGACGTGCGTTGTCCTGTTGGAACAGCAAGTTCCCTTGCCGATCTAGGAATGGTAAAACGATGGGTTCGATGACGGTTTGGATGTACCGTGCACTATTCAGTGTCCACTCGACGATCACCAGAGGTGTACGGCCAGTGTAGGAGATCGCTCCCCACGCTATGATGCCGGGTGTTGGCACTGTGTGCCTCGGTCGTATGCAGTCCTGATTGTGGCGCTCACCTGCACGGCGCCAAACACGCATACGACCATCATTGGCACCAAGGCAGAAGCGACTCTCATCGCTGAAGACGACACGTCTCCATTCGTCCCTCCATTCACGCCTGTCGCCACACCACTGGAGGCGTGCTGCACGATGTTGGGGCGTGAACGGAAGACGGCCTAACGGTGTGCGGGACCGTAGCCCAGCTTCATGGAGACGGTTGCGAATGGTCCTCGCCGATACCCCAGGAGCAACAGTGTCCCTAATTTGCTGGGAAGTGGCGGTGCGGTCCCCTACGGCACTGCGTAGGATCCTACGGTCTTGTCATGCATCCGTGCGTCGCTGCGGTCCGGTCCCAGGTCGACGGGCACGTGCACCTTCCGCCGACCACTGGCGACAACATCGATGTACTGTGGAGACCTCACGCCCCACGTGTTGAGCAATTCGGCGGTACGTCCACCCGGCCTCCCGCATGCCCACTATACGCCCTCGCTCAAAGTCCGTCAACTGCACATACGGTTCACGTCCACACTGTCGCGGCATGCTACCAGTGTTAAAGACTGCGATGGAGCTCCGTATGCCACGGCAAACTGGCTGACACTGACGGCGGCGGTGCACAAATGCTGCGCAGCTAGCGCGATTCGACGGCCAACACCGTGGTTCCTGGTGTGTCCTCTGTGCCGTGCGTGTGATCATTGCTTGTACAGCCCTCTCGCAGTGTCCGGAGCAAGTATGGTGGGTCTTACACACCGGTGTCAATGTGTTCTTTTTTCCATTTCCAGGAGTGTATATCCCATCGCTCGAGCGCCGACTATGATGACTTTCAATCTCACTTAAATCTTGGCCTTGCGGTTCTAGGCGCTGCAGTCTGGAGCCGAGCGACCGCTACGGTCGCGGGTTCAAATCTTGCCTCGGGAATGGATGTGTGTGATGTCCTTAGGTTAGTTCGGTTTAATTAGTTCTCAGTTCTAGGCGACTGATGACCTCAGAAGTTAAGTCGCATAGTGCTCAGAGCCATTTGAACTTAAATCTTGATAACCTGCCATTGTAGCAGCAGCAACCGATGTAACAACTGCGCCAGACCCATGTCGTTTTATACAGGCGTTACCGATCGCAGCACCGTGTACCGCCTGTATTTCAATATGCATTACTATACCAGATTTTTTGGCGCTTCAGTGTATTAGACAACAAGTGTCTTTCACTTGTATCACTCTCGGAATCCGTAGTGGTAGCATAGGACCCTGTTGGGTAAATTGCTGATTTAAAGCTCATTTACAGTTTCTGAAGTAAATACTTTTCTATTAAGTTAAGAAACAAAGTACGTTGGCTAGCCCTGTACACTCTAAAGGTTAAATTGGTTGAATCTTATTTTAATGAGCTGCTGCTGGTGCAATGTAAGGCGTTATTCGTCGACAATGTATGGCAAAAGGCTCTTTCTTATCGTCGTTCCATGTAAGAAGTTTGGACCCTCAGTACTCTTCTTGAATATTAATTCCTCTTGATGACTATTTACTGTGTCCATTTACACCCACATAATTTGCCTGTCCATATGTTAAAATCTTGCCGTTTCTTCACTAGATTCCCAGGTACTGCGCCTGCAACTGATCACTTGTCGCTAGCAACTCTTCTCCTCCGACTACTTCTGCCCGACTTGGCATTTACGCGCAAAGCGACAATATTCCCTACCTCAAACACGCTTTGGCTCTACACGGTAGCAAACTTCCCTGACTCGACCACCGTTTTTACTACGTCGTAATTACAGCATTATTTTCTTTAATCAGTTCGTTTGAATTTCTTTGAAGTTTCATTACGTGACAACATTAATAAAATAATGAAAAATACTTATGATAAAAATTACATGACAGTTATAGAAATAGTTATGCGAAAAATGCATTAGGCACTGTGTTTTTGTGTTTCGAAGTGTAAAAGAAATTAATCTGTTCAAGGTCTAGATGTTTTCCATATAAAACTTTACATTGGTATGATATATAACTGCCAAGAGAGAGAGAGAGAGAGAGAGAGAGAGAGAGAGAGAGAGAGAGAGAGAGAGAAGAAAAGAAAAAAAGATTGAAATAAAAAGTTTGAAACAAAAACGGTCAAGTCTTTTGTGAAAGGATTTGTTTAAAACCAATAAATAGAACAGATTAGAGAAACATTTGACATGGTTATGAATGATGCTCAAATCATGTACAGCACAGAATTTAAATTTCAAAGCTGAACTGAAATGAAATGTCTTGTGACGAGGGCCTCCCGTCGGGTAGACCGTTCGCCTGGTGCAAGTCTTTCGATTTGACGCCACTTCGGCGAGTTGCGTGTCGATGGGGATGAAATGATGATGATTAAGACAACACAACACCCGGTCCCTGAGTGGAGAAAAATCTCCGATCCAGCCAGGAATCGAACACGGGCCCTTTGGATTGACAGTCTGCCGCGCTGACCACTCAGCTATCGGTGCGGACAAACCTTTACTTATGGTCTTTGAATGTTTAAGAGTACTGCAGGATGTTGTTTGATGGGTTATGTAGACTGTGCATCTCATTTCTGTATACGATTTCGAGTATCATTCAGAACTACATCAAGTGTTTCTCTAATCTATTTTATTTCTTACATTTAGAAATGATTTCCACTGCAGTGTTAAACCTTGCTTCATTTAGTCTCCTTTCTCACGTCACTTTCCATCTTTCTCTCACATGCACGAGTTATCTATCATACTCGTTCTTCTTCTTGAATACACAGTAAATAGTGTATGCATGACGAGCACCGTTTTACTACCGAAATAACTTTTTTCTAAGTTTCAAGAAGGGAGATTTATGTTCAAATACTCGCTTCGCACACAGCTGCACGGCCTGCTGTCATATTTCTGAGATGTTTCACTAACACAGCCTTATGCCGTCTTCATGTGAGTAATAAACTGTCTTAATAATGCAGGGAGATGATCCAGCGAAATATGGACAGGCTGAAAAAGATAAAATAGTACAAACGGATTGTAAGTTCTGATAGGAAGCTAAAAGCAATACGCAGTAAAATATGACTTTGTGTACAGTTGGACCAGCGGAAAATTACTTCTATCGGAGAACAAAGAAGGCGAATTTGTTCCTGATTAAAATAATGACTGAAAAATGGGTACTTGCTGCCTTATTTTAGCATCCTCAGTAACTTTAAAAATTTTTCCAAAGATTTTGGCTTGCGAACATTTGCACTCTTTTTAATATACAACTCATATCTCACTCCCATATGTTCCTCTAACTGTAATTCGCTCACTCCTGTCAGTCCATCGCTGTATGACGCTCATACCCACTCACTCCCACTTGCCCATTCTCATTCACTCATGCAGCCCAACTCATTGTCATTATCTCCTTGTGTATCTCTACCTGTCCCTGCCTCCTCTCTTACAGTCACAGTTTCCTTCGTACTGTCCTGCTACCACTGTCTCCTCTCACTGTCGTCTCTCCCTCCTGCTCTTTATCTTAGTGCTATTATCTCATTCAGTCCTTCCCACTGCTGCTGTCTCTTCTCACTCTCACAATCTCTCTCATCCTCGTTGTCGTTGTCATGCACTTTGCCTCTTATTATGACTGATACTCATCCACTTCCACTTTCTCTTTCTCTTTATTCCTCTCCTAGTGCCACTGGCTTCTTTGCTCTTTTACTGGCACTGATCTGTCACTATCTACTATGTTCCATTTCTACTGTGTCCCTCTCTTTCTCTCACTGTGCCATTACCACCTTCGCTCTTTCTATACAAGAACCACTATCTAATTTCTTCCAGTATTTATTACTTTTCTGTCTCTTTCCGACTGCTCTCAACATAATAACTTGAAATTGTGGCACCAAAATCTGTGGGAACGTTTTAATGGTGCTGTGGAAGGTAGAATGAGACAGCTGGAACCCACTTTTAAGTCGGAGTCATTTATACGGGAGCAAGTTCACCTTTCTTTTCCGCTGGTTTACTTCCTTTCCCCGACACGGCAGAGCGTATAACTCGTACCAAAAGAATATTATGGGACAGTAAAATCTGATAGCTTATTTATGTGAAATTGAAACAACGTGAAACTAATTTTATACCTCAGACCGTGTTTCATATGCATAAAAATTTTGCATATGCTTCACTATAACAACATAGGGTTCCCACAACAATTCTGATGATAACGGAGACTCTTTGCAACATATTTATCAATGTTATGTCATTTTATAAACTTTTCACCTCGCACCGGATTGTAAGCGCGTAACTTACGTGAGAAACTAGTATAGCTCTGAATGTCTGTACCTCGATAACGAATAAAGATATTAAGAACATTTTTACAGTTGTTAAAGGTTGGAATGTTAGGATTGCACAGTAAAAATTACAGCCATATGCTGTATATAGCCGTCTTGGAATCCACGGCTAGGTTTTGATACCTGATAAGCATGGGGTGTTTCTCGATAACGGATAAAGATCTCTGAAAAAAGAAAGTAGTACATCTAGATAAATGCCTAGATTATATACCCTTAAAATTTGATCATTTTTATGCTGTTATTTATTATTTATATTTCCCCCAGACCGTATTTTATGTGCATGTTTTCGTATGCAGGTAGGGTAGCTTTGAACCTCTGTATCTCGAAACGGGATAAAGGTATCAAGAAAAGTTTCAACTCGGGATCTTAGAAATGTGTTGTAAATATTTCTGGCATATTCTGTGCATAGTCGTCTTGGAATCCGTTGCTCGGTTTTGGTACCAAAAAACTGTGTTTCTCGGGTTTTCTCAGCAACCGCCAATGAACTGAATTTTGCTTCTAGATGCCCCTTAAGGAGCGCCTTAGACCACATCTAACGTAAAAGCACAAAGTGTGTAATACTCAAACTTTGCCCCTGTACTCGTTATGTAGGACAGTTAGGGTAAGGCGATCCTTTTTTGGGGTCTACACATGGTCTTAGCCCAAGTACTATCCAAAACACTTGACCCTACCTCTCTGTCACCAGTGAACCCCGGGAAACTCTCATTTTTATTCCCTGTCTTACGGAACAGATTAGGTACGAGTAGCGCGCGCTGTCACATGCTTATCGATTTAGCCGTCGTTCTTGGAGAAATGAGACCAATAATTACTTGCGCACGCAATACGATGCTTCTTCTTCTACATATTTAGCTTTCATCTCCTGAAATGCCCATGTCCAAACAAATGATATTATGGATACCCCGATAAAAGTATTAAACCGATGAAACAGTAACCATACGATCACGTAAAACAATGGATCGAGAAGATGTGTCCAACAGAGAACCGAATTTCACAGTGCCGGTATCTCGTGTCGAGAGACTCATCAGGCTACCGAATCTAAAGCCGGCAGGTTGATGATCTGCGTTCAAAACGGCGCATGAGCATCCCAGACCACTCGACATGTATTTCGGAACTATGCAAACTCTGATTTGTAGTTGGATGTTATCATATTTTCACTAGACCTTACTGATTTGCGTTCCTGACTGTGTCCTTGGTTGGTTGTACGAATTTTGCATATAGTGTCTAGAGAGTGGTCAGCAAATGAAATACTTCCTTGGCGCACAGATAGAGTGGATGCTCTACTCGTAAAATCCTCGAATGATTCATTGAAATACATATATAGGCCGTTCAAAAGGGTGGCTTCCTTTTTTTGCAAAACAGATAAGAGAATTTTACAGTAATTACGAACGAACTGCCAGCAGTGAGTCGTTCGCTGGAGCAATATTTCTTTTGGCACCAGAGAGACGTACTCGCACGTAGTTTATTTCGTGAGCTCGAAGCAATGAAGTAGCCTATCGGAAAGAACCAAATCACGGATCATAACGTGCGAAACATATGTGGTAAGTAGTTACTGGAAACTATGTTATCAACGATGGCATGCTTAACATAATAGTGTTGTTGTTGTTGTTGTTGTTGTTGTGGTCTTCAGTCCAAAGATTGGTTTTATGCATTTCTCCACGCTGCTCTATCCTGTGCAAGCCTCTTCATTTCTGAATACTACTGCAGTTTACATCCTTCTGGACCTGCTTACTGCATTCATTTGTTGGTACCCCTTTACAACTTTAACGCCCCACACTTCCCTCCAATACTAAGTTTATGATTGCTTGAAGACACAGAATGAATCCTGTCAATTGATCCCTTCTTCAAGTCAATTTATACGACAAATTTCTTTCTCCTCAATTCTATTCATTTCCTCTTAATTAATTATGCGATCTACCCATCTATTTTTTAGCATTCTTCTGTACCACCTCATATTGAAAGTTTCGATTATCTTCTTGTCTGATCTCATAATTGTCCAAGTTTTCCTTCCATAGAAAGCTACATTTTTATCCAACAACCTCCAGAAAGGACTACCTAACACTTAAACCTATATTCGATATCAACTAATTTCTCTTCTTGAGAAACATTTTTCTAGTCTACTCCACTCTACAGTTTACATCAAGGGTATTCACCGTTTTTCACCTAGCGTTTACTGTTGTATCTTCGTTAAAAGTAAAATTTGGTAACCGTCCTCCACGTGCTCAGTAATGGTGTTCTATACTGAAGCGCCAAAGAAACTGGTACAGGCATGAGTACTCAAAGACAGAGATATGTAAACAGGTTGAATACGGTGCTACGGTCGGCAACGCCTATATAAGACAACAAGTGTCGGGAGCAGTTGTTAGATCGGTAACTGCTGCTACAATGGTAGGTTATCAAGATTTCACAGCATCTCCGAGGTAGCGATGGAGTGGGGATTTTCCCATAAGAACATTTCACGATTGCACCGTGTATATCACGAATATGGTACCATGAATATCAGGAATTTGCTAAATCATGAAATCTCCGACGTCGCTGCAGCCAGAAAAGATCCCTAAAGAACGGGACCAACGACGACTGAAGAGAATTGTGAAACGTGACAAAAGTGCAAACCTTCCGAAAATTGCTGCAGATTTCAATGTAGGGCCATCATCAAGTGTCTGTGTGCGAACCATCCAACGAAACATCATCGATATGGGTTTTCGGAGCCGAAGGCCCACTCTTGTATCCTTGATGACTGCACGACACAAAGCTTTACACCTCGCATGGGTCGTCGACACCGACACAGGACTATTGATGACTGGAAACATGTGGCCTGGTCGGACGAGTCTAGTTTCAAATTGTATGGAACGGAGGGACGCGAACGGGTATGAAGACAACCTCATGAATCCAAGGACCCTGCATGTCAGCAGGGGACTGTTCATGCTGGTAGAGGCTCTGTAATGGCGTGGGTCGTGTGCAGTTGGACTGATATGCGAGCCCTGACACGTCTAGATACGATTCGGACAGATGACACGTATCCTGTCTGATCACCTGCATCCATTCATGTCCACTGTGCATTCCGACGGACTTGGGCAAATCTAGTAGGACAATGTGACACCCCAAACGTACAGAATTGCTACAGAGTGACTTCAGAAACACAGAACCGGCCGGTGTGGCCGTGCAGTTCTAGGCGCTTCAGTCTGGAACCGTGTGATCTCTACGGTCGCAGGTTCGAATCCTGCCTCGGGCATGGATGTGTGTGATGTCCTTAGGTTAGTTAGGTTTAAGTAGTTCTAAGTTCTAGGGGGATGACCACAGATGTTAAGTCCCATAGTGTTCAGAGCCATTTCAGAAACACTCTTCTGAGTTTAAACACTTCCGCTGGTCACCAAACTCCCCAGACATGAAGATCAGTGAGCATATCTGGGATGCCTTGCAACGTGCTGTTCAGAAGAGATCTCCACCCCCTCGTACTCTTACGGATTTATGGATAGCCTTGCAGGATTCATGGTTGTCATTTCCTCCAGCTCTTCTTCCGACGTTAGTCGAGTCCATGCCACGTCGTGTAGCGTCACTTCGGCGTGTTCACGGGACCCATGCACTATATTAGGCAGGTGTACTAGTTTCATTGATTCTTCAGTATATAAAGTAGGGAAGATACTCAACAAAATTTATAAAAAAGAATCAAAGAAAGTAAAGGTGTATAATAATAATAATTGACCAAATACCTTAAGTCAAAATTGTATGAAAATATGAGTTTTGATTTAGACTCCTAGCGCCTTCCTCCAACCATGAAAGCTGGAACTTTCACTAGTGGGCGGTACTGACCACCTTGACTACCACTGTTTTATATCGTCTCTATCGCGGTTCACCATCAGTTATTTTACTACCGAAATAGCAAAACTCAAATTTACCGTCGGCAGATTTAATTCCACTACATTTCATTGTACTTGTTTTGCTTTAGTTAATGTTCATCTTACATTCTCCTTTAACACCCTGTCCTTCCTTTGAACTGCTATTATAACTCATTTGCTGTCTCTGACAGGGTATGTATCTCTTTACAAAATGCAGATCAAGTGTTGCCCTAATACATTGATTCAGTCGGTGGGCTTTCTAGACGGCATCATTAAGCTAACAAAGAGACTGGTAATTTGGTAAGTGTTTTTCGAATGACTTCTAAGACTTAACATGTTTAAGAAAAACTAAAGCTACTATTTGCGCGCATATCTTTGTGATATTGTTTCTCATTATTGAAACAGATCTAAACAAATCGTTTCATCACCCAAAAACTTGTCATGTAAAATAAACGAAATTCGTTCCGCGATGTGATGTTTCATCTCATATACACAAGGAGTAAATGGGTAGCCTGCAACGTTGAGAATAAGAGATTCATTTCTCTGAAAGAATTTCCTCTGCTCTGTTAGGTTTTTATATACGCGCCACATTGATACAATTGTGAGCCAGTGATAAGCACGTTGCTTTACTGTTCTTGAGCGCATATCTTGACTTGCGTTCCTCTCTGAACTGCTGACGCATCGTAAGGGTGACGGATCGCTATCGCAAGTCACCCAGATCCCGGTGAAGGCTGTCCCCAGATGACACACGGCGTCATCCTGACAACACACTGTTATTGCACAGTGACAATACTTTGATTTGTCACGTTATCTGCGATAACAGCTTCTGTTCCATTTGTGGTGAATCCCGTATCTGAAGTAGCACCAGATTAATGTCGTGCTATTGGTTCCCACATTCAAGATAATTATGAAAGCAAGACGTATATAAGTCTCCTCTCAAAACAGGTAGAGCACTACAGGCCTACAGCAGCCATCACACATCTTAAGGTCCACTTCGTAAACTGTAAGTATTTCGACTACTTTACAGTACTGTAGTTCATAGTGATTCACTGTTGATACGAATACGTAAACTATACCTGTTCTGAAAGTAAACCTTCGACTTTATGTACACGTGCTCTAGATAGTACCTTCTAATCTTTAGCCTCGTTGGATTTGTCGAATGTGGCTTACTTAACACTTGTGACTGCATTGTAAATGCAGGGGAGAGGACCGTGGAACTAAATTATGCTGAGAGTTGTATTTAGTTAATTCATGTCATAATCAGCACATGAAAAGGCGAATATGAATCAAGTGTGTCACCTATTATATCAAATCCTTTCGGAACACTAACTTTCAGTAAAAAAAAAAGTGAATTGGTAGTGAGTGATGGAATGAAGACCCATGTTCTTTCACCGATAAGACAGGATTGTCAGATTAAGTACGCCGTAAGCAGCAAGTGAAGGGATTAAAGCTACGTAAATGTATTCTTGCGACATCTTTAATGCTGTACAAACTTACTACGCCTGCGCATTCACTGGCCTGCTTAATATGTAATTACCTGCTTCTCGAATTGACAATTCCGCTGCGTGTACCCACGACAATGTACACGTAGTATACCTAAGCGAAGAGACGGAGCGTTGGAATTCAGCTTCGCTTTCGTGAAAGGACGACTGATCACAGAAAACAACGTGTGCAGGGTATTGTATCTTTGGATGTTGTTGTGGTCTTCGCTACAAGGACTAGTTTGACGAACGTCCTGTCGCTAGACTATCCTCTTCAGTCTTCCTCATTTCTGCCAACTGCTGCAACCTAAGTCCATTTGAACCTGCTTACCGTATTCAAGCCTTGGTGTTCTACGATTTAGTCCTCACACTACTGTACATTATCAAACTGATTTGTTGATGTATCAGGATTTACTCCACTACAGATCCATTCTTTTAGTCAATTTTTGCCATAAGTGGCTCTTTTTTTCAGTTTTATCCAGTACCTTCTCATCTGTTGTCCACTCTAGCCGTCTGCTCATCGACATTCTCCTGAGCTACACATTTCGAAAGTTTCTATTCTCTTCTTCTCTGAAATGTTTGTCGTCCACTTTTCACCTCCATACAAGAATGCACACCAGAATTTCACAAAAGATTTCCTACGACTTAAAACTGTATTTTGCTTCTTTTTGAAGCTGCTTTTCTTGCTATTGTCAGTGTGCATCTTTTCTCTCTATTTCTGCCATTATTAATTATTTGATTGCCCAAATAGCGAAAGACATCGACTATCTTTAGTACCGCATTTCCTAATATAATTTTCTCAGCATCGCCTGATTTAATGCGAACTACATTCCATTACCCTTATTTTGTTTTACTTGATGTTCAGCTTGTAACTTCTTTTTAGGACACTTCCCATTCCATTCAACAGCTCTTCCATGCCTTCACTGTCTCCCATGTAACAGCAATGTCTTCGGCAAACCTCAAAGTTTTTGTTTTCTTTCCCTAGCTTTAATCCCTTCTCCAAATTTGCTTTGTTTTCCTTTACCACTTTTCAGTGCACAGATTCAGAAATATCGGAGAAAGGCTAAAACTGTCTCACTTCCTTCTCAACCACTGCTTCTCTTTCATGCCTTTTTGTCTTATAACTGCCGTCTGGTTTCTGCACAAGTTGTTAATAATTTTTCACTCCCTTTATTTTACCATAGCTCCTTAGAGAATTTAAAAGACTGTGTACCAGTTAACATAATCAAATGTGTTTAACAGGGTGTCCCAGAAATGTTGTGTCACACTTAGAGCGGTTGCAGAGGGTGGTTTGACAAACAAATCGAGGATAGTAACCTTTGGCCGGAAACATCATCCAATGACGTTCCAGACCATAGACGTTATAGGCACTGGCGCCTGTCATTAGGCCACCTTTTCAGCAGCAAACTGGACTTTGCACGCTGAGGCACTGCAGGCAGAACGTGTCCCAATGTTGTTCTTCAGTGAGAGCGACTGATTACCACAATCATCATTGGAGAAGTTGGGGCTAACTGCTGCGAAGACAGGCCTTCTCTCCTATGGATGCGATGAACTTTTGCAGGTTTCCGACACGGGTTTCTATCTGCATTTTATTTTTCTGTTGTTTACCGAAAAACATTGGAGATTTTAGAGGGTTCCAGGAGAAAAATAAACTGATGATGGAAACCCGTGTCCGAAACTGTCATCCACTGAAGCAACAGAGCACTGCAGTCATAAGAGACAAGGCCTCTCTGCTCAGCAGCTAGCTCCATGTTCTCCAGTCACGATCGCGACAGTCAGTGTCGATCACTGAATAACAGACAACATTGCTGGACAGTCTGCTTACGGTCTATCAGCATACAAAGTCACTTGTGCATCTGAAGGGGTGGTCTTGTAGCAGTTACCGGCACGTATAACTCTCACGCTCTGTAGTATCGTTGGTTGATATTTCTGGACACGGGTTCTTACTTTAGATTTGTTGAGACACTGTCTATAGCCCCTCTAAGTTTTTCACAATATTTTTAGGGCACCCTGTACAACGAGATAGATTCACGTGTGAGAAAACCTAACGATGGCAGCACATACCTTTTTTTTCCTTTATTGAGTTTGATTCCCCCTAAAGAGGGCGGGCTGGCAGGAGCTTAGTATGCTGATCTTCAGCCTATAGAATTTTTAAAACAGAAAGAAGATAATAAATAATAAAATCAGGCGATAAAAACAGTGACTTAAATTGCAAAATAGCGGAAAATTAAAACATAAAACAAAGGGTTGGCGATGCTAATAAAATATACAGGAAGCAACAGGTAAAATAGCAGACAGACAATTAAAAATAAAACACCCAGTGACAGCATGATTTCTGTTTGCAACACTTCAGAAAAGACGCACGACGATTAACACTTACTTCAAAAACTGCACTAAAAAGTTGGCATGAAGATGACACATCACAGCCAAAGGCAGATTGGGGGGGGGGACCTGTACAGATGAGGGGAAGAAAAGGGGATAAGGTGAGGAAACACAAAGTCTGGGGGAGGACTGATGGAGGGAGAAGACTCATAAGGGAGGGGGGGGGGGGCAGGGCAGATGTGAGAGGGTGAAAGGCAGGTGGTGAATGAAAAAGGACTCAGGGCAGTGAAGGAAGGCAGAGAGAGGGTAGGCAGGGAAAAAACAGGATGGAAGGGATGAAGAGGGAGCCCGGGGAAAGGACAGAGGAAGGGAGGGGGTGAGGATCAGAGTTGATAGGAGGGGAATGAAAAAGGACTCAGGGCAGAGAAGGAATGCAGAGAGAGGGTAGGGAGGGAAAAAACAGGATGGAAGGGATGAAGAGGGAGCCCGGGGAAAGGACAGAGGAAGGGAGGGGGTGAGGATCAGAGTTGATAGGAGGGGAATGAAAAAGGACTCAGGGCAGAGAAGGAATGCAGGGAGAGGGTAAGGAGGGAAAAAACAGGATGGAAGGGATGAAGAGGGAGCCCGGGGAAAGGACAGAGGAAGGGAGAGGGTGAGGATCAGAGATGACAGGAGGGATAAATGGAGGGAAAGAGGGCATCATCTGGGAGGAGGAATAGATGAAAGCCACCTTGGGAAAGGAGACGAAGGGTGTAGAGGTGGATGGTAGGGGGAATGCAGTGGTGAAGGTGCGGCAGCAGGGATTGAGAAGGAGAGGAGCAACCAGGGTATGAGGGGGATCAAGGCGGCGGGAGGCGTAGAGGTGGAAAAGGGGCAGATGGGAGAAAGGAATCAGATCCTAGAGGATCTGGGTAGGGGACAGGAGGCATATACAGAAGGCGAGGTAGAGTGCATGGCGCTCGAGGATCTGGAGGGGCTATAGAATTTAGATTGGGCAGATATCGAGGCGGGACTGGCGTAACCAAGGATGGGACGGATTAAGGATTTGTAGGTGTGGAGGATGGTAGAGGGGTGCAACCCACTTGTCGGGCCAGAGAGGAGTTTGAAGATTTGGAGGTGGTTGTGGGATTGGATAGTGGAGATGAGGGATCCAGGTGTGGTGACAGTCAATGGTGAGGCCAAGGTAGGTGAGGGTGGGGGAGAGGTGGACAGGACAGGCGCAGATGGGAAGGGAGAAATCAAGGAGCCAGAAGGAGCGAGTGGTACAGCCTATGATGATTGCCTGGGTCTTGGAAGGATTGATTTTCAGGAGCCACTGGTTACACCATACAGCAAAAAGATCAAGGTGATTCTGGAGAAGGAGTTGGGACCA
The DNA here is from genome assembly GCF_023897955.1 of Schistocerca gregaria. Taxonomy (NCBI): domain Eukaryota; kingdom Metazoa; phylum Arthropoda; class Insecta; order Orthoptera; family Acrididae; genus Schistocerca; species Schistocerca gregaria. The sequence goes on from NC_064927.1 coordinate 200,148,725, forward strand.
TTGAAGGGTAGGAGGGAGGACAAGCAAGGCGGTGTCATCGGCATACTGCAGTAGTTTATCGGAGGAGGGGCGGGGGGGGGGGGCATAACTGCCATGTGCAGGAGACAGAGGAGAGAGGAGAGGACACAGCCCTGGGGCACACCCACGGAGGGGTAGAAGGTGCGGGAATAGGCGTTATGGATGGTAACAGAGGAGGGGCGGTCAGCATGTACTCTCGGATCATACAACCAATACAAAGAACACTCATTGTATGGCTGAGAACTAATATTAATAACTATACACTATTTAGTTGGAATGTTACACGCTGCAAAATACCTCCTCCACTGGATGTTGTAAGCTGCTCGTAGGGCTCTCAAAGACTTACCCATGTCATTGCTGTGACAGCCATGTGTACGTTTCCAATATAATAACGAAATCGCTGACACCTGTTATGTGTCTGACTGTTGGCAGAGACATCTGGGGAGGATGCGACTGCTGCTGGTGGTGGCGAGTGTGTGGCTGGTGGCCGCCGTGGGGCAGGCAGGGGCCAAGCCACCCAACATCGTCTTCATCGTCGCCGACGACATGGTGAGTCGCCGTCCTGTCCTGCGGTGCACTGGACACAGTAACCTACACCATTGTTTCATCAATTTTCAAGATGAGCTGCCCGCATCTCGTGGTCGTGCGGTAGCGTTCTCGCTTCCCACGCCCGGGTTCCCGGGTTCGATTCCCGGCGGGGTCAGAGATTTTCTCTGCCTCGTGATGGATGGGTGTTGTGTGATGTCCTTAGGTTAGTTAGGTTTAAGTAGTTCTAAGTTCTAGGGGCCTGATGACCATAGATGTTAAGTCCCATAGTGCTCAGAGCCATTTGAACCATTTGAACCAAGATGAGCCGTCGGACCGTTGTGCCCCCAGCTATAGGCTTATATCACTATCGTTAATCTGTTGTAGAATTATTGGACTCGTTTTGTGATAGCATATTATGACTTTTTTGGAGACCCATTAACTCAGTTATGTCTGTATGTACTACATAGAGTAGGTTGTCAGAGGTACACAAAACTGCAAAGATACTTTATATATGCATCACAGGGATTACGCAGAAGTAACTATATTGCAGCAGCGATGCACAAGCGATAACTCCAGAGATTACAGTTCACAACAAATTCAGAAAATGTGGACGCCAGGTGCGTCTAAGAGGTATGTCCTTAAAAGCTTAGGACTTCGATGCCAAGCAGTGATGGTGAAGATGTACTGAGACTAGAAGAGTCTGTGCAATGTTTTTCAGGACGGATAAAGTTAGTAGAATCGTTATTGGCTATGCATAGCCACTTTTTGCTTCAGTGGCGTAGAACACCACGGTATTGCTCCCTCTGATGTATACACCGCAAGGTCTCTAAGGCCCAACTCGTGAAGAGGCCTACATTCTGTAAGTGGCAAAGAATGTGACGCCTGAAATTGGTGTTCTGAAGTGACTAAGATTTACTACAGAGTCGGCTCTCCTCTACAGTCCATATAATGAAATTCTCTCCACTCACTGTGCCAGTGGTCAACCCGCATCAGAATTACGCGTCCTACGAGACGTAGACGTTACCTTTGTCTAGTCTTCAGTCTACTATTCAGGTGATATATCAGGATTGGTAATGATATGCCGCAAACCTATAGGCAAGTAAGCTACGGAAGAGATGGTAAGTTAAAACGAATTGAAGGGAGCAATGAAGAGACAAAGCGTGTGTTACAGCAGTTGTAAAGATGATAGGCAACATGCATCTGTATTCTCTGAAACTGAGCACAGAAGAGTCCCAACGAAATTGCGCGAAAATTTCAGAACACACACAAAAAAGAAAACTTCCCTTATTTTAGAATGACAGTTAGGGGAAAAGTTTTCGAAACTATAAACTCTAAGGAAATTCGTGTTGACAAATTAAATGTGAGCACCAGAAGAAGTGGGATACAAAAGAGACTTACGCCGTTGGAGAATCAATTCTTGAAAACGCTTTCCCGCATTAGGGGAGCAAATGAAGTCGAGATGAGGGCCAGGATTGACAGAAAACGGTATCCAAAAAAATCTTATGAAATTTGTTATGCATGAGCTTAGGTATTTAGTTCAATATTATGGAAGGAGACGGAGGAACCAGAAATCTCTTCACTGAAAAAATACGGAAAACCAGCCACTTTTTATTGCGTTTTTATTTACGCCAATATGCACGGCCCCGGAGCTCAACAGTCCAAATAAAATGGACAAATTGTTAAAGCTCTCTTCACTTTTTCCAAATATGTCACTCCCAATAGTCGTAAATAGGTTTAATCTACGACAACTTGATTTTTTCCCTCAACACTTCCGTATCTTTATTTTGTTAGTTATATTACGTTTTGGCCGATCGCTTCTAGGCGCTTCAGTCCGGAACCGCGCTGCTCCTATGGTCGCAGGTTCGAATCTTTCCTCGGGCATGGATGTGTGTGATGTCCTTAGGTTATTTAGGTTTAAGTAGTTATAAGTCTAGGGGGCTGATGACCTCAGGTGAGAGTCCCATAGTGCTGTCATTTGAAACATATATTATTTTTAATGGATAAGCTCAAGTGGTTAGTAAAGGAAATACAATTAGTCTCATTAGACACCTGTGATCGTAAGCCGGAGAATGCGTGTGACGTAACAAGAAAACCCGTTGCAGGGCTGGAACGACGTGAGCTTCCACGGCTCGGACCAGGTGCCCACGCCCAACATCGACGCCCTGGCGTACCACGGGGTCATCCTCAACGGCCACTACGTGCAGCCGGTCTGCACGCCGTCCCGGTCGGCCATCATGACCGGGAAGTACGCCGTCCGGCTGGGTGAGTCTGACGTCAGCAACGGTCATGTACTCAGCAATAGCACTTTCTCGTCATCAGGGCTCATAAAGCATGCTATGCACGAAAACCTTTTACCAACTTCCATCTTAATTTCTGCTCGATTTGCTCTGATTTTACCTCCGAAGACGTTTTCGGTTCTCCTTCTTTCATTCGACCACGGCGTTGATTCTTAACTCGTAAGTTACCTTACGTCGCAGTTGAAACTACTTTGCTGTTTTATAAGTTCAAAAAGTAACCCCTCTTCCCCAATGAGATGTTTTATACATCAGCCAACGCTGCCAAGGCCAGTCTTAAAATATTAGATCCACAACTTTGCTTCCACCGTTTTGCAATAGACGGCAATAGCGACAAGTGGGGTTCACGTGGTTGGTCGTAGGTGTAATGCAATAAGCTTAGGCATCTGTAAACACGTCATAAAATTATCAGTCGATTTGTGATTGCATCACAAAGTTCTTCTCGATTAAGTACGTCAACTTACGTTTCCATTACTCGCCATTTGAGGGAGGTTTTAATTTTCTGCTTTAACATGAAGAAATCTTCGGCTGTGGCTCCTAAAATGCTGAATATGACCAATGGTGAGGGAACTATAAATAGAAGAATGTTTTCAATGCCTTAAGACCGGCATGGCGGGGGAAGACAGAACGTTTTCATAGCTACTGAAACAGACGAAGACGGTCACAAGACATCATTATCGAAAGCAATTGATGCGTTCGAGCCCAGAACTGAAACACAAACGGCCACAATACAGCGATAGACACGTATAGGTAATTTTGCAGCAGGTCAGTGGTCGACGCCATGTTGCCAAATCCGTCAAAATATGCATGGAAACGTTGAAATGAGAAGTCCTATCTCTTTCGCCGTATTCTCCATACGTTGCTCTCTCTGACTACCACCTTTTTCGAACATTGGCGTACAGTCTGGCTGACCAGCACTTCCGATCATATGAACAAGTGGAAAACTGAATCGATTCGTGGATCCCCAAAAAAGACGCCCAGTTCTTCCGCCACGGGATTCGTATGCTATCGAAAAGCTGGGAGAATGTAGTGGCCAGCGACGGGCAATACTGTGAATCATAATTTTTTTGTAAATTTTTCACAATAAAGGCCAGAACTTCGAGTAAAAACGGCGGAAGCAAAGATGTAGACCTAGTAAATCCAAACTTTTTCTTTCTAGAACCATTAAAACTGCTATTAATTCATTATTTGTAGGTTCTGCAGCGAGTAAATTGCCTGCTATCACTGATTCACATAAGAGTATTCGCACTGAGTCCACGAAGACCCAGAATAAATCAATAAAAATCACCTCTGGAACTTTCTACATCCTAACATAGCACACAATCTTCACATTTAATGAAATCAACTATAGCTGTTAGCAAATAAGATAAAATACACTCTACGACGAAAGAAACGGACGTACCACGAGATAACTGTCGGAACAGAAAGGAAATCGGTAGATGTGACGTACGTGTGCAGACAAGCAACGGCCTACTATTTCGGAAAAATTGGATGATTTAGTGAAGAGAACGAGCTTCACAAATTGAACAAGTCAACAGCACGTTGGTCCACCTCCGGTCTTTATGCAAGCAGTTATTCAGCTTGGCATTGATCGACAGAGTTTTCGGATGTCCTCCCTCGCTTTGTCGTGCCAAATTCTGTGCAACTGACGCGTCAGATCGTCAGAATCCCAGGCCAGTTGGAAGGTCTTGTCCATGATGCTGCAAACGTTCTCAGTTGGGGAGAGATCTGGGAATCTTGTTGGCCGAGACAGGCTTTGACAAGTAGGACAATAAGCAATAGAAACTCTCGTCTTGTGCGGGAGGGCATTAGCTTACTGAAACGTAAGCCCAGGATGGGTTGCCATGAAGGGCAACAAAACGGGGCGTAGAATATCATCGACGTTCCGCTGTGCTGTAAAGGGGTCCTACCGCAAAAAGAAATGGCAAACCAGACCATCACTCCTTATTCAACAGATCTCTCCTCAACTTAGGAAGTTTGGGTCATTATGTGAGGGACCCTTCAACCAGCTCGGGTTTTCGACGATCTAACCTACCAACTGGATAGAATTGTCAGGACAGCCCTCTAGAGGACATCCATAAACTCTGTCAATCAATTACAGGACGAAAAACTCGCTTCCATAAGAACCTGGAGTGGATCAACGTGATATTGACTTGCTAAATTTGTGAAGCTCTTTCTCTTGAATAATACGTACAGTTTTTCTGGAAGTGTAATTACCTGTTTCTTTGTACATCTACACACATGCAGACGTTTTTTTTAAATTTCTCTCTCTCTCTCTCTCTCTCTCTCTCTCTCTCTCTCTCTCTCTATATATATATATATATATATATATATATATATATATATATATATATATATTGAAATGTATGTATGGACAAATTTTGTTTTTATGGTGATTTCACGAATTTCCGAAACGAGTGTTAGTCCGAATTTCTGTCATTAGTTACTATTATTAAAACCATGTGCAGCTTCACTTTGGTATGCCACAGACTGTGTGGTTGTAATTGAAGGATGCTGTTCTTAAGTGTAGTGATGGTGAATACTGCTGGTCTAACATTTGAGGGGTCACACTGTGGGAGGTTTGGGAGTCCGGAGAGAATTCAGAGATCCCATAGTTCAGTATCTATAGCGTTGCAGTACGTTCGACATGTCTTGCTACTGTTCACTATAACTAAGATGACTGGAAAAAACTGATACTTATTCGTTCTTTTCCACAAAAAATTATTAATTGGCAAATAATTTAAACAAATGTATCATTAATTTTTAAAATAAGTAGCTGTCTCATCAGTATGCACGGTTAACACTCAGGGAAACGCTAAAACACTCGCTCAGGGATATGTTAAATAATTCGTGTGAACTACTACAGTAAACTTTAAGCTCATTCATTCTCTTTAATGGTCTCCAGTAGGACCCATCGCACCACGGTCGATAAGCGATTTTATTTATACGTGTAATATATTACATTAAACCAAGGTTGTTTCGTCGACTGTCAGGCTTCACATGGTAGTCTCAAAACAGGTGCCCATTACTTTCTTAGCGTTATTAACAAAATACTTCTCAAGGTTCTTATGTCACATGAGAAAAGACAAGTCAGCAAGTGTTGGTGGCCAGGTGAAAATTTCATTCCTCCCGAGAGTATATTCGTCTTACTAGGTAATAACTTTGAGCTCCGGCCATCAAGTGAAATCAAGAGCACGGTGAACACGTACGGCTTCAGCAGAAACAGTATCTACTATACACTACAGTGGCATAGCGGCTTCTTTTTCAGTCATACACTGCGATGCCACGAAGTGAGCCTATCTTTTTCTCAGTGAGGTATTGCTCTGCGGTTCCCAGCAGGTGTGCAGCCCCACGCATTTACTCTCTAGGCGTCAGCGCTGTGACTAATGCATCCCTCGTGTTGTTGCAGGCATGCAGGGCCACGTGATCCTGGGAGACGAGGTGCACGCGCTGCCCGAGGGCAAGATCCTGCCGCAGTACCTCAAGGACCTGGGCTACGTCACCAGGGCCATCGGCAAGTGGCACCTGGGCCACTACTCCAAGGTCTACACGCCCACCTACCGCGGGTTCGACTCCCACCTCGGCTACTGGAACGCCGGCGTCGGCTACTACGACTACATATTTGCAGACAGGGTAACCATATCGCTTCTTTCCAGCGATAGAAATAAGCTCAGAAGTTCTCAGTCCTACTGGGCTGGAGAATCATTCATGAATGTATGTACGACACATACACACATTCACGAATGGAACCACACATGATGGAGCAAAATTGAATCAAATCAGCTTGCAAGATAAACAGCCCCAAAAATGTTGGTATCAAAGGCAAAAATTACCATTATCCATCAGTACAGTTATTAGTATCAGCTTCTCATTAAGCAATAAACTATACAGCGGCAAACTTTTTGGCCACTAAATAGTCGGCATTTCAGTCACCGACAAGAAGTGGAAACAGGTAGTGTAATTCTCACCACACTGAAATTATGTTGGTTTTTCAGTGCCAGACATCTCTTCCTCGGATGACATTAACTACTATTGTCTCTCACAAGAAACTGCTTTCCCATCTGTTTTTCTGTTTTATATAATTACCAGTGCTCTGCCAGTGTATAGTCGGTACAGATGCTTCCATCTTTTCCTAGTGGCTGTTCTCAGACGGTACTGGTAGTATTGTGTATGTGATCGACAAGAAAAGGAGCAAATAGTGGGACCACATTTCACTTATAGACCATATTCGATTGTGGATTTAGGTTTACCTTTGCCACATTTAGCACTTTTACGTACACGATCGTTAGCACAATGGATGGCCAATTCGATGATATGGCTCCCTTAAGTAACCTATGCTTAACATTTCGACGCACAAAATATTTCTTAAACTAACGTACGGTACTGATTTCCTGTCACCCTGTTTCACCCTGTTGCGGCTACTCACAGAGTGATTTTTACTGAGAAGGTCTTGTTCTCAAGTTTTAATTACGCACTTATTGTAGTTTGCTGACTGGTTTCATTCCAACGAATTTACTGGCCCGATTGTTTTTGAAATCGTGGTTAATATGAACCTGTGAACCACAAGCAGCAACACCGACGAAGATCGTGTAGACACGTTTGTTCTTCATAGCCTTATCGTAAGGAAGCGTGCACATCTAAATCTCAGGATTGCAGATAATCTGTCATCCAAAAACATAACCCAATGCCTCAAGTGCTCCAGGCTGTGTCCACATTTGACGATCAGTTCCGAACGTTCTGTACGCCGCCACACTTTTTTGTAGTCCACTGCAGCATTACTGTACAATGCAGGCCGTAGAAATGTCGTACCGACATTAACGACACCCTGTCCTACGGTATTCGCATATGCGACGAAGAAAAAGTAACTCTTCATGCGCCATGGTGTGACTCTAGTACCTTAGATTTTACTCTTATACATTATACATGCCAGAGGCAGCAGAACGGTGCAATGTGTTGCTAAAACGCCTGTCCACTTATGATAAACAATTAAGTTCTTTTATTTTTTTTACAAGGATTGTCATTCAAATCTCTTCAGCGTAATCCTTATATTTAGGTACGTTTCAGCGGTTAACCTGTTACAGTTTTCATACTATGACTGTGTATAATTTCAATGAGTTGAATAAGGCCTCCAAAGGTTGGAACAATATTCTAGGATTGGCTGCACTGACGTATTACAATGTTTTCTTTTACATATGTACTGCGTTTTCCCAGAACTCTTCCAACATTTCAGAAGTCACCTCTTCCAACATATTTATGTTTTCTATCGACCTCTCTGATACTGATTTCACGCTTTCGTTTCATTTCACCCATCTTTGAAATATTACTCCAGGTATTTAAGGAATGTGACGAGTTCTATAAGGCTATCACAAAACTTGTAATAATATACTGCAATCGGCGGCAGCATATGAACGGCTAACTGCTCTGTAGGTCAAGCACGTGCCTACGCAGTGTGGAGTGGGTTTGATGATTTCGTTTTAAGCAGAAAATATCGTAGTTTTCCACTAGATGTTAAGGACGAGCTTTATGTTTTCTTGTTTCGTGCTGTTACGTAGAAAACGACTCCAACAGAGGCTTTTGTCTTCCTATTACCGTTAGGTTTCGTAGTTTCATGTTGTGATAAAGAAGTCGATATCTTTGTCTTCTTGATTTCTAATTGTCCTTGTATAAGACTTGGAGAACAACACGACCCCCTCTCCCATTGGTAGTTGAGTGTTGCTTTTTCGCCCGGCAGGGAGCCCACGGGTACGACCTGCGCGAGAACCTGACGACGGCGTGGCAGTACAACGGCAAGTACGCGACGGACGTGTTCACCGAGGAGGCGGAGCGGCTGATCCGGGAGCACGACGCGGAGCGCCCGCTGTTCCTCTACTTCGCGCACCTCGCCTGCCACCCCGGGGACCACTCGCAGCTCATCAACGCCCCGCAGGACCTCATCAACAGCTTCTCCTACATCTCGCACCCCGACCGCCGCATACTCGCAGGTGAGCCGGGCCGCACTCTCTTACTGCTTTCCGTCCTCCTGTGAACGCCTTCACCACCGGTGAGCTGATGCTCGGATGGAACGATAAGTGTGCGAAGTGGCACTTCAGACTTGTTTTAACAGCTGACGGAACTAATGTAAGTGAAATGTTATCTGTTATACTTGTGTACCACGGACTGTAGACTACGGTATAATAAATGGGAGTGTTCTTGTGTTGACAGCGGTGATGGCGAAGATGGACGAGTCGGTGGGGCGTGTGGTGACAGCCCTGCACGAGCGCGACATGCTCAACAACTCCATCATAGTGTTCGTCGCCGACAACGGGGCGGGCAGCGACGTCAACTGGGGCTCCAACTTCCCGTTCAGAGGCGTGAGTCGACTTCTCCTTCACTCTCGTACAGTCTGGAGTCTTGTGTTGTGTTACTTTTGAAACTTGTGTTACAGTCCGACTACAGTAAACAAAGTACGAATACCCATACAAAAGAAAGTGAAAACATGTAGTATACGTAGACCAGATTGTAGCAACTACTGACGTAAAAAAATAATTCGGTAGGGGACGTCTACATTTCTTATATATTGTATACAGGCGATGCCAATCCGTACAAAAGTATGTAACTGGGGACATACTACTTGGAATAGGTTAAATTAGTGTTAAAATCATGGGTCAAGAAGCACATCCTAAATTTTTCCAGACTGGTTTTGACGCTTCGGTTCAGCGATAGCGGAAATCTGTATAAATAAATGGTGACTGTGATGAACGGTAGAACTGTGTAGAGGACAGCTCAGGCTGTTGCCCGTACTAATTGCGCTGTTGTATGTTCATAATATTTATTTATTTATTTATTTTTGACGCAGGAGGCATTACTTCTTGACCCGACCTCGTATGTTCCCCATGTGCAATGTATACAGCACTCTTGCCAATGTGCTGTCTCTAGGAACGCTGAAGATAGTTTGCGAAGTGTGTGACATTATACATAACACGTTATATGACATGTGGTGAGTGACGTGCTGTGACGTGTCCTGCTGTTTTGTTTGCAGATAAAGAACAGCCTGTGGGAGGGTGCGGTGCACGGCGTGGCTGCTGTGTGGAGCCCCCTGCTGCAGAACACGTCCAGAGTGGACCACGAGCTGATGCACATATCGGACTGGCTGCCCACGCTGTACGCCGCAGCAGGTACGTTCAGGGGAGAGAGAGGGAGGGGGGGGGGGGGGAGACGAGATGGGGAATTACCAGAAAAAAGTCTATCATATGTGGCACGTCCTACGAAGTCTCAGTGTGTGGCTTCTCCCAAACCCTAACAGGCTCAAATGGCTCTGAGCACTATGGGACTTAACATCTGAGATCATCAGTTCCATAGAACTTAGAACTAATTAAACCTAACTGACATAAGGACATCACACATATCCATGTCCGAGTCTGGATTCGAACCTGCGACGCCGGCTGGGGTGGCCGAGCGGTTCTAGGCGCTACAGTCTGGAACCGCGCAACCACTACGGTCGCAGGTTCGATTCCTGCCTCCGGCATGGATGTGTGTGATGTCCTTAGGTTAGTTAGGTTTAAGTAGTTCTAAGTTCTAGGGGACTGATGACCTCAGCAGTAAAGTCCCATAGTGCTCAGAGCCATCTGAACCATTTGAACCTGCGACCGTAGCAGCCGCGTGGTTGTGGACTGAAGCGCCTACAATCGCTCGGCCATACAACAGGGTGATTAACTGATCTCACTGCGTAGATAGTGATACTCTGTGACAAGAGGGACAGAGTGGTACATAGCCGTAGAACCACCATCATTAGGCCACAACAGGTGGATAAACTGAAATGTAAAGTAGTATGAAATGGAAAGGTGTGGTGGGGGAATACGGGTAGTGCGATCGATAACAGTCCCGTATCACTAATGTCGGATTGCAGTAGGATTTTGGGACGTGTACTGTGTTCGAATATTATGAACTACCTCGAAGACAGTTTACTGAAAAATAGACAACACGGATTCGGATAATATCGTTCTTGTAAAACATAGCTAGCTCTTTGGTCACAAAAATTAATGAGTGCCATCGAAAGTTCATGTCGATTCCATAGTTTTAGATTCCAAGAAGGCTTTTGACACCATTCCAAATTGCTAGAATATGGAGTCTCAGTTTTGCGACTGTATTCGTGATTTCTTTTCAGAAAGGTAGCAGTTCGTAGTAATTGAGGGAAATTCATCGAGTAAAACAAAAGTAATATAAGGGATTCCCCAAGGACATGTTATAGCTCCTCGTCTGCTCTTGGGCTTTATAAACGATTTACAAGACTATCTGAGCAGCTCTCTTAGATGGTCTGTTGTTACCGTCTTGTAAAGTCGCAATACGATTGAAATAAATTGCATTATGATTTAGACAAGACATCTGAATGCTGTGGATGTCTAAATAATTAAAGGTGTGAAGCCATCTACTTGAGCATTGAGAGAAATCCGCTGAATTTGGTCGCACGATAAATCATACAAATGTAAAGCTTGTTAATTCATACAAATACTTAGTCATTACAACTGGCAAGAACTTAAATTGGAACGATCACGTGGATAATGTTGTGGGGAACCAAACACTGCCATTTATTGTTAGAACACTTAGAAAATGCAACAGGTCTACTAAAGGTCTACCACGCTTGTCCACTCACTTCTGGAGTATTGCTGTATGGTGTGGGATCCGTATCAGGTGAGACTGACGGAGAACATCGGAAAAGTTCAGAGAAGGGTAGCTCGTTTTGTAGGGGGAGGGTGTGTCACAGATATGGCACGAGAAATGGGGTGGAAAAACAAAGGTGTCCTTCGTTGCGGCTGGATTTTCACATAAAATCCCAATCACCAACATTCTCCTCTTAATGCAAAATATTTTGTTAGCACTCACCTACAGAGGGAGAAATGATCATCGTAATAAAATAAGAGAAATCAGAGCTTGCACGGAAATATTTAAGTGTTCGTTTTTCTCATGAACTTTTCTGGAATGGAACTATAGAGAAATAGCTTGAACGTGTTTCGATGACCACTCTGCCATGCACTTAACTGCGAATTTTATGGTAATCATTTAAAGGTAGACATCTGAAACTATTTAGGAAGTCGGGATTTTTTACGCAACTCTTGATTTTGAAATGGAAGAGTCATGTGACATATCAAGCAGACAGAGAATTGAACTAGAAGAAGTATGGCGTCTTTCATTTGATCACAGCGTTATCCATTCTCGAATTCTGTTGCATCCTGTATTGTACAAAGCTAATTCTGGTGATGGCACTTCGAGGGTAAATGATGAGCTCGAGGCGTTGTCCATCTCGTTACAAGGTTTCTGTCATCCGTATCACCGTTCTGCGTGGACTTTAATCAATACATGTATCGGAATGAGAGGGCAAGCAGCAGGTACCCGATTTCTAAAGTGTTCATTTACGGCTGACAGCTTTTCCCCATGAGCTGCGGGTAGTATTGCGCTGTGGATTTCATAAATGAACCATGCCGGAAAGGCAGTCGTTGCTCCCGTTTTCGATCCCCCTGCTTCGGGTTTCTTTGCGACTGGTTGAAATGCTCAGAGATAACACGGGTGATTCTCTCTCCTGATACGTGATCGATATCAACGTGTACTTTTTGTGTTAACGCTATCAGCTTTCACGTCACCTGCAAGGAAAAACAATCAGATAAAACTGCGTAATGAAGAAAGCTGACTTCAAAAGAAATGCAACTTTGTTTTTCTTTTGTAACTGTCGACGTATAATACATAAACAAACGCGATCTGAAAAAAAAACTTTTTACTGCCGGCTACAACTTTCAATCTGCGTTTCAGATCATCTTCAGGTCTAGGTTGGGACAAAAAGGCAACAACAATAAAAATGTTACAGAAGTGCGATGTCAGAAACACGTCTCTAATGCTTTGTAGAAATAAGAACAATATATTACGAACCCACACATATATTGGGCCGAAAAGTGCAGTTCGTCACCAGTTGTGTGGAACTAACATAAAAACCACGTGTGCCATGTGCGTAAGTCATAGATCGGAAGATGAAAACAATGTAAAGTTAATTATGCGTATATAGTTCATAAAAAAGAAGTTAATAACAATTAAGACTTAAAAGACACGTTACTCTGATAATATTCGTTGCAATATAAAAGACAGAAAACATCATGCATCGTTCATTTCGCATGCGTTTATATATTTTAATAAACAGAGCAAAATTACCAGATCTATTTGAAAGTTTAAGAACTTGCCTTCATTTAGTTATTAATTCTCTGTCTGTTTGAAATGTCCATTGACCTCTACTCCATTTGAAAATGAAAAGTTGCATCCAACATGGAAGCTTCCAAAATGGCTACTGTGAGGGTAACAATGCTACATAGGTTTTCCCACTACCCCACATCATACTGTTTGACTTACCCAGCTGCTTTTGCTTCAGAATAAGGGATCCACACCTGTGGCCCGACCTGTAGTTGGCTCACCTACAAATCCAATTCAGGCTATGGAATATATTCCAGCTCTTGGTAGACGGTGTTCTTTTTGAAATTATTACTTTATGACACACTGGGTAGTAGTCAAATATGACAATAGCTGTAATTAACTTCTCATATATACTGCTGTGATAACCACATTGAATTGCTAATAAATGTTTTACTTTCACGTACATCTTATTGGTCCCAGAACATTGTGTATAATTATAAAGCAGTGCTTCTACAATCAAGCTATTACAACTTTAGTCTTCACAATACTGGCGCTACCTTTGTATAGATTTTGAAAGGTCTGACGCCATGCACCTTTCCTGTGACTAGCTACTATCATCTCGGAACAATAAAATACATCTTTCTGCTCCCATTCATCAACTCCTTTTACAAATGTCATTTATTATGACTTTTGTAATAGGAAACAAAAAGGCTTTCGTTACAGTGTGGGTGTAGTTTAGCAGACAGTCCATCGGGTATTAAAATTTGAAATTCCTTAAAAGCAATTTTATTGTCGTTTTGATGGCACCTATTTAGCAAGCACTATTACATTTAGAAATCCCTTAAAAGCTAATGTCGTTTTCATTGCAGCTAGATCCAATGCAGCTGTTTTGTATGTACACACTGAAGCCTCAATGTAGGCCCATACCCTTGTCGCTTACACCGGCCAGAGTGGCCGAGCGGTTGTAGGCGCTTCAGTCTGGAACCGCGTGACCGCTACGGTCGCAGGTTCGAATTCTGCATCGAGCAAGGATGTGTATGATGTTCTTAGGTTAATGAGGTGTAGGTAGTTCTAAGTTCTAGGGGACTGATGACCTCAGATGTTACGTCCCATAGTGCTCAGAGCCAATTGAACTATTATCCGAACCTTGTCGCTTACGGGGCTGTCTTTCGCAGGAGGTAATGCGTCCGACCTGCCGGACGACCTGGACGGGGTGAACATGTGGCCGCGGCTGGTCTCTGGAGAGCCCAGCCAGCGCACGGAGATACTCCTCAACTACGACGAAGTGGCTGAGAACGGCGCCGTCCGCGTCGGCGACTGGAAGCTCGTCAAAGGTCAGTAGCTGCGTTTTCTGTAACCTGTCAAATATTATTCTGTATTAATATTCAGTGAAATCGTATTTCGTAGATCGAAAATGTATTGTGAATTTTTGCTGCCTTAAGGCAACTCAGTGATAAGTAGTAAAGTTGATGAGATATTTAGGTGGAAGGATTCTGTCACGTATTTATATGACAGTAAAATTTTGTGAACAGATTTTGGCCATGAAGGATAAGGAAGCATATACCAAAAAACCTGGGTTCGACAGGGCACAGTAAGATTTAATAATTGTTGAAGAGCAGGGGCACATTTCTTACTTTGTGCTGTGGAAACCTGTGTCGACGGTACTAAAGAAGGAAAGTGTGCAATATAGAAAGTGGTTACTCATATGGTGTTCGCACATCGTGTAGTGGTTTCTGTGAGATGTGTGCAACACCAGCTGGCAGCCCTAACAAGTGGTCAAAGAAGGGTGGCTACATTTATCTACATAATTTAATGCACACTGCGCCTTCTGAGGTGAGAAAAAGAGTGGCAGTTATGGGAGGAATGGAAGAGTATGAAGAAGTAGGAGTTTCTATGAAGTTGGGTCATTTAGTGCAAATTTAATGTAGTAAGTTGTTTGAATCGAAACCGTAAGCGGTGTGGTGGTGCGCCAGGTGTGCAGAACAACGACTACTACGCCGGGGCGAGCGGCGCTGAGGACCCGCTGTTCACGCCGGCCTACGACGTAGAGGAGGTGCTGGCCAGTCCAGTGGGGCAGGCGATCTCCAGCGTGGTCGGGGCGTCCCCGGCGGCGGAGGACGTGCTGCGGCTGCGCGCTGAGGCGACCGTGTCCTGCCCGGAGCGGCCCGCGCACGGGCTGTGCAACATCACGAGCAGCAGCGGCTGGTGCGTCTTCAACATCAGGCAGGACCCGTGCGAGGCGGGCGACGGCCAGCCGGCCGACATGCCGGAGGGCCTGGTGGACACTCTGCTGGAGCGGCTGGAGACGCTGTCGCAGCCGCTGATGCCGCAGCCGGGGGCCAACGTCACGCAGACGGACCTCGCCGACCCCAAGCGCTGGAACAACACCTGGGTGCCCTGGGTCGACTG
This sequence comes from Schistocerca gregaria, assembly GCF_023897955.1. Lineage (NCBI taxonomy): Eukaryota > Metazoa > Arthropoda > Insecta > Orthoptera > Acrididae > Schistocerca > Schistocerca gregaria. Next base: position 200,164,123 of record NC_064927.1, read on the forward strand.
CATCGCCGACAACGCAGACCCCATGTGCAACGTCGTCACGTAGTGGCCGCTCTCTCTTTCAGCACTCACTTTGCCTCAATAGTGTGATGTAGCTATGTAAAGAACAATAAATGGCTGTCACATATCGTACTTCTTGAATTTTTCTCAACAGTATGTACGTTAATACCAATTCCAGTACAAATCTTACAACCATTACCTTAATTAACTTGTTGAAATACCAATATTCCTTCACCAACCTGATGATCAGCTGTGGTCCTGAAAAGGAAAAGATGAAGCTTTGGCTACCATTCCAGTCTACAAACTGTTCATAAATTCTTCATGTCAGTGACAGCATTCAAACGGAAGCTGGGATAGGAACTGTTGAAGAACCGGATGTATCTAAAAATAGCAACGAAGTCTGGAAATCATGGAAACATCTCAATAACGATACAATTAAGATTACTTCACATTACAATAACGCTGTAGACCAGGTAACTTATGAATGGAGAAGTCAGACACGAAGCCGAAGTGCCTGAAATACAATATGTAGGTGTGAACGAATGTGACGCTCTTACTAGCCTATTTCAGATACTAGAACTCAAAGTGGCTGTCAAGAAAAAGAAAACCGCTAGAGTTGTCGGCTTATACGAAATCCCATTACAACAAAGTAAGACCTGTCAACAAAATAATAGATTCTACAGGTCCTCAACACTTGCATCAGAAGTATAGCTCATCTTAAACCAAGCAAGGGAAAGAAACGACTCCCAAGCACTATAGACAAGTTAGCCTTTCCAGCCGCCTTTACAAACAGCTAGAACGTGTATTTCTGAACAGATTTGTATGTGTCATTGGTCCTCTGCTTGCATCGTTTCAACTTGGGCGTAGCTGCTCAGGGCAGCTTTTGAATCTCAGTAAAATATGAGTTTGAAACTCTTCATGTTACTAGTGTGGCTTTAGCGGATCTGACAACAGCATATGACATTGTCAGTCAGTCGCTACTACATAAATTCTGCAACCCTCCCACCAGGTACTACATTTCACCGAGTTTATCAGCTTATTTCTGCAACGGTGATTGTTTTTCGTTGACTTCCAAAGACTTAGTACTGACTGGAGAGCACAGAAAAATGGCTTACTTTAGGAAGTGGACCACCTCCACCGCTCTTCGACATGTAGCACAAGAATCAACCGCTGACTCTTAATAAATTAAATTTTCTCTGTGCTGATGATACATCCCTTGCTGTTCGTAGCAAAAATTTTGTTGCACTGCCGAGAGATCTGACAAATGCCAACAGAAAATTATCAGGGTACTATAATTCGAACCTGCTACGAAAGAACTCTTCCAAGATAAGTGTGTGCATTCGATCAACAGAACAGAAAAAAGCGCGACAATGTCAGAAACTCTATTATAGCATTATCCTCTCTAAAATATTTGAACAATAGTCATTGCTAAGGACCGATGGCCTGAATGCCATTCATATTATAACTCCAACCACAACCCCGGGGAATCTGTGGGAAGACCAGACTAACCTGTGATAACTGAAGAGAGGACGTAGCCTTTTGAGTAGTTACAGCAACTACTCTGTGGATGACGTACTGATCAGACCTTGTAATACTATCTTACACAGGATTTATGTAATGGGAATGAATGTCAGAAAACAATCAAAAGCCACGTACAGTATTAATTTTACCTGATGGCAAGGCTCTCTACAGGGCAGCTTAATGATGACGTCAATTTCTTGGCGACTATTCAGAAAGAAATTATCAGGAACAACAAAACTAACATTTTGCGGGTCGAAGCATGGAATCTTGATATGAAACTTCCTGGCAGATTAAAACTGTGTGCCGGACCGAGACTCGAACTCGTGACCTTTGTCTTTCTCCAGCAAGTGCTCTACCAACTGAGCTATCCTAGCACGACTCACGCCCCACCCTCACAGCTTTACTTCTGCCAGTATCTCATCTCCTACCTTCCAAAGCTGTGAGGACGGGGCGTGAGTCATGCTCGGGTTGCTCAGTTGGTAGAGCACTTGCCCGCGAAAGGCAAAGGTCCCGAGTTCGTGTCTAGGTCCGACACACAGTTTTAATGTGCCAGGAAGGTTCATATCAGCGCACACTCCGCTGCAGAGTGATAAACTCATTATGGAATGTTGGATCCTTAAATGTGTTGGATATGCTGAAGAATTTAGAAACGGAAATGGATAAGCTAAAGTTAGATAAAATGAGAGTTAGTGAGGCGGGAGAATAAGGACTTTGGATCAATGAACACAGGCTCATAAATACAATATCCAACCGGTGTAATGTAAGACTAGCTCTAATAACAAATAAGTAGAGAAATACAGGAATATTATGAACAGCATACTGAAGATACTGTAGAAGTCAAAATGAACACGAAGTCAACACACGACATGGTAATACAAGTTTATGTGCCTAGTAGGTTCGCAGGGCATACTTGACGAGAAAAAAACTAAATTATTTAGATTATTTAAATTATTTAGATTATTTAATATTGAATCGTAGTGAGGGATCGGAATTTATTTGTAGGAAAAGGAAAAGACAGAAATATGTTGGGAGACCATGGGCTCAGCTACACAGATGAAAGGGGTAGTTTTGTGGTATAGCTTTGTTTAATCATTGCTGCCAGTTGGTTTAAGACTCATGAATGAAGGAAGTATGCAGCAGTAGGGGCTGGAGACACCAGAAAAATGCAGATGGTCAACATAACACCAAGACAGAGATTTCAAAACTAGGTTTTAAACTGAAAAACAAATACAGGAGAAAGAGTGGATCCTGACCTTAATTTATTTGTTAAGAATTGTACATTAAAAATGAAAAAATACAGGTAAGTAGGAAATTAATAAGATAAGATGTGGAGCTCAGTCACTCCCCTCGTTGGCCACAGGCGCACATCGCAGTGGGTTTGGTCGGCTGAGTTGGAGGAAGGGACAAACAGCGAGGTCATCGGTCCCATTGGATTTGGGAAGGATGGGGAAGGAAGTCGGCCGTGCCCTTTCAAAGGAACTATCCGGCGCATCGGAGTATTTGCAATCTGAAACCGTTCAGAAAACAAAATCGTGAAGTTACTTTACAATATTTTCAAACAAACGTGTTAATCTTCGAGGTCGATAACCTGCCAGTCTTTCGATAGCCAGAACCTTCGCCTACGCTCAGGCCATCTGATGTCAAGTCAGTCGAAAACCAGATGTAGTGAGAAATACATGCACTTGTCCGTGCACTTTTGTTTATGGCATTTGGTTCTCGCTTTTGTAAGTAAGGTTGGGTAAAGACAGCAGCTGAATATGGAAAAGAAAGATATGTACTTTATCTGATATCATACCTTCATTGTTTTATTGTTTCAACTGAACATTTATAGACAGTATTTGTATAGGTATTTTTGTTATTCCAAAATCTTCTGATTTCAATGTTTTTAGTTACCTGCCGGACTTTGTCGAGATGTATTTCTGTTACAGGCATGAAGTTTTAGCCGATGACAATTGTTTAACTCGTAGTGTTGTCCACCCTCAACCGTTTTTCGTGTTTTTATTCACTCAAAGTGAAATGTTAGGTACACTATTGCAAAAGGCAGTTTTTCGTTTACTCTGTTGGATGTTCTCTCGGAAGGGTTAGAAATTTTCCGGAAGATATTGGTACGATAATTTTAGAGCAATTTAAAGGAAAGAAAGTGGATAAGAAGTCTTAATTCATGGAAGCAAGACCTGCAGCAATATTAAAACGTTCAGCGCATCAAGCAGCTGTTTTAAATAGTGCTTTGAGGTATTTAAAAATGATTTCCAGAAAAAAAAAACGACAGCTGCTTGATACAAACATGAACGTCTCTTGCAGATAAATAAACAATGCCTTAACTCTTCGGGTCAATTGCCTTACATAGATGAGGCACATGAAGAAAAAAATGAAAGAAGCGGGGCCACCTCCTAAAACATTCGAAGCAGTAAGTGACCGCAGATAGCGGCTGTCCAGAATAAATTTTGCTCGTAAAATTTCACGTGTGGATTGTAACAGAGGTGTACTACGCAGATGGTTAGCAAGTTTGAACCCATTTTTAAACTGTAGCAACCCAAGGCATTGTAAGGAAAGTATCCCACTTTTGCAAGAGGCAATCAGTCTAATGGACGCAAGCACACCGTGTTTATCTCTAGATGTAAATAACTGCGACTAAACTACAGAAGAAGATAAAGGTGGTGAAGAGGACGAGACCAACTATTTGACATAGAATGAAGGAGTATTGAGACACGAAGAAATTGTAGACTTTGGCTGCGAGTGGGCACTGATTAAAATCGATTGGAAAGTTGGAAATTAGTGCCGGACCAGTGTTCGAACCTTGGTTTTCTGCTTACTAGGCAGATGCACTGACCACTGCGCCATCCAGACACAGTGGTCACTGCGGTTGCTCTCGCCACCCGAATTCTGAACTTACCCACACACTACTAATGCAGTGGCCCTTACCCATTATCTCCGTGACATTTCGCCGATTCCGGAAAGCGTTAGCCTGGTGCGGCTCATCGTTGAAAAGATCATTGGCCGTCCTCGCCCTAATTTTATATGTGTATATTTAACACTTTGCATATCTAGTTTGTATATTTTGTAAATAAATATATAATTTAAGTTAAAATGTATTTCATTTGATCCAATTGCGACAAAAACTAGAAAATAATACTGAACTGTTTTTGAGTGCAAATATGCGGCTTGCTGACGGCTCCACCAGTCTTGCTCCGTCTCCCGCGCCCCATGCCAGCTAGGAGCGGAGCAAGCTGTGGCACAAACGGTCCAGACTACAACCTATATGTTGTTGTTGTTGTCCTCAGTCCTGAGACTGGTTTGATGCAGCTCTCCATGCTACTCTATCCTGTGCAAGCTTCTTCATCACCCAGTACTTGCTGCAACCTACATTCTTCTGAATCTGCTTAGTGTACTCATCTCTCGGTCTCCCTCTACAATTTTTACCCTCCACACTGCCCTCCAATGCTAAATTTGTGATCCCTTGATGCCTCAAAACATGTCCTACCAACCGATCCCTTCTTCTAGTCAAGTTGTGCCACAAACTTCTCTTCTCCCCAATACTATTCAATACCTCCTCATTAGTTACGTGATCTATCCACCTTATCTTCAGTATTCTTCTGTAGGACCACATTTAGAAATCTTCTATTCTCTTCTTGTCCAAACTAGTTATCGTCCATGTTTCACTTCCATACATGGCTACACTCCAAACAAATACTTTCAGAAACGACTTCCTGATACATAAATCTATATTCGATGTTAACAAATTTCTCTTCTTCAGAAAAGCTTTCCTTGCCATTGCCAGTCTACATTTTATATCCTCTCTACTTCGACTATCATCACTTATTTTACTTCCTAAATAGCAAAATTCCTTTACTAATTTAAGTGTCTCATTTCCTAATCTAATTCCCTCAGCATCACCCGATTTAATTTGACTACATTCCATTATCCTCGTTTTGCTTTTGTTGATGTTCATCTTATATCCTCCTTTCAAGACACTGTCCATTCCGTTCAACTGCTCTTCCAAGTCCTTTGCCGTCTCTTACAGAATTACAATGTCATCGGCGAACCTCAAAGTTTTTACTTCTTCTCCATGAATTTTAATACCTACTCCAAATTTTTCTTTTGTTTCCTTTACTGCTTGCTCAATATACAGATTGAATAACATCGGGGAGAGGCTACAACCCTGTCTCACTCCTTTCCCAACCACTGCTTCCCTTTCATGCCCCTCGACTCTTATGACTGCCATCTGGTTTCTGTACAAATTGTAAATAGCCTTTCGCTCCCTGTATTTTACCCCTGCCACCTTTAGAATTTGAAAAAGAGTATTCCAGTCAACATTGTCAAAAGCTTTCTCTAAGTCTACAAATGCTAGAAACGTAGGTTTGCCTTTTCTTAATCTTTCTTCTGAGATAAGTCGTAAGGTCAGTATTGCATCACGTGTTTCAACATTTCTACAGAATCCGAACTAATCCTCCCCGAGGTCCGCATCTACCAATTTTTCCATTCGTCTGTAAAGAACTCGCGTTAGTATTTTGCAGTTGTGACTTATTAAACTGATAATTCGGTAATTTTCACATCTGTCAGCACCTGCTTTCTTTGGGATTGGAATTATTATATTCTTCTTAAAGTCTGAGGGTATTTCGCCTGTCTCATACATCTTGCTCACCTGTTGGTAGAGTTTTGTCATGACTGGCTCTCCCAAGGCCGTCAGTAGTTCTAATGGAATGTTGTCTACTCCGGGGGCCTTGTTTCGAATCAGGTCTTTCAGTGCTCTGTCAAACTCTTCACGCAGTATCGTATCTCCCATTTCGTCTTCATCTACATCCTCTTTCATTTCCATAATATTGTCCTCAAGTACATCGTTCTTGTAGTCTAACACTAATGCGACAGCAGCGCTCGGCGAGTGAAGAACGGCGTGAGGCATGCAGTTAATTTCAAATTCACGGCACAGTTGTTGTAATGTACACTTTTACCAAACCTTTTGCAGTCCTCCCTCATCCTGTAACATATTTTTATATGCAGAACGACATTTGGAAGTAAACTTATATAACCGTACTCGTCAATAGACACTGATTTGTTCTCGCTTGATAGAACCCCAATGGTTAAAAACTGAACACAATACAGCTGATAGCGAAAATAGGTACAACACACAAGCCGGCCGAGGTTGTGGAGCGGTTCTAGGTGCTACAGTCTGGAACCGTGCGACCACTACGGTCGCAGGTTCGAATCCTGCCTCGGGCATGGATGTGTGTGATGTCCTTAGGTTAGTTAGGTTTAAGTAGTTCTAAGTTCTAGGCGACTGATGACCTCAGAAGTTAAGTCCCATAGTGCCCAGAGCCATTTGAACCATAGGTGGAGAGTTCATTGTTGCCGGTTCCCAGTGACAGCTGGCGTACTACCATACACGTGCTTTCCGCTTGAAGAAACCATTAATCTTGATAATCTTGTCTGCCGCGTGCTTATGTAGAATTTGTCGCTTACTATCACCATCAGTGATGGCAACTAACAAGAAATGGAATAAAAATTTGCTAAATACCTAGCTATGATCACTTCTAATGCTCGCGTTGGCTACAAAATACAGAACACAACGCTCAGAGCACTACACAGCTCACCTTGGCTGTCGGAGAATACATGAAGTAGGTGCGCCAAACAAGGCTAAAATCACCATCATCGTTCGCGACTCCGCTATACAATCTGTCAATTATGTAAATTTGTCTGCATAGGTCAAACATGCAGGCATTTCACAACTAGGTATTCTGAACACTCCAGAGCCTTAAAAAGTGACAATACATGCTTCACTTTTTCAAACTAAGTCATAGAAGAAAAGCACCATCCAAATGAAACTGAAACTGTCGATAACGACAGTAAGGAACACACTCTACCAAAAGCTAATAATAGAGGATAACTACGACGCTGAAAAACCATTAATTCAAGGAAAGGAAACTCGGAACAAACTCACAATACTATGCAACAAGCACTATTTCGAACGCTTAATTTCTCAAAGTAAACATAGTGTATGAAACATGGTCGATACTCCAAAATCACCTGTTTCTCAACTCCTTTCGTCCCCCACCTCTCTCTCTCTCTCTCTCTCTCTCTCTCTCACACACACACACACACACACACACACACGCACACACACACACACACACAAGCACAAGCGCGCGCACACACACATACATACACACACACACAAACACACACACATATGCAAATCAAATAAGTTTCTCTAGCAGACGCACCATGAAAACTTGCAACAGAAGCATTCAAAATTAGCGTCGCACTGAACAAAAACAAAAGTTGAAACAAGTGAGCGTCGACAATAACTGCATCTCTCGGTGACTAGTGGACCGTTTGTTTACTCCCACATATTGTCCTGTGTACAAAAATGTGTGAGACCAGGTGTGGGCGAAGTGTAACAGGTGTGGAAGAATGTGTATGTAATTAAACCAAATAAAAAAGCACATCAGTGATGTACAACAAGATGGGAAATGCAAACCTAGGACACGCACCACCACTACTATCTAAAAAATACTTCAAAATGAATAACTCTCAGTGTGACATGGTGTAAAACCGTAAAAAGGCGTAAATGTAAATCAACCTCTACCGAACCATTTCCTCAAGATAATTCCAGGATAGCAAACAAAACGAAAATCGACAAGCATAATCTATAATTTTTATATCTACAATAGAAAACAACCACGAAACGTGTATAACATTTTTAAAAGAGTAAAGCGAGATAGGTGCCACATAGGTGCCGAAACACGTCAGGGTAAACAGAAAAAAGAATTGCAGTGTGTTTTGCAGCAGTCTGAGTTGAAAAACACAACTTCGAAGACAACACCATCCGAGGCTACCATCACAATAAGATGAGAAAATTACGTTATATGAACTCGTTATTTGTTGTCTTATGATTACCTGCGTCGACAGTCTTCGTTGTAGACCTAATTAATTCTGGGTGTCATGTTCATACATAAGTTCCACTACGTATCTACCATTCTCCTCAAATCCAGTAGGATGGATCTTTCCCTTCCTTATGTTCATTCGTCTTACCAAATGACATGCTATTGTTCAAGTAATCATTTTTGCAGCTTACAGAAGGTCAGTCATCTGTGCTTCTATTGAGACATGTAGCTTAATGTCATCCATGCACATCAGACGATTTAACACATTCTTTAAGCCGTTGCTGCTTTCGGTAACGAAACTATATCAATTTGAATGAAGTATAGATCGAATTGGATTTAGTGGAATAAAATAAGGGTCTCAAACTGCACCTTCTGTGTCTCTCAATCCCAATTGACTCAGTTATCATAGTTTTGTTGCCATTTGTCAGGTGTAGACGTGTCTTCTAGTGTTTCATCACTGACGTATGTGGCTTGGTGACTGAACTGTTGATTTTAATTTTTCTTCTTAGTATGTATTACCAGCATTTGTGAAGCATTTCGAACTGAACCGTTATTAACAAGCAGGTCACACTTACTTCTATACTCTCTTCCCTTTAGAATTATCACTCTCTGTAAGAACTCACTCAATAGACGAACTCGTGATTTGCCGTCTCAGATTTTATGCCTTCATTCTACCGTAACGGCTCTTTGTCACGACTAATATAGACTGAATAGTTGTATGCCGAAGTTTATCGCTTAAGAAATCAAATTTAACGTTGAATCTTCCTGGCAGATTAAAACTGTGGTCGGAGCGCGACTCAGACTCTGGAACTTTGCCTTTCGAGGGCAAATGCTCTACCGTCTGAGCTACCCAAGCACGATTCACACCCCATCCTCACAGCTCTACTTCTACCAGTATCTCGTCTCCTACCTTCCAAACTTTACAGAAGCTCTCTTGCGAACCTTGCAGAACTAGCACTCCTTAAAGAAAGGATATTACGAAGACATGGCTTAGCCACAGCCTGGAGGATGTTTCCAGAATGAGATTTTCACTCTGCAGCGGTGAGTGTGCTGATATGAATCTTCCTGGCAGATTAAAACTGTGTTTCATTTCTCTGCTAATAAATAACATTACCTTGCATTTATCGACATTTAAAGTGGATAGTCATTCATGACGAGCTGAAAACATTGAAGTGAGTGATTTTCGTTATCTGTAGTTACACAGCTAACAACTGCAGACTCAGAAGAGAAATGTAGTGTGTGCTTCTCAGCACTAGATAGCGATCTCTTCACACTCCCATCTTTCGACTCCAACACAGGTGCCTTCGTCAGATTGAAGTAGGTCTGATTACCTTCCTCAGCTGCTGGGATGAGTAGGCGCAATAAAATACTGTGTGACATCGAAAACATTTCGACAAGTGGTTCGAACATCTGAACAAGGCTAAACATTGTAATGGTAAAATAGGATTTAAGATAGGAAAAAATAGGATGAATTTGGTGACTTGCTTATCTGGTTGCTACAGCAACCTGCAGAGGTTGGCCCTCATTGTTGCAGAATGTCCCGTCTCATTTGTTTAAAGGTGCGGACTTCGCGTTGTATGTCCATCAGTACCAGGCTATCTTTCTTGATTCTGGGTAATTTCCATAATTGTTGTATTTCTTTCGTGGTCTCACTGAAATATTCCACAGGATCTTTTGTTACAGTCCATTTCAACAACTCTCAATTTGTTTTCATCTTTTCTAGTAAGTTTGACATGCTGGTCCTCTACTTTCAAGTTTGCTACATTTTCACCGCAGCACAGGTGTACAGTGTTCTCAAAACGTACCTTGAATCTCCAATAATCAATTTCTTCTAACAATTTTCTTAGCGTAAAGCATATATTAACTTCAGAACTGCATGATCATCTGAGAAGAACAAATGCACACAAACAGTGATACTTTCTTTATTTGAATTCCTGTTCCTGTGCATTTACTATTCCCTAAGTCTAAGTATAAGAAGAGAAAGAAAGCCGGCAGTCAGCGTGCCGACTCGCCGCGGTGCACAGCACAGCTATACGCGCCTGTGGAAGCACACAGAGAAGGCTAGTTAGCCTGCTAGTCAAGATACAGCTGAGCCATTACGGGTAGAACGTCATGAGCGCTCCACTATCTCTATAGCCTTTCTCACAAGATTTTACAGAAAGAACTCATAAAAAAATTTGCTTTTACGTTACGTAGAACCATATATGTCACCTACATGGTAAAGTGCCCATCGTCTCGCTAATGGTCATAGTTATTCAAAAATATTTGTCGATATGATTTTTGTGATAGGTGCATATTACACTGTATGTTGCTGCGGATGAAATGTAGCTAAGATATTTAATACTTCTCTACACTACAGGAGACCTCCATCTGTCTCCAACGTCGAGAAAAAGGAATTTACGTAGCGCTTTCATTTACGGTCGCACGCGTTCGAGAAAGATTTCTTCATAACATGCCTCACATTTCCCATATGCCTCGCGATATCGAAATCAGATTTTGGCAAACGATGACACGCAATACGGAGAGTATTTTGCCATATGCTTACCATAAGGAACTTCCTTATCTATGTCGATGTAACCGAAGCTACAGTTTTTATTTAATTTTTTTCAGTCCAGTATTGTAAGATTTAAAAATTCATTTATAGCTATCAAAATCAGAATATGCTAGTATGAAAATAAAGGTGCCATTTCTTCTCTTATGTTACAGCAAATCCGACACAATGTGATTCTCCGAAATATATTGACCTCTATGTCGTCAATTGCTTGTTTAATAAGACATTCTATTTCAAGTTTCTATCGCGATAGCTACTGAAAGGGAAATTTGTGCAGTTTATGGTGTGTTTTGGCAAAAAGCAAAATTTTACAAGACAATTACATAAACGCATGTGTTACTCGAAACGTGTAACTGCTGACAATTCTCTTAAGAAAAAAAGTTTAGCAACTCCGACGAAAATATATCCCGAATTCTGTTACAGGATCAGGGGAATCCTGCAACCCAGTGTATTTTTAATAACGGGCGACTGTGACTTAAACAAAACGATTTTCTTTGAGCACTGCAGTTATATTTGACATATGAAAAAGTACAGCAAATACTGTACCATCTTGCCGTTCTTGTCCCTGCACAGAGCGAGGGAATGAAACTTCTTACCTTTTAATTCACCAGTAATATTGACTTTCACGAATAGTTGGCAAGGTTCTGTGAGCAGGCAACGCGTTCACAGCTTCATAGTTACGAAAGAGTTTTATTGGGTCAGTTCTACTCTGTAGAGAAATCCAGCATTTTTCCATTAGAAATAACAAACGTGGTACCGGTGTGTCTCTGGATCACAATGTTATAAAAATATGATAGTCATAACTTTATGATCCACTTGAGAGTAGTCAAGGTTAAAATATATATACATTCCTGGAAATTGAAATAAGAACACCGTGAATTCATTGCCCCAGGAAGGGGAAACTTTATTGACACATTCCTGGGGTCAGATACATCACATGATCACACTGACAGAACCACAGGCACATAGACACAGGCAAGAGAGCATGCACAATGTCGGCACTAGTACAGTGTATATCCACCATTCGCAGCAATACAGGCTGCTATTCTCACATGGAGACTATCGTAGAGATGAAACTTCCTGGCAGATTAAAACTGTGTGCCCGACCGAGACTCGAACTCGGGACCTTTGCCTTTCGCGGGCAAGTGCTCTACCAACTGAGCTACCGAAGCACGACTCACGCCCGGTACTCACAGCTTTACTTCTGCCAGTATCCGTCTCCTACCTTCCAAACTTTACAGAAGCTCTTCTGCGAAACATGCAGAAGTAGCACTCCTGAAAGAAAGGATGCTGTGGAGACATGGCTTAGCCACAGCCTGGGGGATGTTTCCAGAATGAGATTTTCACTCTGCAGCGGAGTGTGCGCTGATATGAAACTTCCTGGCAGATTAAAACTGTGTGCCCGACCGAGATTCGAACTCGGGACCTTTGCTTTTCGCGGGCAAGTGCTCTACCAACTGAGCTACCGAAGCACGACTCACGGCCGGTACTCACAGCTTTACATCTGCCAGTATCCGTCTCCTACCTTCACAGAAGCTCTTCTGCGAAACATGCAGAACTAGCACTCCTGGAAGAAAGGATACTGTGGAGACATGGCTTAGCCACAGCCTGGGGGATGTTTCCAGAATGAGATTTTCACTCTGCAGCGGAGTGTGCGCTGATATGAAACTTCCTGGCAGATTAAAACTGTGTGCCCGACCGAGACTCGAACTCGGGACCTTTGCCTTTCGCAGGCAAGTGCTCTACCAACTGAGCTACCGAAGCACGACTCACGCCCGGTACTCACAGCTTTACTTCTGCCAGTATCCTTCTCCTACCTTCCAAACTTTACAGAAGCTCTTCTGCGAAACATGCAGAACTAGCACTCCTGAAAGAAAGGATACTGTGGAGACATGGCTTAGCCACAGCCTGGGGGATGTTTCCAGAATGAGATTTTCACTCTGCAGCGGAGTGTGCGCTGATATGAAACTTCCTGGCAGATTAAAACTGTGTGCCCGACCGAGACTCGAACTCGGGACCTTTGCCTTACGCAGGCAAGTGCTCTACCAACTGAGCTACCGAAGCACGACTCACGCCCGGTACTCACAGCTTTACTTCTGCCAGTATCCTTCTCCTACCTTCCAAACTTTACAGAAGCTCTTCTGTGAAACATGCAGAACTAGCACTCCTGAAAGAAAGGATACTGTGGAGACATGGCTTAGCCACAGCCTGGGGGATGTTTCCAGAATGAGATTTTCACTCTGCAGCGGAGTGTGCGCTGATATGAAACTTCCTGGCAGATTAAAACTGTGTGCCCGACCGAGATTCGAACTCGGGACCTTTGCCTTTCGCGGGCAAGTGCTCTACCAACTGAGCTACCGAAGCACGACTCACGGCCGGTACTCACAGCTTTACATCTGCCAGTATCCGTCTCCTACCTTCACAGAAGCTCTTCTGCGAAACATGCAGAACTAGCACTCCTGGAAGAAAGGATACTGTGGAGACATGGCTTAGCCACAGCCTGGGGGATGTTTCCAGAATGAGATTTTCACTCTGCAGCGGAGTGTGCGCTGATATGAAACTTCCTGGCAGATTAAAACTGTGTGCCCGACCGAGACTCGAACACAGTATCCTTTCTTTCAGGAGTGCTAGTTCTGCATGTTTCGCAGAAGAGCTTCTGTAAAGTTTGGAAGGTAGGAGACGGATACTGGCAGATGTAAAGCTGTGAGTACCGGGCGTGAGACGTGCTTCGGTAGCTCAGTTGGTAGAGCACTTGCCCGCGAAAGGCAAAGGTCCCGAGTTCGAGTCTCGGTCGGGCACACAGTTTTAATCTGCCAGGAAGTTTCATATCAGCGCACACTCCGCTGCAGAGTGAAATTCTCATTCTGGAAACATCCCCCAGGCTGTGGCTAAGCCATGTCTCCACAGTATCCTTTCTTTCATTAGTGCTAGTTCTGCATGATTCGCAGAAGAGCTTCTGTAAAATTTGGAAGGTAGGAGACGGATACGGCAGAAGTAAAGCTGTGAGTACCGGGCGTGAGTCGTGCTTCGGTAGCTCAGTTGGTAGAGCACTTGCCCGCGAAAGGCAAAGGTCCCGAGTTCGAGTCTCGGTCGGGCACACAGTTTTAATCTGCCAGGAAGTTTCATATCAGCGCACACTCCGCTGCAGAGTGAAAATCTCATTCTGGAAACATCCCCCAGGCTGTGGCTAAGCCATGTCTCCACAGTATCCTTTCTTTCAGGAGTGCTAGTTCTGCATGTTTCGCAGAAGAGCTTCTGTAAAGTTTGGAAGGTAGGAGACGGATACTGGCAGAAGTAAAGCTGTGAGTACCGGGCGTGAGACGTGATTCGGTAGCTCAGTTGGTAGAGCACTTGCCCGCGAAAAGCAAAGGTCCCGAGTTCGAATCTCGGTCGGGCACACAGTTTTAATCTGCCAGGAAGTTTCATATCAGCGCACACTCCGCTGCAGAGTGAAAATCTCATTCTGGAAACATCCCCCAGGCTGTGGCTAAGCCATGTCTCCACAGCATCCTTTCTTTCAGGAGTGCTACTTCTGCATGTTTCGCAGAAGAGCTTCTGTAAAGTTTGGAAGGTAGGAGACGGATACTGGCAGAAGTAAAGCTGTGAGTACCGGGCGTGAGTCGTGCTTCGGTAGCTCAGTTGGTAGAGCACTTGCCCGCGAAAGGCAAAGGTCCCGAGTTCGAGTCTCGGTCGGGCACACAGTTTTAATCTGCCAGGAAGTTTCATATCAGCGCACACTCCGCTGCAGAGTGAAAATCTCATTCTGGAAACATCCCCTAGGCTGTGGCTAAGCCATGTCTCCACAGTATCCTTTCTTTCAGGAGTGCTAGTTCTGCTTGTTTCGCAGAAGAGCTTCTGTAAAGTTTGGAACGTAGGAGAAGGATACTGGCGGAAGTAAAGCTGTGAGTACCGGGCGTGAGTCGTGCTTCGGTAGCTCAGTTGGTAGAGCACTTGCCTGCGAAAGGCAAAGGTCCCGAGTTCGAGTCTCGGTCGGGCACACAGTTTTAATCTGCCAGGAAGTTTCATATCTGCGCACACTCCGCTGCAGAGTGAAAATCTCATTCTGGAAACATCCCCTAGGCTGTGTCTAAGCCATGTCTCCACAGTATCCTTTCTTTCAGGAGTGCTAGTTCTGTATGTTTCGCAGAAGAGCTTCTGTAAAGTTTGGAAGGTAGGAGAAGGATACTGGCAGAAGTAAAGCTGTGAGTACCGGGCGTGAGTCGTGCTTCGGTAGCTCAGTTGGTAGAGCACTGGCCCGCGAAAGGCAAAGGTCCCGAGTTCGAGTATCGGTCGGGCACACAGTTTTAATCTGCCAGGAAGTTTCATATCTGCGCACACTCCGCTGCAGAGTGAAAATCTCATTCTGGTATCGTAGAGATGCTGGATGTAGTCCTGTGGAGCGACTTGCCATGCCATTTCCACCTGGCGCCTCAGTTGGACCAGCGTTCGTGCTGGACGTGCAGACCGCCGGAGACGACGCTTCATCCAGTCCCAAACATGCTCAATGGGGGACAGATCCGGATATCTTGCTGGCCAGGGTAGTTGACTTACACCTTCTAGAGCACGTTGGGTGGCACAGGATACATGCGGACGTGCATTGTACTGTTGGAACAGCAAGTTCCCTTGCCGGTCTAGGAATGGTAGAACGATGGGTTCGATGACGGTTTGGATGTACCGTGCACTATTCAGTGTCCCCTCGACGATCACCAGAGGTGTACGGCCAGTGTAGAAGATCGCTCCCCACACCATGATGCCGGGTGTTGGCCCTGTGTGCCTCGGTCGTATGCAGTCCTGATTGTGGCGCCAAAAACGCATACGACCATCATTGGCACCAAGGCAGAAGCGACTTCCATCGCTGAAGACGACACGTCTCCATTCGTCCCTCCATTCACGCCTGTCGCGACACCACTGGAGGCGGGCTGCACGATGTTGGGGCGTGAGCGGAAGACGGCCTAACGGTGTGCGGGACCGTAGCCCAGCTGCATGGAGACGGTTGCGAATGGTCCTCGCCGATACCCCAGGAGCAACAGTGTCCCTAATTTGCTGGGAAGTGGCGGTGCGGTCCCCTACGGCACTGTGTAGGATCCTACGGTCTTGGCGTGCATCCGTGCGTCGCTGCGGTCCGGTCCCAGGTCGACGGGCACGTGCACCTTCCGCCGACCACTGGCGACAACATCGATGAGCAATTCGGCGGTACGTCCACCCGGCCTCCCGCATGCCCACTATACGCCCTCGCTCAAAGTCCGCCAACTGCACATACGGTTCACGTCCACGCTGTCGCGGCATGTTACCAGTGTTAAAGACTGCGATGGAGCTCCGTATGCCACGGCAAACTGGCTGACACTGACGGCGGCGGTGCACAAATGCTGCGCAGCGAGCGCCATTCGACGGCCAACGCCGCGGTTCCTGGTGTGTCCGCTGTGCCGTGCGTGTGATCATTGCTTGTACCGCCCTCTCGCAGTGTCCGGAGCAAGTATGGTGGGTCTGACACACCGGTGTCAATGTGTTCTTTTTTCCATTTTCAGGAATATATATATATATATATATATATATATATATATATATATATATATATATATATATATATATATATATATATATTAACGTATCAAAGGACTCTTCAAGTGAATAGGATCACCACTGAATAGGGATAGGAACAGAAAGATGGTATACTATTAGCTGAAAATTATTTTAGTATTTCTTATATGAGGAGCAAGAAGAAAATCCTTTTGTAAGTTTACAGTTCAGTCGTTCACTATTGACAATATTATGGTTTACGTGACTCTGCTAAAGTCGCAAAAAAGTTGCTGGGGTATTTTTGTCTGAACTGTTAACCTTTGCTCATTTGAAGAAGCAACATCAGTTATGAGTAACGGCTATGCTTCCTTTACTAAAACAGTCCATAAATGTCACAAAATCACCTTACAACAGCTATTGAGCTAATCTTAAAACAAAGTGTTTTATCAAAGAAGCAATAGGAAAATAGAGAGATCAACACCTTATGGAAAACATCGGTCTTTCGGTTTACAGTAACATAAAAGAAGAAATTCCACTTTTATTTTATACTAGTGAATTCTCTTTCCACCAGCTGTCAAAGGCTCTGAAGAAATTATGGTAGTGGATTGAAGAAATAAAATAAAAACCATAGATTCTGCTATATCGTTGTATATAAAAAGTTGCGCGCAAAAATCCACCTTGCGTAGTGCGGCTTTATCAAAATCAAACCCCCGAAATGACCTAGTCAGGGTTTTTAAGTACACATCATTCTCCATTTCACAAACTTACTACCATTTAAAAAACATTGTGTGTATGTGCTAACAGACAGTTTCTGAGATCAGCAACAATCGCTTTAACCAGCAAGTAAAAACGGAACAACAATTTAGATTCCAATAACAGTTTTAAAAAGACACAGGGCCTTTAATCAAATTATAAGTCCTTATAGACACGTTCATAAACTGGAAACCTTTAATGTCAAATCATGAGCAAGTGTCACGATCATTTAAACCACAGACTGTATATAATCTAACAGAGAACACAGCTTAAGAAAATAGTAACAGGCGCAATTATGTTACATACAATTTTCTGTCACTTTCTGACAAGAACGTTACAAACCTGCACCAATGGGCTGACTCAACAAACCTTTTCATGGGCACATTTTTCTGACCTTATTTCAGGTGACATGACTTACTATGAACCACCTACGCCATACCATCGAAAAATAAAATTTCTTAGGCACCAGTTTTTTTGAAAATTTATGTGGCGTGATGACTCTCATGGACCGTGAGATGATACCATCAAATATTTTAGGAATTTCTTTACCATTAAAACTGACACTTCGAAACAATGAAATATATACATGATTTCTAGATTATCCTTTATCCAGAAAATATTGACGAAAATTTAATTACTGGATGTTATCAAATAGTTTGAAATATGGATCTATCCACAAAACGACATTGCACATTGGAACATATTATTCTTGTTCTTTTTTCTACAAAAATGTGTATGAATTCATAAGGGACCAAATTGCTGAGGTCATCGATCACTAGACGTACACTCTACTTAAACGAACTTAAACTAGCTTACGCTAAGAACAACACACACACACACACATGCCCGAGGGAGGACTCGGTCTTCCGGAGGGAGGGGCTGTGCAATCCGTGACATATCGCCTCAAACCGCGCTTCCAATCCGCGCTGCTCTTTTTTCTTCTTTCTTGTACTGCTGTTACGACAACGGCTACACTTCATAATTTTCTTTAGCAGGTGTTCACCCACATTTGAAATCCTATTTTCCTATGTTTACCAGAAATACCTCTGTTGCCTTCTTAAAAAAAAAAAATAGATTACAGGTGGACACGAAAGTCGTTTCCGTGATGAGAATGCGGACAGTAATTCTCTTGCAACCTGTAAACGTAATGTTAGCTGCTTTCCATTTCATGTGACTCCTGCGTTCATTGTAAACGGATTCGCAATGACTAGGAAATAAAAAAAATCTGTGGCACCATTTTAGAGATCGCTGTCCTGCTACATACCGTGCTCGCTTCTGATCCATGCCGCCTATTACATTGTTGTACAAACGTACGGCACTCTCACAACCTTTTCTACACATGGCACCATCTGTTCGTTTCCTCGAAACAAATGTTAGTTACATCCTTCGCCGTTGTTGCTGTAGAGAGAATTGTTACTGTTCTTGTGTCTTGCCACTTAATCGGAACGAGTGAATCTGTGCCTACTGGAAGTTTGTCTTTTTTCTCCTTCATTTCCGGAAGACCTTCTCTGTTGACTCTGAAGTACCTACAGAATAAATTCCAGTATCCAAAAGTGTTTTCATTAGAGCGTGCGCAGTTAAATAGTTGTCACATGCAACAATAGATTTACTATATTTCAAGGGTGAACACAATTCAAGTACAACCCTTTCACCAAAAGGAATATTGGCATTATTGTCTTCCCCTTCTCACCAATAGATCTGGAAAATCCGTATGAAGCCTGTCTTATTATCAACCAGGCACTTCATAGACTGAAACATTGTCTACTACTGAGGGCACTTGTTGAAGAGTAGCACAAGGCTGTGTGTCGATTTTCACTATATTATTTTCCTAATATTTTGAAAAATCGTCTGATTCAATGTCGAAAAATGACTCATGAGGAAGTGGAAAGAGATACTCCGGCATATCTTCCTCTCTGGTAAAGTAATTCTGTAATGAGAAATATCTAAGGTATGTGAATATTGCTAATAACGTCTCCGTAAATACGCATTTTGTCTACACTAAATGTGTGAAACGGCTAGATGTATGGCCAGCTCGGAGCATGGGAGCAATTATTCCCACATGTTTACAACATATTTTTGATGTATTACATTGGATTAGAAATTCATGCTTTAAAATCAAGAAATTTGCACAACAAATGAAATAAGTACGATGGAGTGCTTACAAACGCCACTGTATGTAGATAAACAAACAAAACCACGAAATAACATCAGAACGACTTCTTCCTATCATCACATTGGACACAACACACATATAATACTCCATCAATTGTTGCCACTGAGACTGCTAGCACTGGCGGGAATGTTCAACTTTTCTCTTTCTAATGTACAGATGGCAGCACGAGCAGGGCGTGGGAATGTCGAGTTCCTTCGACCCTGTAGGAGATAAAAGTATGTGAGTAGGTATCTTCCCGTTTCCCATGAAAGGGCTACAATGAAGAATTTACGACGCAACGGTTTGAATTTTAAAAGTAAAAAATATAACATGTAATGTCAGAGTCATTTGAAGATTGTTTTTAGTTCCTTATTTTGTCAAGTTATCGCCCTGTTGGGTTCTATTTATTTTTTCGTGTTAACAGTCCGCCTCTATTTCCAGCGAGAAAAATTCCGGTACCGTAACTAAGCTTAGAATTAAACGAGTGAAAAAATCAATTTCATATGTGGCATTGTGGCATTTCTTTCCCTCTGATTTTTCCTTTTTAATTTTTACTTTTTCTTAAATAAAATGTTCTGTACTAAGGAACTGTGCACTGTGCCAGACTGGTCACAGTTAACAACACACGACCAAAATGTTCGGCAGAGATAAATCTCCTTAAGCACGAGGTTTAATCTACGCAATGCAGATTATATGCTTTAACTCTTACAAGGCTGACTGGTAACAAGAAAAAATTAACAGAACCCAATAGGGCGATAGCTTGACAAAATGAGGAGCTAAAAACAATCTTCAAATGGCTCTGAGCACTATGGGACTTAACTAATGAGGTCATCCGTCCCCTAGAACTTAGAACTACTTAAACCTAACCAACCTAAGGACATCACACACACTCATGACCGAGGCAGGATTGGAACCTGCGACCGTAGCGGTCGCGTGGTTCCAGACTGGTGGATCACAAATCGGGGGTTGTAACGGAACTGGCTTTAACGGCGCTAGTGCTTGGTTTGGCCACAGTTTACTGTACTTTGTAGGCGCTTTACCTAGAGGCAAACAGATTGTTTTAGCCGGCCGGATTGGCGCTACAGTCTGGGGCCGGGTGACCGCTACGGTCGTAGGTTCGAACCCTGCCTCGCGCATGGCTGTGTGTGATGTCTCTAGGTTAGTTAGGTTAAGTAGTTTTAAGTTTTAGGGGACTGATGACCTCAGAAGTTAAGTCCCATAGTGCTCAGAACCATTTGAACCATTTTTGTGTTCCACCGTTAGACACAGCGGGACCCATCCTGCACATACTTCTGAATATCCAAGAGTTAGTTGCATCAACACTTTCTTTGTTGATTGACAGATGCAGCGCCAATTGCCGAGTCGTAATGCGTCTGTCCTCGCGAATGTCAACATCAGCTCCTTGCAACATGTCAAGTGTGACAGCCGTGGATGGTCTCCCCGACCACTACAAATCGTGGTGCTTCGCCTAGCAGTCTTCTGGTTACCTCACCCTCCATGCCTAGCGACTAACTGTAATTTTGTCGACAGCGCAGATGCTCCATAGACTTTGCACAAGAGTTTGTAACTATTCTCCACAGTTTCTTTCTCTGCAGTCATAAATTCAGTGACGGCACGTTGCTTGTAACGTACATCACCTACAGATGCCATTTTGAAACTGTCGGAAGTGACGGAAACTTGGCGCGCTCACGCATGAGACTTCAAGTAATACATACGCAACGTTTCGAATTCGTAGCGTTGTTTTTGGCTGAGAAAAAAATGCAGCGCATTACTTTCTGGGCAACACTAGTGCATAGGCACTGGAAAACAGACATATGGGGTGGTGTGACTTCCACGACCGGAACAATCACGCTCACCCGTAAAAGTTCGAGCTACTCTTTCAGAGAAGAAATGCGCTTTTCGGAGCCAAAATCATATGAACAAACAAGTAAGGGGCTTAACGTCAGGGCCACGACTCAGGTATCAAATGCAGCTAGATTACCACACTGCGAATTAATCAGTTCCGGAAGTGAGCTCTAAACTAAGAAAGCCGTGGTACCCACACAAACTTCCCAATGGCCAAAGTCGGTGTGCCTCGCCACAAATTCGATCCACTTGACGCCCTCGGAACCTGGAGAGGAAGACGTCGCCGCCAAAGCACGAGCGGTCCCATCTGACTACTGTCAGTGGCAACGCCCCGCTTCCACGATGCCTTCCACGGCCTCTAGATGGACGCGGACTCTGTACTGCGGCTGTAAACCAATGTGCACGAAGCGGGCAATTTGTAAAACGAAAGGGAGCCGACACAGCTCACTGCATGTTAACTATGCCACATAGTGCTCTCCTCTTTGCGTGCTGTCATTTGCCAAAATCTCTTATCGATATCTCTGATGGTTTAGGATACATAAGGCATGTTATGAATACTTCATTATCGTGTGACTGAGCGCGGAATTGAACGTGCCACATAAACTCCGTTTCCTCGAAATTTGAGACATATAGGGGTTTCCTACACAATCTAAAGAAAAATTCAATGTCTTAACTAAATTTCATTGCCACGCGCGATTAGTCTCAGGCACTGCAGTCATGGACTGTGCGGCTGGTTCTGGCGGAGGTTCGAATCCTCCCTCTGCCACGGGTGTGTGTGTTTGTCCTTAGGATAATGTAGGTTATGTAGTGTGTAAGCTTAGGGACTGATGACCTTAGCGGTTAAGTCCCTTAAGATTTCGCAACAATATATGGTGTAATATGCCCAAAAGACAACATCACAGCGATCCATATTTTTCATTGCAAACTTTTTCGAATTCGCGCACCGTTTTAACTGCAAATATCACAAGTACGACAATTAGCGAGATGATGGGCACTTTCCCATGGAGCTTGGAAACGTACTCTCGAACTGTTAGTCAACGTAATGCCTCTTATAAATCCATTAAGTAATGCCATAATACTATTTGACCTGATTTTGGAGGCTGCCTCTTCCTCCACATCGTGAAAGTTAGGTAGCAAGGTATTTTTTTTTTATTAATGGCCCGACAAGGAAAAAGACAGCTCTCGTCATGACTGGAAACAGGTTACCCATTGGATAAATTTTCTTACACTTGCCTGCATTCACAGCGAGCAGACTAGAGCGAGGGTGAAGTCTGTGTATTTACCTATCTGCTTCGTTCTTTAATGAGCTGTCTCAAATTTCTGTGTAATTATATGACTTGAAACCTGGTTGATGCCACTCTCAAAAGATCTTAACTATGGCAAATTTGAGTATAATCACGATTTATTTCAAAAACATTACGAGGTGCATTCAAGTTCTAAGGCCTCCTATTTTTTTCTCCGGACTGGAAAGAGATAGAAAAATGCGCATCGTTTTAAAATGAGGCCGCGTTCATTGTCAATACGTCCCAGACATGGCAGCACCGTACGGCAGATGAGTGGCGAGAATGAGAATTGTTTTAAATACTTAAAATGGCGACGTTTTCCTTACTTGAACAGCGTGCAATCATTCGTTTTCTAAATTTGCGTGGTGTGAAACTAATTGATATTCATCGACAGTTGGAGGCATGTGGTGATGAAGTTATGGATGTGTCGAAAGTGCGTTCGTGGGTGCGACAGTTTAATGAAGGCAGAACATCGTGTGACAACAAACCAAAACAAACTCGGGCTCGCACAAGCCGGTCTGACTACATGATCGAGAAAGTGAAGAGAATTGTTTTGGGGGATCGCCGAATGACTGTTGAACAGATCGCCTCCAAAGTTGCAATTTCTGTGGGTTCTGTGCACACAATCCTGCATGACGACCTGAAAATGCGAAAAGTGTCATACAGGTGGCTGCCACGAATGCTGGCGGACGACCTCATGGCTGCCCGTGTGGCATTGCCAAGCAATGTTGACGCGCAACGACAGCATGAATGAGACTTTCTTTTCGTCGGTTGTGACAATGGATGAGACGTGGATGCCATTTTTCAATCCAGAAACAAAGCGCCAGTCAGCTCAATGGAAGCACACAGATTCACCGCCACCAAAATAAATTCGGGTAACCGCCAGTGCTGAAAAAATGGTGTCCATGTTCTGGGACAGCGAGGGCGTAGTCCTTACCCATTGCGTTCCAAAGGGCACTACGGTAACAGGTGCATCCCACGAAAATGTTTTGAAGAACAAATTCCTTCCTGCACTGCAACAAAAACGTCCGGGAAGGGCTGCGCGTGTGCTGTTTCACCAAGACAAAGCACCCGCACATCGAGCTATCGTTACGCAACAGTTTCTTCATGATAACAACTTTGAAGTGATTCCTCATGCTCCCTACTCAGCTGACCTGGCTCCTAGTGACTTTTGGCTTTTTCCAACAATGAAAGACACTCTCCGTGGCCGCACATTCACCAGCCGTGCTGCTATTGCCTCAGCGATTTTCCAGTGGTCACGGCAGACTCCTAAAGAAGCCTTCGCCGCTGCCATGGAATCATGGCGTCAGCGTTGTGAAAAATGTGTACGTTTGCTGGGCGACTACATCGAGAAGTAACTCCAGTTTCATCGATTTCGGGTGAGTAGTTAATTAGAAAAAAAATTGGAGGCCTTAGAACTTGAATGCACCTCGTACTTGTGTTCAGTTCATTTCCTGTATATGCAGAATTAATGGTTCATTACTTTAGGTCTATTGTCAGTTAGTCTCTTAATCCTTAATTAATGGTGTCACACTATAAAGGAATGAAGAGAAATACATAATACCTGAAATGTATTCGTAATTGTGAATATGGATAAGCATCATCTGTATAATGGTATGACGACTTTGAAATTTGTGCCAGACCAGAACTCGAATCATTAATTTCCTGCTTATCGCAAGCGCTCGCTTTACCATTTGTCTATCCGAGCACGACTCACGACCAATCTGTCGTCAGCCATATGTCAACAACCTGTACTGACACACCTATGTACAATCCCGCACAACTATGGCGTTTTACTTGAAAGTCGCTTGCCCAGTGTCGGCGGATAAGTGCGTGTTATTCCCAATTTCGACGCAACATCACGCATGCATGTCCGTAGGAACATTGCATCATAATTCGAAATAACATAGGCACTACAACATCGTGGAAAACATTACCAGATGAAAGAAATTTTTCCGGATTCTACACACGAGCATGCAAACCGCACGATAATCTAAGCTACTACAATTATAAAATCATTGTGCAGCTGTTGACCTAGTTGAACGTAGCAGAATAACGCTTAATAAATTGCTTTAGCGCTGAACAAAGTATTTAAAATGTAAATGCCGTTTGGCTAGGGCCCCCCGTTGGAAAGACCTTTTGCCTGGCGCAAGTCTTTCGAGTTGACGCCACTTCGGCGAGTTGAGTGTCGATGTGGATGAAATGATGACGAAAGGGACAACACAACACTCAGTCCCTGAGCGGAGAAAATCTCCAACGCAGCCGGAAATCGAACCCTGGCCGGTAGGTATGACATTCCGTCGCTGTGACGACTCAGCTAACAGTGGGGACAATAAAGTATTTAGGACAGAAATACTCAGTTATTTCAATATAACGGAATGAAACTTTGATTATCCTATGGTTTGTAGTACTCTCTGTACTCTCTAATGGCATCTGATTGGTTATGTGAACTCTCTCGGGATCGCGACCAGTTACCATAAATTATCGTGGAGTGATAATTACTCTTACATTCAACAAGAAATATTATTATTCTGAATCGCTGGAACTACCGGAAACGTTACAAGCGTCTGGTGCATATAAGGCTTCTGAGTACGACTAATACAAATGATCAGTTGCTACCTGTGGATTTTACACACGGCATCAGTTACATAATCACATAGATTTATTTTCTTTACTATGTTCTCGTAGCCAAAGCGCAGAGCACACGTAAGTGCGTATGTGAGGGGCTCCCACGTGCAGCTCCACTCTTCACACAGAAATTACACATGATAGGCATTATAATACCATGTAAATACACTGACTGGGCTGCAATTGCCTTTAAACAATACTTAAACTTGTACTAATGAACACACATGAGAATATGAGCCCACTCAAACCCACTAACGGATTTGGCGCTAAGTGCGCTTCTATGTTTTGAACTGCAAAGAAAATGGGACCAAATACTGAAAATTATCCTACATTAAGTTTAGCTTGAGTTCTCAGCTATTTCTGCTACTCGGTTATGTCTTATTCAACGCAGGAATTGAAACATCCCCTTAGAAAAATTTATTAATGACTGTGATGATAAACCAACCTCTTACATTATTTGATTTTCAATCAGCTGAGCAGAACTGAATATACTAAGACATTTCGCTCTTTACCTATTCTGATCAACACTAAACTGACACACAGTATTTTTAGCGCAAAGTAATCTGACTTTCACAAATCCCTACAAAAGAATGGCCGTGACTAACAATAACCTATACCTTTCATGAATCACTTACCTCACAAAAATCTTCGTTACTCGAACTACTGCAATACAGCGAGCGCCAATACAGCCAGCTAAATAAAAGACTCCAACTATTGAAGGCACTAACTACTGATAGGCAAAGTCAGCAAATGAAAGATTTTGATAGAGAACAAACAATGAACTTACCTTAACAGTGTTCAAAAGCCAT